>NC_054828.1:124790682-125106932 GCF_018345385.1 Vulpes lagopus
CAGCACACTCCATTTTGGACCTCAAATTCCACCATCTGGGGAAGGTGATAACACTTGTGTCAAGCAATCCACTGAGCTTCTGTTTAGAGACAAAATTTCTACCCTAAATGGGATACAGTTTCCCTCACTGGCTTTTCCATAGATATGTTAGTTTAGCTGTGAAAATGTGTATATCATTACAGGGTACAAAACAAGCGCAGAATATCTAAGAAATCTTTAGATAAGGGTAAACTAAATAGAAGGGTTTGGGAATTCTGGATACTTAGAGCAGCAACGTCAAGGTTGTCTTATCTCTTCTGACCTCATCTTTCTTGTTCACAAACATGCCAGCTTTGAAGACTAGGATGAGGAATGACATCCGTTCTAATCACTTGTATGGCAGTGCATGTACAGAATTGCTTAATGTAGAAGGAGATTGGTCTTAATAGATTAAGGGGTATATGATGTTTGACCATTGTTACAATGGACAAAAGTCTTTTTTAGTTTTGTAGGTAGCTCAATGGCTTCATATATCCATGATAAATACTAATTAAATGAATGTATATTATTAGACACTTTGACTAAACATCCTTAATATTTCTAACTGTAATAATAATAATGCACCTCGATATTTAAAGACCCCCTTAAACAGTGTGCTGTCTAATGTCCACAACACCATGAGATTATTCATCCTTCTTGACATCATCTCAGGATGTGGAGACTGTACACAGACGCACTCTTCACTTGGTGCTGGCCACAGCCCCTAAGGGACATGCTAGCACTGTCTCAACCAACGGTTGAGGAAACAGCTTTAGAGTAGTGAAGTAAATCACTACTTCACTAGTGATTTAGTAGTGAAGGTCACAGAGTTCCTAAGTAGGTGCATTAACTCATGCTGTCTTGTGGCAAAGGCTATGCTCTTAGTGGTCTAGGGAAGGCTCAGCCTTGGGGGTAATTAAATGACTTGTTCAAGGTCAAGAGCTTCTATGGTAGGACCCTCTGTTCATTCTTGGCATCCCAGTTCCAAATGTCTTCAATACATCACAGCAACACAGTGGAAACCTGTCCATGTCCACTTGAATAGCTTTCTTATACCTGAGCGCTGACTGACATCAGCTCTGCCCCTTTGAGTCCCAGTTGAAACTGACACAAACAGGCAAAGGAAAGATCCAAATTGTCTTGCTAACAATAGATTTGGGCTGGATGGCCGATTATATCACAGTTCCTTTTGATGCAATGGAAATGGGCTCTGGCTCAATTTCTCTGATAGGACACATGTCTTTGAAGCTCCTTTGTGCTGAATTTAATGAGCCTGATTGTCATCTTTCAGAAGAGAGTGCAGGTGAGCCTCTGCAGTCGGGGTGGATGGAATCACTCATCGATCGCGTCGTCACACTCATCAAACAGTCAGGAGAACCAGGGCAGGATGTGAAATCAATCTGACCGTCTATTTATAGATGAGGCAGTGCCTTTGTCATGGTGATCAGACCAGCTACATGCAAGGCAACATCTGCACTAAATGACTTACACAAATTAAAAATCATGTCCTAATAGCACAGAAAAGGAAATTCTATGTTTTATTCAACAATATTGTATAAATGTGGACTTTTCTTTTTCCTGTTCTTTTCACCTTTATAATCTTCCTATTTTTATTTCTCTCCTTCTCTCCCTTCTCTGCACCTCTCTCTCATCATCCTTCCCTCTTTTTCATTCAACAAGAATCTGTTTAAGTTCCATTATGTGTTGGGCATTGTTCAAAGTGCTGTGGAAGATATAGAGAAGATACTCCATGAGCCCAACTTTAAGCCATTTCCAATACCTCTGTGGAAAGAAGAGCACTCATAATTCAAAATCAAACACCCATTTTCTTCCAATTGTTTCCAGCATATATGTATTTTCTCCATGACCCTGAGGCAGTTACTCATTATTTCTATACTGCAGTCCCCTCATCTGTAAAATAAAGCAACAGTGCCTATACCACAAATATTTTTGGGTGGCTTACATAAAAAGGAATAAGCTTAATGCTGATGAAAAAAAGCCTAGTTGGGGGATGCTGGGTGGCTCTGTGGTTGAGCATCTGCCTTTGGCTCAGGGTATGATCCCCGATCTGGGGACTGAGTCCCACATTGGGTTCCTGCAAGAAGCCTGCTTCTCCCTCTGCCTATGTCTCTGCTCTTCTCTCTCTGTCTGTTATGAATAAATAAATAAAATATTTAAAAAAGTCTAGATGGATAACCTTGAATAACATGAACTTTCTAAGTCTCAATATATGTAAAATTAGTATAGTCGCTACATACATGTCATAAGATTGATATGATGACTAAGTGAGATTAGATACATGAATTGCTTAACATAGGCTGGCTTAAGATCTAGCTCAATGAAGGCTTGATAAGAATTGGTTAGTGACACAAGACATGGGAATGTACATCATGAATGATAAGGTGCTACTTTCTTCCCCTTTACTGCTGCCCCCAACTCTTTTTTTCATTTAAAAGTCTTATGTTATAGTTCATTTCTTAAAAAAGTGCAATTCTGCTTTCACCTGGGGTGAAGAAAGCTGCAAAGAATGTACCTCTGACAATATAGCTGGTTTGATCACTTAAACCACTTTTCTTGAGCCCATCGGAGAGCTGATGTAGTGAGACAACCACGTAGCCTGAATTCTAAACAGGCTCAATCTTTCCCAAGAGGGAACTCAATTTCTCTCACCTGTAGCAAAACACAAGAGTTATAAGTGGCTGCCATATAGGTGAGTACAAAGAAAGCGATTCAAATTTTAACAAATTGCTAAAGGCCAAGTGTGTTTCACATGTAGTTTCAGGATAACCACCACCAAGGGAAATTTATACTCATATCCAACCTCCTTGCTCAGACCTCGACCAGTTTGTTCCCTAGAAAGACTGGGGGCAGTGTCAATTGGAGGAAGCTCTTCAGTTATGCAGACATGCAGGAGGCAACTGACAACCATAAGGTACCACTCAGGAAACACCACCCACTTTCTTAGACTGGAATACCTTAAGTCATTAGGGAGAGGGGAGCAAGGTGCATCATGCCTGCAATATATGCAATGATGCGTTGCAGCTGAAGAAGGATAGAAGAAAAAAAAATCATTTATCCCAATGGGAGAAGAAGTAAATCATCTTGAACCCAGAATCCGAATCCAGTATGAACCAGAAATGTCCTACCACCGAAGGAAAGGCAGGAAGTTCCAGTCGAAAATCAACCACAGATGCAAGACAAAGTTTGACTGTCAAATGGTCTAAAACTTTTATTTTGACCTCCTAGTTTCCAGATTTAGGAGAAAATAGATCTCTCTTGTTTAAACCACCATCTTGTGGCTCAAGACAAAACTAAACTAAAACACATACCTCAGTCAAGTTCAGTAGATGTAACCTAAGATAATAACCACATTTCACTTTCACATTTTCCTTGAGAATTTGTGCATTGTAAGTATAGATGTATTTGTAAGACTCAGTACATATCACCTTATGACTTGCACTAAGTTTGTACTTAATTATACTCCTAACAGATACTATATGAGAATGTTCTCTTGTCATACAGAATACTCCCTTCCCCATCCTCTCCTCCTCTCCACCCTCTTCTTTCTTTCCCTCCCCCTCTCTCTTTTTTACCATGATGAAATTTTTAAAAATTATATTATCTAACCCATGTCTTATGACCTTTTCATAAGACATGGGTTATTGGGATTGACCCTTGAGGGTAAATCTATTGTCTAAGTGTGCTATTAAAAAAAAAAAAAAAAAGAAAAAGAAACACAGACTGGGTGGCTTAAACAACATGCATTTGTCTCTCACAGTTCTGAAGGATGAGAAGCCAAGATCAGGAAGCCAGCTGATTCACTTACAGAGGTAGGCTCTCTTCCAAGCTTATAGATGGCTGCCTTCTCTTCATCTGCTTTCTCCCTTTTCCTTCTCATAAGGACACTAATGCCATCATGAAGGCCACATCCTCATGACCTCATCAAAACCTAATCATCTCCCAAGTAAATATTTGTAAATCACCTAAAAGACAGCTTGGCCATCTGGGAAGTCTTGTGTAAGTACTTAATAATACCTACCTACATACATACATATCTTAAGGTAAATCTAAGTCTGATTATTCATCAGAAGACAATTTGGTAGGCATGTAGTCAATATCTCTGTTTTAAGGCATGGATGCACCCACTTTTTCTTGAAACACAAAGACAGCTTCAGCTCACTGCATCATGGCATTTCATCAACGAAATCAAATTGCATTATTTGGAGCTGCCTGTGAATAAAAATAGCTCTACTCTTGATAAGGAGATTGTTTTTCCTCTTGCCGTCTGTTAAGAACTATTCTCATCTCCAGAGTTCAATTTGGGAGCTTCCAGAATGTAAAAAGAAGTCAAGGAAGAGGGACTTCAGGAAAAGTTAGGCTTGTTATGACACGAATAATGCACAGTATAAAGGAGTCTTCAGGCACTTAGTACCCGCAGCCTTGGCATGGCAGCTCTGCTATTTGTCTATAAATAACTGACAGGTCCAAAGACTAAGGGATTATTTTTAATGTTGCAAGTGATAAAAGCAAGGCTCTGAAGGATTCAGAGGAGAGAAATAGCCTTGTGGAATGTCAGAGGAAAAGAGTTTGCAAGTGGTAAAAAGAGTGAATAATTTAAGACTTTCCAGGGTTGAATGTGATCTTTGGAGATTTAGACCTTTGTTTTGAAATCTAGTTTCTCCATTAAGTTCAGCCATTGCTCTATCTGGTTCAATCTACATCAACATCAGGGGACTGTGGTCTCCCTCCTTATCACTAGATCACAACAGTGTAGTGTGAGGATTGGCTGAACATGATGTACTGGTGGGAAACCTTGTTTTTATTTTGGTTGTTTTCATTGATAACCAAAGAGTAATATGTGTTAAGAGAATATATAAATGTTTTCAAAGTTCTTTTCACTTTAACTTTCCAGGAGTCTCATATCTATTTATCTCTACTTGAACCCTCTTTATTTTGAAACATATCACCTCAGATGCTATCGTGCCTGGATTCCTGAAGTGGGTTCATTACTTGACCTATCTGCTCTCAAGCTCATACCCAAATAGTCCAAGCTGCTCTCCACTAAAGGAGATGAAGCTTTCCACTGGGTCACCTCTGTTCCCTCCCCACAAAGTTCTGGCAGCTGCCGCTACCCACAGAAAATGTCCCATTGACTTCTAGAGCTTCAACTGCCACGTATGTGCTGATGACTCTGGAATCTTGACTTCTTTGCTAAGGGTCCAAACCCACATATCAAATTGCATATGATAAACATACCCATTTTGGTTGTCCACAAGCTTCTCAAATTCAAAATTTCCAAAACTGGACTCCTTATACCCACTTCCTTCCCATGAAAAATAGCTCCTTCTATTTCTTTGATTATAATCTATGTAGTCACTCATCCAAAAACACATTGAGATTCACTCTCATGTACCACTCTCTCTGACCAAATCTTAGCACGCTGAACTTTGTTGATGTTACTTCTTAAATTCCTTTCAAATCTGCCCCCTCCTTACAACCTCAAATAGGCATCCTCTCTTGGCCTAATTTTGTAAAACCTTTCTCCTTCATCTTATCAGCTCCTCACTCTATCTTCACTCTGAAAACTATAGAAAGCAAAAAACAAGCTGTTCTCATTTTGACTTCTCACTAGACCACTAGAAACTATACTACCGTATAGTTTCTACCTAAGGTGGTTCCACCCAGATATGGTGGGTTAAGTTTCTAAAAGATCAACAAACATGGGAAAAAAATACATGAAACAACTTCTAGAAGACTCTGAATAGAAATCAAAACCAGAAAGATTTCAGAGGGAGATTGACATTTCAAATAAATAATATAATTTAAGTCTCACATTTTTGCAGGTCTTGCCAGAGGGTGATCATGTTGCACCAAGGCATGGGATGGCTAAAGCTCCAATAGAAACCCCATTCCCTTTCTACTTAGAGGAATAAGAACCAGGGTAATAACATCCACCAGAAGGTGAGGGGGGATTTCTGGAAAAGAGAGAAAGAGGGGAAACCCCAGATTCTGGGTGCAAATTCTGAAAGATTCTGGCTCACTCTTGGGGCAAACTCAAAGCAATCCCCTTAAAAGATCAAAAAATGAATATGGTTTCACACCATGAGTGAGACGGTATTTCAATTTGAATTAGCCAAGTGATTGTCAGCTAAAACAAAGGCATCACATTCTTAAAAGCAATGTAATACATCCACAGCGTCATCAACAAAGATTCACAATGTGTAAGATGCAAGCTAATATTACCTGACATAGGAAGAACCAGGAAAATGAGACCATTCTCAATGGAAGAAATAGTCACCAGAGACAAAAATTTAAGATTATGCAACTGTTGAAATTAGCAGGTAAGCACTTTAAAGCAGCTTCTCTAAATCTGTTCAGTGAGGTTAAAGAAAATAAGTCCATTTTAAATGAAAATATAAGATATCTTATCAGAGAAATAAAAGATGCAAAATAGAACCAAAAGGAAATCTTAAAATTCAAAGATACAATATCTGAAATAAAATGTTATTTTTTATTAAAAATAGTAAAAATATGGAAACAACCCTAATGCCCATGAACAGGTGATCAAATAAACAAAATATGATGCTTCCAAAGAATGGAATACTTACTCAGTAATAAAATATGGATGAATCTTGAAATAGTTGAGTAAAGGGATCTAGATACAAAAAAGTACATTCTGGATGGTTCTATTACAGAAAATTATTTATATATATAAATGTTATATATATATATAACATATAAGGGCAAAAAGTAGATTAGGGCTTTCTGGAGATGGGAGGTTAGAGGGTATACAAGGAAGCTTTGAAATATCCTGTCTCACTGATTACAATGATACCACAGGTAAACACATCTTTCAGAACTCAAAGTATACATACATTGGATGCACTATGTAAATTATACCTCAATAAATTATTAAAATATGCTACCTAAAGAAATTTAAAATTAATTGAAGAAGAAATGTATACAAAGCCCTATCGCTCTTTAGTATGTTTTGACATTGATCAGTCAGCTGTTGAAAAGTCTAAATCAGATCAGGGATTATGGAGAGCAATATGCCATCACATTCAGTAACCTATGACTGTCTTCCAGTGGCTGCAAGTGATTCAAATAAGTCTTTATCTTTTAAAGGTGAAGAGATTTAAATTAAACCTCACTATAAAAGTAAAAAAAGAGATTGGTTTCTAATTGAACAGCTAAATTAATGGTCCCATCAATTACTAAAATATACTCTACAGATTTTGTACCTTTTTTTTTTGTCCTTAAAAATTAGTTCTTAGATGTATGGTGTATAATGGGTGGTATCTTAAAGTCTATAACTTATGACACATATAGAACTGTTCTATCAAGCACCTGGCATATAACAGGTGTTTGACTATTTAAAGTTTTAAAAGTAAACTTTTGACATTTGGGAAAGGCAAAATAAAGCAGATTTTCTTATTATATATTAGTCTACCAAAAAAACATAATTCACCAGAAGAAGCTCCATCCTAAATAGTCTGTCAAATCAGTTTTACTCAACTGCATTCTATGGTAATGTAGGGTCCATTTACCATATGAGAACTAAATAGCCGCAATTTGTAAAATCTCAGTCCCTCTGGGAAGTTTTCTTAGCCTGAAGTTTCAGGATTACCCACTTTATTTTTTTAATATCTTAATTATTTATTTGAGAGAGAAGGAAAGTGAGAGAGATCACAGAGGGAGAGGGAGAGGAAAAGGAAGAAACAGATTCACCACTGAGCGGAGAGCCTAATGTGGGGTTCAATTCCTGAGATAGTGACCTGAACTGAAGGCAGATGCTTAACTGACTGAGCCACCCAGGTGCCCGAGGATTACTGTCTTTAATCTTGCTATACTCTTGGTCCTGAGATGCATAGAAGTTTAAATGTCATTAAAGATGGCTTGAAATTGAAAATTGCCCTTTTAAATAGAGAAGGAGAGCTGAAAGGGGATTAAGATGATCCTGTTGCAATGGCAAACAAAGCATTGCTTATTTACCCTTTATTGATTAACTTAAATCAATGGCAATCTTTTTCAGAGTTTCTAACTCATATAGAATAATCAACCTATTATATAAAAATAAATTTGATATAATTTCATTTGAAAGCAGAGACTTAATGCATTACCAGTTAGCTTTTTTAGATATTAAAATAGCTTGTAGACACATTGCCTACACCCATACTGGATGCCAATTATCATTTCCCAATCATGAGACAACCTGGGTTCCTTGGAAAAATTGCTGTTTCCAGTTCTAAGCCAGAGAAAGTACAAGATGAGCTTAAGAAATCTTGATGTGCCAGAAACAAAAGGGAAATTCTTGAAGTTTAATATGATCACAATAAGATGACTGAGCAGTCAGCTCTAGGAAATGCCCATTGACCAAATTGAGGATATGTGAGGAGAGAGAGAAAGAACGAAGGGACCTAATTGATTTTAGAACTTTGAATAAGTGAAAAACTGTGAGTTAATAGTTACATTACAAAAAAAAATGAGAAAAGGAAACTTTATTTCAGAAAACAATGCCAGTTAATTATATAATTAATGATAAAATTTTATTAAAAATAAGTTTTCAATGCTCAGTATATAACAATTGATTCAAGCAAGAATGATCGATAAATGCAGAATGCATTAGGTGATGTCTGCTCAGGAAACAGGACCTTTGCATGGTGCCAAATATTACCTTACACATCGCTAAACAGTTATAAGGGGAAAATATACCTTTTGAGATCTGATGATTGATTGTCTCCTTAACAAATGATAGAATATAGTATTGGCAGCATTGTACATCTGATATTACAGACCTTTGATATGATAGCTTAGGAAATATAACATTTACCACATATTATTCACACCAAAACATGTCTAATCTGAATCAAAACAAAATTTAGATCTGAGTTCCTATTCTAAGACACTGAGAAGAAATAAACAAACCCAGAATGTGGGAATTCTATGGGATAGCATTCTTGGACTCTTCCAGAAGTCAATGCCATGAAAAGAAAATAAACAGGAATTGTTCTCAGACCTGTTCAACAAAACATAGAGCAATAATGAAACTGTTCTTTGCTGTCCCATAGGGTAGCCATTAGCCCCAAGTGCCTATTGGGCACTTAAAATGAGGCTAAGGCTACTGAGGAACTCTATTGAACAGTGTAGTTCTAGCCTAAAAGAGTTTGAAAAGGCATAAGAATCAAATGAAATGTCATACCCAGATTGGATTCTTCATTTTTCAAAAGAAGTTATAGGGACACTGGGGTGACTCAGTTGGCTGAGTGTGTGCCTTCAGCTCAGGTCGTGATCTTGGGGTCCTGGCATCAAGCCCTACATCAGACTCCCTGCACAGCAGGGAGTCTGCTTCTCCTTCTCCCTCTCCTTCAGTCCCTCCCTCTGATTCATGCTCTCCCTCTCTCTCTCTCTTTCTCTCTCTCTCTCTCTCTATTTCAAATAAATAATTAAAATCTATAAAATACAATTTGGTGCAATTGCTAGAATTTTAATAAAGACAGGATACTAGATGATATTGTGAAATTATCGTTAATCTTTTTAGGGCTGCTGATAGTATCATGGTTATGAAAGGGATTGTCCTTGATGCAGAGGAGATGGAGGCTAAAATACATGGGGTTTAAGTGAATGATACATATAACTTCTTCATAGAGTTAGGCAAAAATGCGGGTGGGGCAAGGCAAGAGAGAGTGAGGAAAATGGGAAGCAAATATGGCAAAATGTTAACAAATGTTAAATGTCACGTATGCAGGTGTTCATTATACCATGCTTCCAAATTTTTTATATTTAAATTTTTTTAGCACTATCTGGAGAAAAACAGCTCACAAAGTCCTAATTTCCAGCTTTGCTGACCCTAGGTGTTCAGAGACCTAAAGTTGGGCATGTCAATGTGAATCTGTCTACCTAGATGTGGATGGAGAAGAACCAAAATCCAGAAAGAGGAGGAACTTGCTAGGGATTTCCTGTCATTTGTAGGCTAAGAAGAGCCTGTCAGCCTGTCCGTTAGTCCCCAGGGCCATGGTCTCTCTACTCTTCTCCACAGCATCATTCATTTTCCCAGATCTCAAGAGCTGATACAAAATAGTGGTTAGGATCACAGACTTCACAGTTAGACCTCATTTCTTTGACACTGGCTTCATCAAGTAAGATGGTCTTATCAGTCTGCCTCCCCATAAAATGGTTACAATAACAACATTGACCTAATGGATATTTGTAAGGGGATAATATTAAGATAAATTATGATAATTGGTCCGGTGACTGGAACACAGAATGGTGTTATTTTTATCACTTTTAACTGTGTTACCATTAGGTAAAAGGCTTGGCACGGTGCCTGACTTCTACGTATTTAATAAATGTTGATTATTGACAACAATAATATAGTATATAGGTAGGTATTCTTAATCGAACAGAACTTGTTGCCTTTGGACATAAATAAACTGTTAAATTCAACTTGGATTATTAAATACACTAAGCTAAGATGGGTCTAGAGAATAATTCATTTTAAAATTTCAGCAGCTTAATACAATAAAAGTTGATTTCTTGAGATGTTGGTTATACTCAGTTTCTTATTTGTATGCTGGTTACATAGATGTATTTAGTTCATAAGAAATCACCAAGCTAGAAGCCTATATCTTGTGGATCAATAAAATGAAATTATACAAAGAAGTAACTGCTTCAGCCTTAAATTGTTTTATTTATAAATTTATCATTCACACAAAATTCAATGTAACTGATGTAAGTCATGCAGTTTCTGGAACATAATGACTCAGAAATTGTGATGGTCATTAGAGTTCATCATAGATTTTATTTTTTTTAAGATTTATTTATTTATGTATTTATTTATTTATTTATTTAATTACTTACTTATTTGGGTGAAAGAGTGTGGAAGGGGTGGGGGCATGGGCAGAAGGAGAGTGAGACAGTCTTAAGTAGATTCCACACTGAGTGCAGAGCCTAACTTGAGGCTTGATCTCATGACCCTGAGATCTGACCTGAGCTTAACAAACTGCACACCCAGGCTCCCAATCATAGATTTTCTAGTTTGACTTGTGATCATTTGAAGTGAAGTGTGGCCATATCAGTCCAGTCCTCAGGAGAAACAGAACCAGGAGGAGATATACTTGTGTGTGCATATATCATCCATATAGAAATTCAAGACAATTTCTTGAAATAATTATATATGAATTTATTACAACTTATTTATTTATAAGAATCAGCTTATACAATTGCGGAGGTAGATAGTATTTGCAATGTTTGCAGAGTAGAGCAGTAAAGTTGGGGGCTAGGGCTGGAATCACTAAGGCAAGAACTGATGCTATAGCCTTGAGGCAGAATTTCTTCTTTCTCTGGGAAACTTCCATTTTGTTCTTCAGCCTTTTCACTAATATGAAGAGGCTCATCCAGATAACCAAGAATAGTCTCTTTGACTTAAAGTCCACTTATTGTAGATGTGGCCAACAAAACGCTTCACAGCAACACTTAGATTACTCTTTCATTGAGTAACAGTACTATAAGGTAGCCATGGTGACACGCATAGTACATTGGCCAAATGAAATTCCTTGCTAATGAAATGAGAGTAGCAGTCATGTTTGTCACTTCTTGAAAGATTAGCAAATGAGTGCACAGGTCAATGTTTTCTTCTGCCTTCAGATGGGCCAGCCATCAGCCTGAGTACCTGAGTAACCATGATGAGCAGAGCCCCTGCCAACACTCTATTCAGGTGGAGTGGATGAGAAGCCTCCTTCACTGACACTTCAGGCTTACATATTACAGCAGCATAACCTGTCTACCACCTCAACATGCAGCTTCCACCATGAGCAGGACAGGGCGAGGAGAGCTAACTCGCTGACTCTATTTAACTTTGGCCAAGAAATGACAACATCGCTTTTGCTCTCAATCGGTAAGTCAGAACTAGTCTTCTGATCCCACCTAACTATAATAGAACCAGAAAATATAGCCAGGGGAGTACAGGGACAGCCAGTAGTCAATAACTATTTCTATCTCATACTTCCTAAGTGTTAGAAGCTATCCATATAGATTAGAAGACATGTAAAAAAGCATCATACAGTAAATCTCCCAGAATGGAGTTAGCTGCATTTACTGGTCTTACAAATCAGAGGTTCTTAACCAGTATGCGCATGGCTTTTAGAACACCTGAAATTATAATTAAAATCTGTGAAAGTATGACTATATGCATTTTTTATGGAATGACCATTACTTTCTGTAAGATTTTCCAAAAGATGTTGGGCCCAAAATGTTAAGAATCAAATTATTTTCTTCATAAAAAAAAAAAAAAAAAAAACTAAGTCATGGGCTTCAGACACTGATATATCTGGTTTTCTATTTCCCAAGAGGAGTTAGGGCTTACGACTAGGGGCCTCCATCCAGATCACGAATAATTGCCAAATCTTCCCTGTATTTGCTTTGGAGTCTGTCTTGCCTGGATGTCTCCCCATTTTGACTGGTTGCCACTCTTTTTGTCTTCCCTTCTTACCATCAGATTTTATGACTTGAGCTCCCCAGGTTTCTCTTCCCACTTTCACATAGCCCTCTCTTCCTCCAGAGGCATTAGCCTGTTTCTTGCCTAACAACTCTGCTAATGGGAAAAACCATTGCAAGCTGAGTTAAGTAATTCCCACATATTATTTTCTTCCACTTGATTTGATGTTTCTGAGGGCCTACACTACACAGAGTCCAATTGCTAAGTTGTGTCAGGAGATCATAGAGTTGGCTGACTTCTAAAAACCCATATATAGTTTTTCCAGTTAAATCTCCTGTGTCAATTCTAGCTACAATTTGTCAAATACTGAGGCCTTGAATACCTTTCGTCGAGGCAATTGCAATTAAGAGAAATCACTTCTTATTAAACCTAGAAGGGTCTGTTCTTAGTTAAAGGCTATTATCCCTCATTCAAACTCCTTCTGGGAGTATTAAGCAGTTACGTGGAGTAGTTGTTTGCCATTAACCTTGAAATCGGGTGGATTATTTAATTCTTAATGAAATCATGCCGTATGGATACCCTTTTGATCTTTAAATGAATTAATTTGATCTGTTTTCAACTCTCCCTCATCATTCTGAAAAACCTGGCAGAGAATCAGTATACATTACAAGTTCAAGCTCAGAAGGAGTGAGAATTGCTTTCTGATTTTCCAAGTTATTTCCCAGTTATGTTGATTCTCTAACCATTTCTAGGTAGGCAAAAATGGTGAGTTTGTAGTGAAAGTACCTCTCTTATTCACTAAGTTAGAGGTACCCTCCCCAGGAAAGATAATCTCAATATGGTGTCTTAATAAACTAAAGTATACTACCTATGGCCACCAGCATGCCTTTAAGGTACTGAAATGGTATCTAAGTAAAAGGACCTCAGGCTGACCTTCATGTAATCTCATCTTTGAGCTTTACTGGTTGTTGGGTCATGAGTTAATAAAAGCTATTTTTAAAGTTTTTGTTTTGTTTTGTTTTGTTTTATTTAGGGGCACCTGACTGGCTCAGTTGGTTAAGTGATTTCAGGTCAGGTCATGGTCTCAGGGTCCTGGGATGGAGCCCCATATTGGGCTCTGCATTCAACAGGAAGTCTACTTTAGATTCTCTCTCTCTGTCCCTCCTCTGAATCATGCTCTTTCTCAAATAAATACTTATTTAAAAAAATAAAAGTCTGTTTATATATTTACTTATTTAAAAAGCTATTTTAAAGTGATTTTGATGCTGATTATGTCCAACAGTTGTATGAAAGCACCTAAGACATAGTAGTGACTTCCTAAATGTTCTGAGGGAACATTATAAGCCAGGCATATGGTATGTCTCCCCAGAGGTCTATGACAATCTCCTTATTTCATAGCCTGTGCTTCTGTTCTAGTTCAAGCTTACATTTATCTTCATCGTGTTTTTTTTTTTTTTTTTGCATCTTTATGGTTTTTACCAAGAAGTGTGATCTTTGCAAAGATATAGTGCATACTTTAGAAACATGGTTGAAGATGGGTTTTATGCTAAATGACCCAGGCTTGTCATTCTCTAGCTGTGTGTCTTTTGTAAGTTACTTATTTGGTTTTTGTTATCTGAAAAATGGAAATAATAAGAATTTTGTGGGTTTTTTTTACTTTTTATACAATATAAATTACTAAATTAATATACTAAATACTCTTAATAAAATATACTAAGTTAGTCCTAACAAAAGAAACAAAATATAAAATTCTTAATCTCCATATATATATATGTATGTATATATAAAATCAGGTGGTAATTGCTCTTTACATTAAGTTATTATTAGTGTTAATTGAAGAATACATGAGTTACAAAAAGTACTCAACACGTGTTAATTATCATTATTATGACTCTTTTAACTAGAGAGAAGGGTTGAAAGAGGTAAAAGAAAATAAAGACCAATTAAGAAGATAATCAATAGAAACAACCCTCTGCTATCAAAGAAGCAAACATCTGTAGGCTCAAACTATTATGGAGTTTTAGAAAATACAGTAAAAAAAGAAATAAAAACAATAAAAATATAACTACATTTCTATTTTTAGAATAATGAAATAGCAAAAGTAAATTAATTCAAGCAAATGTTGACCACAGTACTCTGTTCATTTTTCATGGGCTATTGTTCAAGGATAAAAAAATTTGCCAAGAAATTTTAATCTTTACGTAGTAGTTTTATTGTTACTATGAATATTGATATGAAAAATCAGAAAGTATTTCCATTAGATAAGAAAATAAGTAAGCACGTTAATGTTTTTAGAACACAAGGTTTTCACTCTAGGAAAAATGAAATAAGAATATAAAATAAAATACATTAAGGTTAATCCTGTGATCTAAAATTTGATTTGGAAATATTAGTATGAACTCATTATTTACATATCTAATTCTTTCCTAGCTTTTCTCCCAGAAAAATCCTAGAATCAGTGATGCCTCAGAAGTACATGAGCCTACGTGGCACCTAGATATTTGTTTCCAAATGCCAGGGACTCAGACTTCCCTAAGAAATGGCTGATTCCAGAGCTGGGACAAAGAAAGGCCACAATGCATGTGCAACATCAGGTGCCAAAGGGCAATAAACTGCTCAAAGCCTAGGGGGCCATGTGAAAAGAGCACAGAGTGTGTATTTCAAAATATTAGAAAGGATACTTCATCCTGTGTGCTTATAATCACTAGTTATTTCACCCGAAACAAACTCAGCTACTCTGATAAGCATACGGCCACCTTGCCTAGGAGAGATACAAACATGGTAAGCGTGAGAACATTCCAGGATAATGATGTAAACCTGAATGACTTAACCCAAATGATGTAAGTCAGTGATGTAACTTTGAACAAATAGAATGAGGCATATTGTAACTTCCAGATCCTGTGTTAGCTAGCAGAAAACAGCACTGCCACCCTACCCCACCCCTCCAGCCACATTCATTAAGAAACCCTTATACTCTACTTCTTGTGACTTTCCAGGAAACATTGGTCTATCAGCAGAAGAGGACACCTCATGGCAAGCAAGGCAGCGAGCAGGACACTGAGAACTTAAGGGATTCGAATCATAGATCCCTTTCCCACATTTTAATTTTTTATGGAAATAATGCTTGAATTTGCAAATGCTTTAAAAAGTGGTTTGTATGATTTTTGCTCCTGCTTCTGCATTCTATAGCTCAAAGAACTAAGTTTTGTTGTGACTTGAGTAACCCTGAAATTGAAACTAAAATTGGAAACTCAAGTGGAACGCAGGAACCTCGTTTAAGAGGTTCTCATTGTCTGAGTGTATGAGAACTTGAACATAAAGAATAATTTTGAAAATGGATTATAACACACTGAATTAAAACCCAAATCCATGTGTCCATAGTGTGACATAGAAAAGATGGGCAGTAAGGGGAGGGGGGTGGAAAGAAGGTCAGGTCGTGAATGTAGAAGATAATGCTTAGGAAAGCCACTAGTTTCCAACCACCAGTATAATAATCGATTCAGGCAAGTATCATCAATGGATGGATACTTTTCCATGTGTGAAAAGTCAGGAGATTTGGCAGTTATATGGTTTCAAAGTTTCATCTCATGTATTGCTTACTAAAAGGAAAATGTACCTCTAAAATGGTGATACTGGGTAGTCAGCACTCGAAGTGACCAAATGTGGTATCACAAGTAGTGGGACAGACTGGTGCAATGTGCTTCTTGTGTTATTATAAGAAGCGCACAACATCACCTGTGTTGCATTCCCAAATACTATAAAAAATACTTCTTTAAAATCTAGAATGAGAGACACTCTATTTTTTCAACGGTGTCGACTCCTTAAAATTCTTTAATTCAAATTTAAAAGATTCAAAATGACTCAAGGGACCTAACAATCAAATGCAATGCTCAGAACCTGATTAGATCTCAAATCTAGGGGGAAAAAAAAAGCTCTTATGAAAGATATTTGAAGGACAATTGAAGGAGTCTTAATATGGATTGTATTATGACAGAATTATAGAATTTTGGTCCATTTTCTTATGTGTGTTAGTCATAGTGTGTCATTTATAAGGCACCTGCTCAATTACATAGAAAGTGGATATCATTACCGTCAAACAGTTCAGGGGGAAGAAAGATAAAATAGGTGCGACAAAATTTTTCTCAATTCATGAAAATAAATGAAGAGCACATGGGTGTCCATCATTGTGCTGGTTGTTGAACTCCAGCCTATCTTTCTCCACTCTGTTTATGATGCTGGGGTTGGGAAACTATGCTTCCTGGAGCCAGCTGGCTCCCCGTAGGCTCTACTACCAGGGAGATCAAAGGAAGACTAGGGGCTACAAGAAGGAGAAAGGATGTGCTCCCTTCTGTTTGCTGCTTTTTCCTGTCGGCAGCCCCCTGCAGTGCTTCTCCTCCAGAGAAATAGGGTACACACAGGAGCTCAAGTTATTTCTACTGTTTTTCTAGCACCAAGCCAATGAGGGCTCTTCTCTGAGAAAGTGTGTAAGTAAAACCTATGCCATATGACAACATGGTCTCTGAATCACAGTCTATTTTCTTACAGAAATTTTTTTCTTCTGTAAGACATCCAATGACCTCAAGATGAATAACTCAAGTCAAAAAGGAATGGGTAGGAAATATCAGAAAGGGAGACAGAACATGAAGACTCCTAACTCTGGGAAACGAACTAGGGGTGGTGGAAGGGGAGGAGGGCGGGGGGTAGGGGGTGAATGGGTGACGGGCACTGAGGGGGGCACTTGACGGGAGGAGCACTGGGTGTTATTCTGTATGTTGGCAATTTGAACACCAATAAAAATAAATTTATTATTAAAAAAACAAAAAGGAGTCTATGCTATTTATTATATTCTATCCAAAATAGCTGGTCATTTTGCTGAAGGATTGATTCTATCATCAGCTGTTGCAATCTCTATAGCCAGGACCAACAGAATTCATGTGGTCTGGAAGATCTAGTGTGACTGTTGTTCCTGGCCATGATTCGAGGGCAAGAAAGCTTCTGGGATCACACATATGTGCCGAATCATCATGACATGCCCAGAAAAATGTCTTGCCTCCTAACTCCACTCCAAAAATACCCATGGCCTTCTACTTGAATCCCACCTAAGAAACACTAGCTTCAAACTCCATTCACTTGACCAAGCTCTCCAGAGTGAGTTTGAACCCCATTGGCATGGGTAAAAGTCTAAGCTGTAAATTTTCCTGTATCAAGTTAAATCATAAGGAAGTGCATGAGTAAAATGTACTAATAATATGGAGTCTTAATAAAAAATATAGACATCATAGCACAGCCCACCTCAAATGCAGCAGCTAACAAGGGACACGAAGCAGAGGCTCTACACTGAACCAGAAAAGAAACTACTGTCTCAGCTATAGTGGTTTAGATCCATCGTAGTGATGTTGAGAACTGAATTCTGTTCTGAGCCATCCTTCTGTCACCGGGTATAGACAGGACTCTATCTGGACCTCATTTCAGAAAGTAGATCTAATAGCTTAAAACAAAAACATTTTAAAATAACCCTTTAGAGTACAAAGAAACATTCTAGGTATTGCATGTCATAAAATGTTTATAAGATTCGAGACATCTAAAAAAAATTTCTTTAGGAGGAAATTATAGCATCCAACATTTCCAAACACATGCAACCCAGTATACCCTTGCCCTAGCATCTTAAAGTGTTCTGAAGAACACTCTTTAGGAAATACCTAGATCAAGTAAGCTTCACCAGACCTTGTGACAAAGTCTGTCTCATTGACATTTATGTACTTTTGCCCAGAGCAGAGGGAGGTGGCACATCCACAAGCACACTTCTGCTTCCCCACGTGGAATATAGTCAAATGATGCTCCACACAGCACCTTACACTCACTTGGCTCAGAGTCAAGAATCCATGAGTTCTACTGAATTGGATTAACAGGACTTTAAGCCTAAAATTGCTCAGAATTAAAGAAATATGAAATTACTTCTTGGGAAGTTATGATTTACACTTGGAAATGTTAAGATAGAATTTAATCATCAAGATAATTCTAATCTAAATGAAAAGAAAATCACATCCGGGAGAAATCTTCCTAGCAGTTATGAATCTCTACAAGGCTAAAAGCAGGGAAAGTGATGGGATTCAGAGAGCATGGAAATTCTATCATTTCTGTTGCATCTTCCTGCGAACACGACCTGCATACTGAGTGAACATAGCTTCAGGATTCCTAAACCTCATTCCAGTTCAGTCATGTGAGTCCAGGCTAAACTGGATGGGAAGGTTGCAGGATTTCTGAATACAAATGGAATTAACTCCCTTCTGCTATAGGGTCTCTTATGTTTTTGGAGTAAAAATGTTGATATTTTGGGAGAGAAATCTTTATACCAATATCTGTTCCCCTCTAATCAAAGTCATGTCTGCTGTTGACATCATGGTTGTTGATGAGAAGGAAAAATAGAACAGCCACAAGATATTATTCTTCAAACTTTTAATGAGTACCTATTAAGTGTTAGAAAGTATTCTACAGTTGCTGTGAATTAATGAAACAGATAAAGCAAATCTCTTACAGAACAGAGATCACACTCTAATGGGGAAGACAGATATGTATAAAAACAGCTGGAATTTCCATTTAAGAAATGTGTATCAGATGCCTACTATGGATCAATAATTATACTAAGAAGTGGAGAATGGGAATATGTAGAGACATAAGACAAGTCCTATTTCTGATAAATTACTTGGAGACAAAAGCAGCAAGTAACTTACTACATTATAGTAAAGTAAGTACCATAATACAGCCACTAACTCTGCCTAGAGAATTAGAAATATTTTGCACTTAAAGGTGTTATTTTCTAGTCTTTGAAGCATGAGGATGAGTCCATTTGGAAAAGAAAAAAAAGACAGCAAGATGCTAATAACTGTCAGAGTACACATTTTGGCAGGTTTTTTTAAATAATAAATTTATTTTATTGGCAATTTGCCAACATACAGAATAACACCCAGTGCTCATCCTGTCAAGTGCCCCTCTCAGTGCCCGTCACCCATTCACCCCCACCTCCCGCCCTCCTCCCCTTCCACCACCCCTAGTCATTTCCCAGATTTAGGAGTCTTCATGTTCTATCTCCCTTTCTGATATTTCCTACCCATTTCTTCTCTCTTCCCTTCTATTCCCTTTCACTATTATTTATATTTAAAACATGGCCCCGTGACACTTTGTCACTCCTTGCATTGAGGGGTCTGGCCCGCATACCCTTCCCTTGGCCACCAATAAAGTATAGTTGTTCCGATGCTGATGACCAGTAACACTGGGACACAAAAGGTGCCACTTCCACCTTGTTCACCAGATTATTCCCACTAGAAGCACTGAGTCACCATGGATGAAATACAAATACTTCAAGTCTACCACACTGTGAGGGATCCAAACTACATGGGGAGGCAATGTTAGCAGTCCCAGCCACAGACTCCTCCCGACCCAGATGTCAGAGGCAAGTGAGTATGTCTTTAGTTAATTCCAGTCCTCCAGCCTTTGAGTCACTTCCAATTTTCAAATTTTTCCAAATGATTTTCCCAGATGATGCTATCAACCTCTTTCTGTCCTTACTGCTACTATGTTGATTCCAGCCATTATTATTCTCTACCAAAATGAATCCTCCTACAAACCAGGTTTCTCTCTGACTTCAGATATAACCTTCCTATTTTGCTCATTATTCTTCAAGGAGAATGAAATTTCTAAAGTAGAAATATCATCAGTATTGCCTCAGTATATGTAGATCTTCCCATACCTCCAGGAGGCTCATAAGGACCTTTGTGATATGGCCTCCTTAACGCTCTCATGGTTCAGCCCTCAGGTTTCCTTCCTAGCCAGAAAGCCTACATTTAGTTTTCTTGAACACATCTTCTGCCTTCTGGGTCTTTTCACCAGGTTGACCGTCTGTGGCATTCATCCCATATTTGTCCACTGGACGCTTCCTTATCAGTTCGCAGCATCGATGTCACTTCATTGAGAAAGCTGTCTGTGCCCCCCCCTTTTTTGGGGCAACAATAGTCCCAAGTCTCATTCCTATTATGGAAGATAGGCTGAATTTTCACTGTCTAAAAAGTGCCTGACTTTTCCACCGTACTGTAAGCTCCATGAAGATCAGGACTTTGTCTATCTTATCACCTATTACCTGGAGGAGGAAAAGGCACAGAGGTAAATAACACATCTTACCTGAACCTAAGGTGACAACTTTCATGCAGTAGAAAGTGAGACAAGAAGAAATCTAAAAATTGATAAGATTTAGATAAAGGAATAATTTCTGTCTAGGAATCAGGGAGAGCATGTAACACATAGTTGCCTTTAAACTGGGCCTTGGTAATCACACCATTTGAAAACGAATCAAGCCAAAAGAGAATATTCTATATTACACTCCTCCCCCAACATCTGGTAATTTTTTATGGAAGTCTATAAGAATACAATCCACTTGTACCTAGCCAAAGTTTCTCTTTTGCCACTTCCATTTGCCTTCAAAAGTGAAATTATTCTTGAACATTTTGAAAACTTTCTGTAGGTGTTTATGAATGAAGGTATTTCCTAATGTGTAAGTGCTTAGCAATGAGTATTTGCCTTTGAGACCTGGGCCATTTCTTTTTCAGAGTTGCCTGCTGATATTGGTATGTGAAAGAGCTGTACCCAGCCAGTCACTGGGGCCTACTCTGCTCATATTCTAGTAGGCGCAATAATTTTCAGGAAATGATGAAGGTCATTCCCATCATGGCAACAGAAATCTCAACTAGTAATTATCACAGAGTTTAAAGAGCCCTCCAAGGGGGCAGGGGGAGCTACAGGTATAATTTTGAGTTTGATCTCATTAGAGCCAGGATGAACATACCTGAAGGGGTCAGAAATCTTTCAGAGGGCATTTCATACTTATAGAATACCCCTGCCCCTAGGCAGACATTGTGCATTTCATTGTGGTTTGGATTTTTCAGGGTCTCCTGTCACCTACTTACTTAAGTAATTTCAAAAAACCTTTTTATCCCCTCAGCATCTTGTGGAACAGTCTCCTCAGGACAGCTCTAAATGAGGCGCCTGTTTCAGAATCTGTGATGATTCCAAAGATGTTCCATTCTAGGTATCCTTCCTGCTTGTTTAACTTAAGCAGTTACCACAGCCATATGGATTTAAAGTCAAAAGAATCATGGTAGAGAATTAGAGAAGCTCATGTAATAAAATATGGGGGTTTTTGTACGTCTATTTATCCATTTGCTCACTCATTTATTGAAAAAAAATATGTATTAAACTTCAAATATGTATCCCCTCACAGGGTAAAATTTGAAGAGACTATTTGCAAAGCACTCAAGACTATTTACTTACCTCATGACAAATATGTAAATGCTGAATATAAGTTTGGTCATAGTTTGTGTCCAATGCATTTTTTGTGGAATGAATAAATTAAAAAATAGGTAAGTGTTGACATCAATCAAGAAGAGACCAGAATGGTGGAAAAGTTGGACAGTTGAACAGAAGGAAAACACATTTGCACAGGTTCTCATGGGCAGGGCTGATGAGATGCATTTGATTGGAAACAGGAGCTGAAAAAAGGACAGTATGAGAAGGTGTTTTCTGACATTCTGGGCTGTGAGGCATTTGAAATAGGTTCCCTGGTGGCATGATAAATATCAGCCCTGGGGTAGGCGGGGGCCCATGTCTATACTGGATTACTCACTGTGCAGGTATGGAGTGGGGTGAGCAAAGGGTCCCTTTGAGGTCCCTTCCAAACTGAGATTTTAAGATTCCAAAGAATCCCTGAGCATCTCAAGCATATTCAATCTATCTCAATTGGTGGACAAATTAAGCTAAAACTTGTTAAGTAAAATGGCACAAAGTAGCTCTCAAGTGCTACCTAAATATGGCTGAACTCTACTGAAAACAATCAGAACCATAGAATATTTTCTCTTCATTTTTCCTTATGCTACAGAATTAACTAATGAGCAGTCACAGGGGACATTTCTTCTAACCTGAATCCTTGGTGTCATCATTTCACATACACATACAGGCCAAGCGGGGCTTCCATAGATCATACTTAGGAACACAGGCCTTATGGTTAGAAAGTCCTGGCTTTTAGTTCAACCTGCGTTGTTTGCTCAACAAACTTGGGCAAGTACGTGTGCTTTCTGAGCCCCAGTTCCTTCCTCTTTAAGTTAAAGATATTATTTTGACTGCTACATTATTTAAAGAGTATTCAGAGAGCCAGGAGATCAGGACTGTAGCTCAACTCGGCCACTAACTGGCTGAGTGACCTTCGATGAGCCACATCATCTTTCCATGGGCCACCTGGCATGCCTCGACAATGGACTTACTAACATATGACCTGCTTGCTTTGCAAATTACAAGAATCAAAAATAAGTGATACTTTTAAAACTATATAGACAGATAAAGATGAATGTTCGTTTTAAGTACATAAATATACCTATGTATTGTATTTTATGTATTTATGTATCTGTAAGTAGTAGATAATACAAAATCTTTATCAGTTTTACTGTCAATTGAAGTTGGATCAAAATATCCTTCAGCCTTTCTTTTTGGTCCACACTCATTCAACATTATTTTCCCATTCCTGTTTGTTTCTAGGGTTGGTGTAACAGATTACCACAAATGCAGTGCCTTGAAACAACAGACATTTCTTGTCTCCCAGTTTTAGCTACAAGAGCATAACCAAAGTGTCAGTAGGCTTGGTTCCTTGTTGAGGACTCAGAAGT
This sequence comes from Vulpes lagopus, assembly GCF_018345385.1. Lineage (NCBI taxonomy): Eukaryota > Metazoa > Chordata > Mammalia > Carnivora > Canidae > Vulpes > Vulpes lagopus. The sequence goes on from NC_054828.1 coordinate 124,813,843, forward strand.
GGAATATTCCAAGCCTCTCTCCTGGCTTTAGTTAAGAGCTGTCAATCTTGGTGTTCCTTGGTCTGTGGCAGTATCACACCATCATCACTGGTGGCTTTCTCTGTGTGTCTCTGCTTTCCCTCCATGTGAGGACACTGAGTATTGGATGAAGTCCCACTTGAATGCAGTATGATCTCATCTCAGTGAAGACTGTATTTATGCAAAGATCCTATTTCCAAAGGTCATATTCTAAGATTCTAAGTGCACATGAATTTGGAGAGAACCCTCTCCTACCCAGTATACAATCCATGGTCCCCAAGTCTGTTGCACAGAAAATAGCAAGGAAAGAGACTTCCTGATCTTAGGTGCCTTATAAGATATATGATGGACTTCTTACTTTGCATTGTAATGATTTCTGTTTTGTGCCCTATATTCTAAGCTTATTAGTCTGGTGATGCTTTGTCTGTGTGAAGCAGATTCACTGAGGATTCAGCAACAGGAGGAATGCATCCCAAAAGGAAAACTGATCTCTGACAATGTACACGAGGCAGGTGAGAGTAGAAGCTCAGGTGTTTGCCTGCATGTAGACGTCTCTTTCATCCTGCCTATATTACACTGGTCTGTGCCGACCTGCAACTGGATAGAATGTGGACCCCAAATGATGATGAAGAGGTTTCTAAGTTAAATTGTCAGGTTTCACCTAATTTGATGTGATTATATTGGATATGTTGTTCTTATCTTAGCCATGCTGTAGAGAATTGAGATTTCATATGTGTTCATGCGCTGGCCAGGGCAGAGCTGAGGCCAGATCAGTGGCAGCCATGGTAATTACCAATAATTCTCAGGGCAGAGGGGAATGTTCTAAAGATTGTTCTGGTCTGAAGGTCTAGCTACTTCTGCTTCTAAACAACTTTTCCTCCACTAAAAACCTTGAAGTCCATGAATGTGATTTATTAACGAAGGCTATAATTTTCATATAAAACACACACTCTGTAAGTCAATGTTTGCTTAATTTAATTGTGATAAAATTGGTCCTATGAGCAATGTATGTCATTGACAAAGTCACTCACACTCTCTATATTTCAGCTGCCCAAAATACAAAACAAATACTATTATCTGCTGTTTCCCAGCAGGAATGAATCCAACAAAGGCTTTAAAATCAACTCTGGATTTTTCAAAGGGAAGGTGAGTACGTCTTCGTTACTTGATTAGGCATTATGTTTGAAAAGCATGCAAACCGATAGGAGATATCCCTTTCTTTCTCATCTGCAAAATGAAGTGCAAATGATACTCTGTCTATCACAGGGGTTCTCTAGAGGTCTGGGTAATAATTTCTAGTAAAAATTAATGAGAACATTTGAAATGAGAACCATTGATATTCAGATTTGCAAATGTTGAAGTAAGCCTTTCCCTTTACTTTCTGCTGAAGCAATTGACATTTTTTCCCTGAGTGGCCACCCTGGCAGAAATCACAATCATCTGAGGACCTCTATACAAGGTCATTCTTGGTTAAAATTCAGTAAAAAAAAAAAAAAAAAGAAGGTGACTCCAAAATCACTGATAGAGACTTCTTATAGTAGAAAATATGACTTTCCTTTAATGTATATTTAAGTTAAAATAGAAAAAGGTAAGGTCTATTACATTTAGAGATTTTTATTTAAAGTATCTTCATCAAAGATAGTGGGGACACATAGTGAGACAATATATTTTAGCATTATTCAGGAAAATTAATGCAGTGTATACAAAAGTCATTCTACTCTATGGGGTAAAGATATTAAAACATAATTTCATAGTATAATATAAAGAATCATTCCTCTGAACAATAAAATCCTGAGATCAGGACTGAAATGTCACCACTCACTGGGTCTCTCTTTGACTTTGGAGTGAAAATATGTGTGTGAAAAAAGAGGTTCGGTTGGGGTGCCTGGGTGGCTCAGTGTCTGCCTTTGGCTCAGGTCATGATCCCAGGATCCTGGAATCGAGCCCTGCATCTGGCTTCCCACTCAACAGAGAGCTTGCTTCTCCCTCTTTTCTCCCTCTTCCTCTGCTGTTCTCTCTGCTTGTTCTCTCTCTCTCTCTCTCTCTCTCTCTCTCTCTTTTCTCCCCTAGCCAAATAAATAAATAAAAATCTTAAAAAGAAGACTTCTATATAAAAAAGTTTGTACTAAAGGCTCATTTCAAATCTAAAATCATATCATATGGGGCACCTGGATGGCTCAGTCAGTAGAGCAGATGACTCTCGATCTCAAGGTTTTAAATTCAAGCCCCATTTTGGGTGGAAAGATTACTTAAAAATGAAATCTGATTCGAAGGGATACATGCAGCTTGATGTTTATAGCAGTGTTATCTACAATAGCCAAATTATGGAAATAGCCCAAGTGTCCATCAAGAGATGAATGGATAAAGAAGATTTGGTGTATATATACAACAGAATATTATTCAGCCATGAAGAATGAAATCTTGCCCTTTACAATGACATGGATGGAGCTGGAGTGGATTATGTTAAGCAAAGGAAGTCAGCCAGAAAGACAAATACCCTATGATTTCATTCATATATGAAATTTAAGAAATGAAACAGATTAACATGGGAGGAAAAAAGGAGAGAGATAAAACATAAAACAGTCTCTTAACTATTGAGAACAAAATGATGGAGGGGAGATGAGCAGAAAGATGGGTAACGGATATTAAGGAGGCCACTTGTGATGAGCACCAGGTGATGTATGTAAGAGTTAAATCACTAAATTCTACACCTGAAACTGAGATTACATGGCATATTAACTAAATGGAATTTAAATAAAACTTGAAACTAAAAAAAAAAATCTTACAAATAAATAAATAAAATCATATTATATACTACTTTTTTTGTTTAGTCCTTACTCCATGAATTATAATGCACATATTTAATTTTCACATTTAATTACAATTGCTATTTTATCATTTTAAATGCAAGGTAGTGTCCTTTCTATGATATACAAGTCTGGATTTGCCTGGGAGCAGGACTAAGAGAGGAAAAGAAAATTAAAATTTCTCCTAATCTCTCTTTCAATTATAGATTCCCTTTCTCCTTCTTAAGCCATAAAGAGGAGGATTTTCTTTTTTTTTTAAGATTTATTCATTTTAGGGGACAGAGGGGCAACTAGAGTGGGAGAGGAATAAGCAGACTTCACTCAGCACAGAGCCTGAGTCAGGGCTCAATCTCAAGATCCTGAGATCACAACCTGAACCAAAACCAATAGGCATTTAACCAAGTGAACCACCCAGGTGTCCCAGAAGATTTTCCTATAACTCTTTTTCTCTGTACTAATTCATACGGAGGAATTGGGCTGCTTTGGATCTAAACTGGGAGTGTATTCTCTCTACCTCAATAAGAACAGGAACCCTCAACCAAGGATTACTACTCATTCATTACTCATCACTTCTTTTGAAAAACAATCACTTCCAAATAACTTGGCTGAGCTTCTCCCCAATCCTTCTGTTAAGAGTTCTTAAATGGAATGCATGCAGTGTGGACAAGATAATGTGCAGCCACGTTCAGAGATTGCTTACTGTCTTTTACTTCTCTCACTTGCCAAGACCCCCGAGATTACAACAGGTAAAAGAAAGCCCCAGGAGGCCAACCTAGATAATGACAAGATGTCACAATCCTTTTAACTTGTTTTCAACTTGGTCCTTATCTTCTTTTCTGTTCCAGTAAGCTCTGATGCACTCTGGCAACATCCAGCCATGTTTTATACATGACTAATTATAAAAGCATTGGGAATACCAAAAACCATGCTGCTTCCCCTCCTTTAAAAGATCCTTACCTGGAGATCAATTACAAGATACTGGATTTAGTAGTGGCATATGACAAATTCACTGAAATACAGTAAGGAGCACTTCTTTCTTCCCAAGAAAGTGAGTAACAGAGGGCAGAGACTCTTCTCTGGAGATGTCTCTTAGGTGGATGCTGAAGGATAAGTACGATTTCAGACAGATAGAGCTCCTCCATAAAATGAAATGATTTTTATAACCTGAAATGGAAATAAATTAGTAGGATCTAAGTAGAGCAGGGTGAGAAAATGCAACTGTTTCTACTGTACTCTAGGAAATAATTCTAAATTTAAAAAGCATTGCCTTTGCTATGTATTGTATTGCTCTAAAATTCATGCACACAGAATATTAAAGCACATTAAGTTCAATTTTTAAAAAACCATTGGTCTATTGACCAGGTAATTACCTTATGTGTTTGAAGTTCCAAACATGTATAAGTAAGCAGGAAGGATCTGATTTGTTATTCATCACCAAGTCTAGAGGACTTCATTCTTAATATTTACTATAGTTGTGAAAAATAATTGACAAGGAGATTCACACATACCAATATCTACGTGTTAGGTTTCTTTCTTTTCCCTGAAAAGTCTTCAGTTGGCAATAAAGCACAGAACTACAGGGCATATAAAGCATGAGGATAAGCTCGAGACTATCACTAGATACCACGCTAGACCCAAATCTCAGTGCTACCATTGACTAGCTGTGTGGCCATGAGTAAAATACTAGATATATCGATGCTTCCTTTTCTCTCATTTGTAAACTGTGACTAATAATAGTACCTATTTCTCAAGAAAGGATTAAGTATTGTGAGGATTAAGTATATAGGTATGTAAAAAGTTCTTACTGCCTGACACATAAAAAGTCCTGTAAATGCTAGTTATTAGTATTTACAGATACCCATCATATAGAAAATTATTTTTTAAAGTCTTCATTGGATCTGCATGTGAGGAGATTGAAGCCATCTCTTCATAATAACAACAGCCAAAAGCTTAGGGCACCTGGGTTGCTCAGTGTTTGAGCATCTGCTTTTGGCTCAGGTCATGATCCCAGGGACCTGGGATTGAGTCCTTGATTAGGCTACTTGGGGGGAGCCTGTGTCTCCCTTTGCCTATGTCTGTCTACTCCTTTGTCTTTGTCTGTGTCTACTCCTTTGCCGATGTCTGTCTGCCTCTCTTTGTGTGTCTTTCATGAATAAATAAAATCTTTAAAAAAAAAAACACAGCAGCAAAAAGTTGAACATATAAAAAAACAACTCTCATTGGATCCCTAAATAAGGGAAAGGCAAATGGCAAACCATTGCCTCCAAGATTGGAGAGGCAGACAGGTGAATACAGGGCATCATGGTTTCCTGGAACAGAGGAACCAGTTCCAGGGTAGGAAACCTGTGCTGTAACTGACAATTGCTGGAGGGCAAGCCTGAGAGAGAAAAACTCCAGGAGGACCCAGTCATAGAACCTTCAAAATACTGTGAGATTTACTGCAGGAAGTTGACTAGGTTCCCACCTGGTGTAGTATTACAGTAGTCATATAATGATATAGTGTTATTTCTTAACTATTAGAGAAAAATCCCCTGGTGCTTCAGGCAAGGAGAGGCGAAAAGGAAGCATTTTGAAACTGTGCTATGCTCCTCTTAACAAGGCCTGCCCTTAAGGAAGACTGACTGGCCAACCCCTAACCAGTCAGGGCACTATCAGAGCCTAATTGACCTGAAGGAAAAGGAAATATCCAACTACAGCTCACTCTAGTCAGCTTGTCCCACCTAAAGAGAGAAAAAGCTGAGAAACTCTTGAGAAAGTCACAGTGCAGAGAAACAGGCTCACAGAAAGTTTAAGATATGACTGGAGAATTCTGGAATGGTCCCTCTCCCCACACACCTCACCACCACATTTCTAATGACCTGTTTATAGTAATACTTTCCCCCAGTACATTTTGCCCAGCTATCAAGAAAAAAATTACAAGGTATATCAAAAGGCAAGAACAAAAACAAAAAAACAAATCCATAATTTGAAGAGACAGAACAAGACATCCAACAAAAATGTTAGAATTATCAGATTGGGACTTGAAAAAAAACTATGATTAACCTGCTAAGCAGTCCAATGATAAAGTAGGCAGCATGCAAGAACAGATGGTCAATGTAAGTAGAGAGATGGAAATCCTAAGAGAAAACCAAAAAGAAATGCTAGGGGAAAAAAAAAAAAAAACATTGTAACAGAAGTGAAGAATGCCTGAGAGATAAGGCATTCTTTGATGGCTTGTTAGCAGACTGGACATGACTGAGGAAAGAATCTCTGAGCTAGAGGATATATAAATAGAATCCTTGAAAACCAAAAACCAAAGAGAATAAAGACCAAAGATAAACAGAACAAGATATCTAGGAAATGTGGGATAACTACAAAAGGTGTAACATATGCATAGTGGGAATGCCAGAAGGAGAAGAAAGTTACAGAAGAAATATTTGAGGTGCACCTGGATGGCTCAGTCAGTTAAGTGTGACTCTTAGTTTCAACTATGGTCATGATCTCACAGTCATGAGATAAAGCCCGACTTCAGCCTTAACACTCAGCACAGCCTCTGCATGAGATTCTCTTCCTTTCCCACTTCCTCTGCCCCTCCCCCTGTTTGTACACATGCATGCACAATCTTTCTCTCTCTAAAATAAATTTTAAAAATTCTTTTTTTTAATAAAAAGAAATATGTAAGCTGATAATGACTGAGAGTTTCCCAATTTTTTAACAGAAAAAATTAAAATGTGTATATTATTTGAGATAATTAATAAAATGGACTACCTTCTACTCTGACTAATGAGAGAAGACACAAATGACCAATATCAAAAATGAGCAAGGTATCATTATTACAGGGTTTTCATCTACTAACAGGATAAAAGAGAATACCATGGGGACACCTGGGTGGCTCAGTGGTTGAACATCTGCCTTTGGCTCAAGGTGTGATCCTAGGGTCCTTGGATGGAGTCCCACATCAGGCTCCCCACAGGGAGACTGCTTCTCCCTCTGCCTATGTCTCTCCTTCTCTCTGTGTGTCTCTCATGAGTAACTAAATAAAATCTTTTAAAAGAGAAAAAGAAAAGAAAGAAAGAAAGAAAAAAAGAAGAAAGAAAGAAGAAAGAAAGAAAGAAAGAAAGAAAGAAAGAAAGAAAGAAAAGAAAGAAAGAAAAGAAAGAAGAAAGAAAGAAGAAAGGAAAGAAAGAAAGAAAGAAAGAAAGAAAGAAAGAAAGAAAGAAGAAAGAAAGAAAGAAAGAAAGAAAGAAAGAAAGAAAGAAAGAAAGAAGAAAGAAAGAAAATACCATGAATAAGTTTATTCTAATAAATTTAATATACATATTAGTTGGGTCAGTATATAAATCTATATAAAATATAAATTTTAATAAAAATTTCACAAAATGAATTTTACATAAATATATATATATAAATTATGCATTAATTTAAAAAATTAAAATGAAGAATAACCATTCTTTCTTAGTCCTCTTGGAATTTTTTTTAAGTAAGCTCTATGCCCAGTGTGGGCCTTGAACTCATGACCCCAAGATCAAGAATTGTATGCCGACTGAGCCAGCCAGGCACCCCATTTTTAAAAACTGACCATAAGCTGGGCTTTAAAAGCAAAGCTTGACAAATGAGAAAGACCAGAAATGGTTCAGTGAATGCTTTTTGGTAAGAGCACTGGTAAGGTGGCCATGATGAGGAGATAATCGAAAATTTACCTATGTTAAGAAATTACTAAATGTGTAAGAGCCCATGGGGCAAAGAAATAACTGTAATGTACATGAAAATGTATTTAATAAAATGATAATAAAAAATGGCATAGCGTGGGGTGCCTAGGTTGCTCAGTCAGTTAGGCATCCAACTCTTGGTTTTGGCTCAAGTCATTATCACAGGGCAATGAGATCAAGCCCTGTATCAGGCTCTGTGCTCAGTGGGGAGTCTGCTCCAGATTCTCTCTCCCTCTCCCTCTGCCCCTCCCAATCCTATGCATGTGTACGCTCTCTCTTTCTCTCTCTCTCTAAAATAAATAAACAAATATTTAAAACAAAAATGGCAAAATGAACTAGTGAGATGTAGTGAGAGTTATGCTTAGGAATTTATCCTTAAATAAATGCATTGGAAAAAAACAAAGACTGGAAAATAAGTATTTTTCTAAATACGTGTCTCATGAAATGCAAAAATAAACAAACAAACAAAAACCCAAAAAACAAAATGGCCCAGCAAATTAAGTCCAACGAAATTAGAGCAAAGGGAAGAATAAAGAGATGAGGAGGTTAATAATGAAAAAAAAAAAACAAATATACAATAAAGAGACCAATAAAGTCAAGAGTTTGTTGTTTAAAAGCACTGATAAATGGAGAAACTCCCAGGAAAACTGAATAAGAAGATAGGAAGCAAATGGTAATACCAGGAAGAAAGAGGGAGCTATGTTGCAGATGCTACAGAATTTGAAAATGCATATCTAGAGGTAGTTTGAAAAACTTTAATAGTTGAGAAAAATGAACCACACCTAAACAGATTGTTAACTTTGACATTAGGAAGAAAACATAAATCTGAATAGCCCATAATTTTTAAAGAGATCAAGTATACAGTCAAAAACCTCACAAAGAAAACTCCAATTCAAGATAACTCATTGGTAAATTCTAAAGTTACTTTTGAAAAAGAAATAACACTAGTTTTAAGCAAAGTCTTCTATAGAACAGAAAAAAATGAGAAAACTCCCTAGTTATTCCTACCGTCCAGTAGGATTTGATCCAAGACAGCATTCAAAATTTAATCAGTGTAATATCTTATATTAACAATTTAAAAAATGACCATTTCAACAGATATAAAACACTTTTTATTAAAATTTGAAGTTCATACCTGAATATCCAAATACATATTTTGTTAGAAATTTTCTTAATCTGAGACAACAAAGATAAAAAAATTTTACAAATTTAGAAGAATGTACAGAAAAATTATTATTATTTTTTTTTTTTTGCCAACCCCCCCCTCCCCTCCTCGCCCCCCGTGGAGGCCTTTGATCCCCCCTACAGAAAAATTATTACAGGTAATGAGCAAGTTTAGTATAGTTGAGTTCAAGGGGGAAGATTCCTCATTACATCAATTTTATAATTCTGGTTTTTTATTTAATAGTGATTCTATGTATTTTGCATTCACTTGCATAATGTGTATCCTCTGAACTACTTGTTTGTGTCTCCCAGAATTCATATCCTAGAGCTCCAATTTCCCATGCAATGATATTTGGAGGTGGAGCCTTTGGGAGATTATTTGAGTTAGATGAGCTCTTGAGGGTGGGGTCCCCATGATGGGCTTAGTGTTCTAAGAATAGGGAGAGATGACAACTTGCTCTCCCTCTCTCTGTCTCTCTCTCTGTGTCTCTCTCTGCCACTTGATGGCACATCTGGAAGGCAGAAAGCAGGCCCTCACCAAGAACTGAGTCTGCCACAGTTCGATCTCTGACTTCTCCAGTTCTGGAACTGTGAGAAATAAATGTCTGTTGCCTAAGCCATCCAGGTGTGTTTTTTTGTTACAGCAGCCTGAGCTGACTCATACAGTGTACAGTTATAATCCCGAGTCTTTTTCTGCTGAGAAGCAACATGGGGCTTACTTCTCACTCAATTGCCACTAGCTTTTTCACTTCCTCATGGGTACACATCAGTTCTTAGTCCTACATTATGTCATTTGATCCGTTTCATTCTATATACTTTGGTCCTAGTATTTTCAATCGATCAGTCCATGAGAAAAAACAAAAGGCCTTTATTAAAACAGCCTGCAAAATCATAGTTCCTAGAGTAAGTAGTTGAATAAGCATGGCCTCCTTGTTTTGTCCTGTGATCACGACTAAGGCACAGGTCATGTAGCAGAAGAGAAAGGACATGGACACAGCCATTCTAAGTGGCTCTGCTTCTAGATCAACCACCTGCCAGCCAGGGAAACTTGGGCTCCTTGCTCAGTTTACTGACAGTTACCTACAAATTGGGATTTAAAATAAATACATCTCAGGGTTATCTAAAAATAAAATATCATGTGTCAGGTACCTAGCATAGTGCTTGACATGTTTCTTCTCATTAAATATTAAAAATAAAGCGATTAAAGAAAACAGAGTACAAACCCCTCTAGTGTATAAGATTGAAGACCTCTGACAGCTGAGGCTCCAGCTCAGAAGTTGACTGTGTATATTTTTTTTTTCTAGAACTTTTCCACTTAGCTATCTGTGGCCCACATCTTTATATTTTTAAATCTTAAAGTACATGGTGTTTCATTTGAAATGACAAGCTCCTTTCCACGCATGATCAATTAGCGAAGACTTATCAGGCACCTACTATGTACCGGGCCCATGGAGGATCTCTTGGTAAGAGATAACAGCCATCTGAATAACATTCACCTTCCAAACAGCACCTTGGGTTTCAGAAGCTTTCATTAACATTTTATAATGTGACCTTCACGTTATTCCCAGGACAGAGATAGAGCAGGAATCTGCCTTCGTTGCCTATTTTACAGATGAGAAAACTGAGGACCAGTGAAGATAAAACATCTGTTAGTGAGTAACAAATCATAATACATGCGCCCTACTCTTGGAGATCTCTGGGAAGGTTTTTAAAAAGGGATATGGTCCCTGCATCTGGTGCAATTACAAGGCTGTGGAGTGGGAATGTACTGATTTCAAGGTCAGGAAGGATTAGGATTGAGTCACATTACCTGACTTGCTATTCAGCAGGGGCCTTGGGAAGTGGCTTCACCTTTCTGAATGTCCGGTTCCTTCATCTATAACATAAAAATAATGTCTGTTCCCTAGGATCGTCCAAGGACTCATTGAAAAGTAGCTAAAACTTTTAGCACAGCTGACAGGCAAATAGTAAGTGTTGAATAAATCTTATTTTGTCTCCTCCACTTTCTGTACAATCAGTGTTTTCAAGAGGACATTATGATCATTTAAACTTTACTCTAAAATCCTTCATTTTTTCATGTGTGAACTTGGGGAATACTATTGTCTAAAACTTGGAAAGAAGAATGTTCTGAGGAATTGTATCTTCTCTTAAGTCATTCAGCATAGCTCTGGCAAATTTTGAAGAGGTTTCTAAATTTTCACAGATGTCCAGTGTGGTGAAATATACTAGCACTCATGCTTTATTTGCAGCCGTCAAGTCAGATGACTCAGAAGGAATATGATGGCCATACTGAGCCCAGATTCTGGAATGGACACATATAAATTATCTCTAAGATTGATGGCAGAACTCCTCAGGAAGCATTTGCATGATGGGGACAAGAACAAGTCAGGGTTAATGCTACATGTGCAAATCTAGGTACCTAGATCACAGAGCAGAAGGGTCATTAGAGATTATGGTCTACACTCCTCAAATTATGAATAAGGAAAATGACATCCAAGCAATGGAAGAGACTTACTTAGCTTGGGTCTTTAGACCATGTACTCAAGAATGCTGAAGTGGTACTGTTCCCATGAACTCTTGATCAACCTGCCACCCCTATTGCATCTCCTCTGAGATACATCATTTTGCTCTCTCTCTCTCTCTCTCTCTCTGCTCTCACTTTCTACTGGGCTCCTTGGGTAGCCAGGGGCCAGCCAAGCCTCTAGGGTCCAAGTGGATTGGACAAGGGGCTTGAGGTGTGGTAACCCCCATCTTGTAAGTTCAATGGCTCTTTCCCCTGGAAGGCTGAGACACTCAGTATTGTTAGACAATGAAGAGTAGGTAGCAGATGGACTTTAAAACCACAGGAAATACCAAGGGCTGGTGTACCCACAGAAAGGTGTGCAGTGACGGACCAGGGATAGCAAGCTTGAGTGGAGATAGGCTGGCACATTAGCTGCATCTTGTAACCCCCATGACTCTCCCTTTTGCTTATGTTCTATAGCAGGCCAAGCACTGAGTTCTGCTTAGCAGCTAGGACTTTAGAGACAGACATACTTCACATCCCAGCTCTGATTCTTATTACCCATGTGCCCTCAGGCAAGAAACAGATATCTCAATTTCCTCATGTGATGAAGGAGAGAGTTCTTCAGGAAATTCAGATGAAAGTATGTCTGCAAAGCACTTAGCACAGTTCCTAGCACACAGGAAAGATTTTATAAAGGACAACCATTGGTGCTGTTGCTTTCCATCCAAATGTTCTGTCTCTGCCACGTTCTCTGTTAATGCCACCATCAACCCTGACCTGAATTAGTGCAGCCACCTTTTATTGGGCTTTCCTTCTGGTAGGTTTTTCTCCTCAGTTCATCCTTCCCAGTGCATTCATATCTACACATTGTTGAACATCACGTGGATGCACTACAATAATGTACACACAACAAGAATGAGGATATAATCTGTATACTTAGTTGAACTGCCAAAAAAACATGCAAGCTTTTAACTAAATATGTGGATATAATGAAATTAGAAAAAAAAATCAATTCTTATGGCACCAGGTAGAGTTAATCAACCTCTGGCATATTTTCAAGTATTTCTCTTGTCAGATGCCATAGGTCAGACAAGAAGCTACTTAGCATTGACTCATCCTTACCACTCCCTGATGTAGATACTATCACCCCATTTTACTGACAAGAAACTTAAGTTTCATAGAATTTCAGAAATTTTCCCAAGAGTATGGCCCTAGAAGACAAAATCAAGAATAGAGTCGAGACCTGTCAACCCTAGATCTGTCTTTTCTCCCACTATCCCAGTAGTCTCCGGGGGCACTCAAATGTTGCATTGTGTAGACATTGGTCACCCTCAAAATTCACTATGAGACCCCATGGTCTTCCCCAACCCAAGAAACCTCATCCTGTAAAAGCAAACAGAACTGTGTCAGGTCTAAGTTCAAGGTAAGTTCAAGCTAGGGAACCTCAGAGATTTTAAATGCATTCTAACTCTACCTAATATCCCCTCCTTACAAGAAAGCTATGCTGAGATTCTAAAAGTTCTGAATTTCCTATTTGACATTTTAAATATTCCAGCTGCTCTCCTAATAACCGTGTCTCCCGAGTACCCAACCATAACCTGGGAAAGTGGGACCAGATGCCCTGCCAAGTGCTTACAGTTTAATAGTAAATAAATGAGTCCCTGGTAGTTTTCTTATAGCTAGCTGGGGAGCCCATTCCCAGCTGCTGGGTCCACTAACAGCTGAGTAAATACACTGCTAGAAGCCACAACCAGAGAATTACCATTCAGTGCCCACAGCCCTGGATATCCTAGGACTGCTGTTGTTTACCCATTAGCAGGTGGGAAATTATCAAAGCCCTCACTACTGAATCCCCTCCAAAGTTCTCTATAAAAAAGGATTGCTCTAGTTGTTGGACTGGAGAATCAGAGCTAGGACTGCTGATTTCAATGAAAGTAAATTTAAATCTTTAATATGCACCCAAGGCCCATATAAATGCTGTAGTTTCATTACTAAGCCTGCGGTCCTGGGCAACTTGTCCCATTCCAGCACACCTCTTGAGTCGGGCACCAGCATGTGAAGGTTAAAGCAACAATCAATCAGTTCTGTTATGCATTTCCCTAATTAACACCCATTGACCAAATATTGCTGGGTCCCGGGCTCTTGGGTCCAGTGGGATATTTGAGTGGATGGCATTGACCCCATTCTCATGGTATATAGTAGGGAAGGCAGATATCTGGAAGAAATAATTTTGAATTTGTGTGACATATGAAACAGTAGTTACATACTCAAGTCAAAGAAGCAATACCTCTAGGAGGATTGAGCAGGGGTTAGCCAAAGAGGAGGTGTGTGAGTACAAATTTTAAAGATTTATTTATTTATTATAGAGAAAAATAGAAAGGGAGTGGGAGGGGGAAGGACAGAGGGAGAGAAAGAATATCAAGCAGACTCCTCACTGAGTGCAGAGCCTGATGCAGGGCTCCATCTCATGACTGTGAGATCACAACCCGAGCCAAAATCAACAGTCAGATGCTTAACTAACTGAGCCACCCGGTATCCTGCCAGTACAGTTTTAAGGATGAGTTTGGATGGCTGTGTATGTACTGTGGAAGGACAGGTGCCTGCTGAGAAATATCTTTTCATGTAGAGAAAGCGACACATAGGAAGGAATAAAAAACATCAAAAGCGTATTCTGGAAAGTCAGAGGAGTTGCAACTGGCACCAAGATGAATCTGGGAGGAAGACATAGTGAAAATGCGGCCTCCTTCACTGATGCAACTTATTTAGGTCAAAGGTGTGTTAACCCTTTGAGGAGCATACAGCCTATTAAATTTTGGGCAAAAAGCAGAATAAGAGACTATCGGATGTATTATGGGGATGAATCCCAGGAGCTGCCCAGGACAGAGGAGGCATCTGTTTTACTGATTTTCTTTCCATCCCAGTACCAATCCCATGGCTGTGAGCAATGCTGGATGAGTCATTGGGACAAAGTTATGGCTAGGAATGATGCTGAGCTGAAACATAGAATCCTGAGTTCAAGTCCATTTCTTTTATACTAATAGCTGGATAAGTGCTGCTTATCTGTTTTCCTTATTAAACAAATAAATATAAAAAAATGGTTCTATACTTGCAGAGCACTTTCTAGTTCCAAGGTGCTTTTATATGCCTTGACTCATCTTTGTAAGAGACCCATTTATAGTTGTAGAAACCGAGCTCTGGAGGCTAAGGGACACAGCAGAGCTTGAACTTAGGATTTCCTTTTAATTTCAAGCCCTGTGTCTTATTTCCCTTTCTGTGCCTGACTTCTGAGACCCCACATAGCTCTCAAACTCTCTCTTCTGTGACTTGGGATTTCTGACTCTCTGTGAAGTGTTACAAACCCATCCTTATCACATGTTATTCATTCAAACCATATCCAAAAGAATAATGGCCTTGACAGATGTCATTTTTGTTTCATTCTGAACAGAAATAATGATGGCTCTTCCTGCTGACAATAGCTCTTCTCTTTTACCTCAGAACACACTCCCATCCTCAGAAAGTAGAGGCCCTGAAGATGTCTCTGCCCAGGCAGTGGTCAACCTGCATTCACAGCCCATGCACCTTCCATGGCTTTCAAGATGTAATAGTATCCTGTCATGTTTGGTGGTGACATCTACCCTATAGCAAGACCTTTGCTTTATAGTTTTGTCAAAGGTTAAGATCTTGCTCATTTAGGTCTTTTTTTGTTTTTATTTTTTTTAATGGCCACATGTCTCCTTTGGTTTGACATGTGTGCTGTACTATGTCATGCTCCAACAGGGAGGCCAAACTTGGGATTAGAGGCCATTGGTCTGAGTCCAGATCTGATGCCTTGTGAGTTGGGACAATTTACTTAGCCTCGAGTCTGAATCATCTAAGAGATAAGAATGATGATAACATTTGTTCACCTGCTACTTAGTGTCACTACGATTATCAAATGTTATACCAATGGTGTATGCTGGCATTGCTACAATAGTTGTGTTATTAGCTGAATTATTGAAGAATCTGACAAATATACCCAGAACAGAATTAACTTGAAGTGCAATTAATTCAAATCTATTCTGCAGTGATTCAATACTGTCTTTCTGTAGCATGCAGGTCTCGGCACTAGGTGACTCTGTGAAGAAAAATGCGGCCGCACTTCTGCAGATTTCAGGAAGGAAGGAAAGAAATAAACATTTATGAGTCTCGCTGTTTTCCAGATGTGAGCTAAGCACGTGACTTTTAATTTATTCTGAGCAACTAAATGCTCCAAAGTCGGCATAATTATCCCTGTCTTATAAGTGATGAAACTTCATGGCAGAGAGGTTAAGAATCATATCCAAGGGCAGTTTGCTAATATTTAATGTTTCATATATTTCCACACACATGCACACATGTGCATGTGTGGGGGAGAGAGACAGAGTTGGCCTGTGTAAGGATCAATCTTGAAATCAAATCCAGGCTAGGGCCTCAGGGCCCAGCGAGGTGAGAGAGCTAAGAGGCTGCAGACAACAGTAATGGTTTGGGAAGCTGACATCTGTGTTTGGATTCCATCTGTCCCATTTGGTTGGTCTGAGATAATAATGGGCAACTCAGACAAAATTTCTGGGTTTCAATTTCGAGACATGGAAACAACCCATCTTAGAGCATTGCCAGAACACACGGCATGATGTCAGGCATAGAGTCTCGCTCAAAAATTTAGAATTTCCTGTCTTCCTTGAGTGTATGCATCCATTCTGGGTTCACACATAAGCTTAGGTCTTCAGTTAAATGTTTGGATTTTGTCCCTGCAGCCTACTGAACTCCCAGAGAACGTGGACTGCCATTTTATTAATCCCACAAATCCGTGAGACCTGGTGCAGTGTCGTTGGCACAATCCACAACCGTAGCAACTCGGCCACAACTTGGAATTGAAACCTGAAGACACATTATGTCTAGGTTCTGCTGGAGTGACTTCAAACCAAACTTTTCTCTCTTGAGACTTGGTTTCTTCTGTGTAAAGACTCTTCTGTCATGGGCATATTACAAAGATTAAGTGAGATAATGCCCATTGGCAAAGTACTTTGAAAAGTCTAAATTTGAGATAGTATTGTGAATGACTGAGTGAACTTCGTTGCCCCCTAAATAAGGCAATCAATTGAAATTTTAACGCTATTTCCATTGTACCTTTCCTACACATCTTCCTTCTTTCAGCTATTTAGTGACATGATGGTAGCAAGCTCTGGAAAATACTCAAGGCTATGTGAAACCAATGACTAAAACAGTTGACTACATTAATTACAGGAAACATTGTGAATTAGCAGGCCATGCTTTCTAGTTCTGATTATCTGCTGAGGGGGTTCCAATGAGGACTGCTTGGTGGCGTTATCACATATTTGTACTCAATTCCTTGCTTTTGGACACCACTGTTGTTTACGAAGTCTGCTTTTTTTGGTAATTTTGGAGGAAAAAAGTCAGGTGATTAAGATGAATGTTGAAGTCAGAGTTGCATTTCATTGAAGCAGACCAAATACAATCTAAAAGAGTAGAAAATTTGGAATTATCTTTGTCATTTTAAAGTGTTCAAAAGCAAACATAATGGATCAGATTAATTCCAGCAGATCTTGAGGACCTATCTGCTTTTGGTAGAGGGATTATGGATATTTTCACTGAATTCATCTATAGGTTCCCAGAATCCTAACAAAAGAGTCATCACGACCTACATGTCCTGTGAATTTGCATTCTGTGTTTTTCATTAATAAGTTTACACATGTCAGTTTTTGTAATCAATTTTAACTGATTTATTGAAGAATATAAATGGCAATGGTGATTGATTTCCCCTACTAGGATCATCTGAGAATTGTTGTCATAGAGAGTGCCGTCAGATGATAGTCAAAGTTTTACATAACAGACAACACAATTTTAGCATTGTGTGCAGAAGAATGGATTAGTCAACATTTTTCCAAATTTATAAACACTTAAAAAATAGAAACATTGCCTCAGAATTTTTTTTTTACAAAAAATGCATTTCCTGAAAAATACAAGGGATGTGACCACTTCTTCCAGAATCAGAAAGAATCACAGATGGCCTTTATTTCTCTTGATTAAAGATTGTTCCAAAACACTGGTAGAAATTTTATAATTTAAACATTTAAGTATACATGACATTGTTTTAGGTATTTATATGGTATTTGTAAATATAGTACCTCATTTCTTCCTGAAAAAAAATTCCAATACCAATATTTGGCTCCTTATTATACTTGAAAAAAGTTTGGCTTAAAAGGATGCCTGGTTTCTTAGAGTTCTATGTAGTGTCAGAGCTAGAATTAATTTGCCCAGGTCTCCAACATCAGATCCATCATTTCCTCCTATATGGCATCATAATGAGTCTTTGAACAACAGCACAAAAATGACATAAAGGAAAGGTTTCCTTAAGAAAAAACATAAAACACACATCTGTAAGACTATGAGTACTTTCTAAGTAGCAGACGCAAAATTTTACTTTTTTTCCCCCTACAATGTTTGTAAATCAAGTAATAGCTGAATCCTGCAAATGCAATCACACATTTTCGCTGGTTCTACCAACGTCATGTGCATAATTATGCCTATTAATAATGTCATAGACTTTGACTGATTTTTAAATGCCTGTCCTATCATATCATTTGGTATGTTTGTACAGCCCTCATGGGTTCACGAGCAATTTAAAATATGCTTTTGCCTGAGACCTTTCATAAGCACACTTTTTCCTTTCCACACTTACTTCTCTGTTAATAACCCCTGCTTCAGTGTGCAGTGGCTCACCTGCTACAGCTTGAGCATGAGATAAATAAGGTCAGGATGGGATTTATGAATCATCTCTTCCACCACCTTTTACGGGAAAATTCAAGCTAGAAACCAACCCCATTTGGCATTGACTCAGAGTGGGACTTCCTGAATCAGTGAAAGGAAAAGGAAAACTATTTAAAGTCACATCTTTTAAAATAGAGTTTCACCTCAATGTCCCTACCTACATGATAAGCAGGAAACCTAGTATCCAGGGTCACAGAACTTTCTGCAGGAAAAATCGATGCATCCCTGGCCTTTGAGTCCCAAGCAGGCTCTGCGCTCATTGGGGAGTCTGCTTGGGACTCTCTCTCTCTCTCTCTCTCTCTCAAAGAAATAATTAAATAAATCTTAAAAACAAATAAAAATATGCATCCCTAGCCTGCCAGTTCAGTCACTGATTTTCATTTCTTTTCATCCACATTCACATCAGGTGGTCAAAGAAATCCCATTCACTGAAATAGATTGGGCCTCTTAAAAGCTTCACTTTAGGGAAGGAAGTTCAATCATTCATTCAATTGATTCATCCGTCAGTCAACAACTATGCTATGGAAAGTTTTGTTAAATACTTCTTTCATACTTGATATTAATTAGGTGATTCTACATGTTTCATTTTACTTCATCATCAAAATTAAAACAAAAATGAAGCCATGCAAATATATATGAGAAATGCTCTCTGGTAAAGGTAAACACGTAGATAAAAATAGAAAAGCAGTATTATTATAATTTATATTCACCACTCTAGTTTGTATGTTTTTTGAGGATTTAAAAGATGAAACCATAAAAATAATTGTAAATCTATGTTCATGACTATACAATAGATAAAGATGTGATTTGTGACATTAGCAACAAAAAGGGGGTGGAGCTGTAAAGGAGTAGAATTATTTTTGCAATTGAAATCAGGTTGTGTGAGTCTAGAATAGATTGTTAGAGCTTTAGGAGGTTACACTCAAACCCCATAGTAACCACATACAAAGTATAGAACATACACAAAAGGAAAAGACACCAGAATCAAGAATTGTCACTATAAAATACCAGTAAGGGTGGTAGTTTGGGACAGAAAGCTTTAAGACATACAGAAAACTAGTAACAAAAAGGAAAGACTAAGTCCTTCCTTTCAGGAATCACTTTAAATACAAATGGATACATCCAATGGAATATTATTTGACCTTAAAATAAAGAGAATTCTAACAAATGCTGTGCCATGAATGGACTTTGAGGACATTATGTTAAGTGAAATAATTCAGTGTTAAAAATACACTTATGATTTCACTTATTTGAGAGACCTGGTCAAATTCACAGAGATAGAAAATAAAAGGGTAGTGGCCAGGATTGGGGTCGGGGAGGGGGAAGGAGACCAGGGAGCTGTTGTTTAATGAGGACAGTATTTTAATCTTACAAGATGAAGACAGTTCTGGAATTGGATGGTGGAGAGGCTTGCACTACAATGTGAATGCACTGAATGCCACCGAACTGTGCACTAGAAAAGTGGACATGATGATAAGTTTTATATTATATGTATTTTACCACAGTTAAAAATAATAATAGCAAAAAAAACAGAAGAAAAAGTGAGGTAGGTAGTATCATGGTTCTCATTTTGTGTATATGGAAACTAAGTTTTAGAGCTGTTAGATGATATGTGGTCATAGCATGGCTGCATCACTGAGAACCCCACAAAGAGGTACCTACACAAACTCAGAAAGACAGAAAGGGAGGGTAGGAGGAAGGAAGGAGGGAAGGAAAGAAAGGAAAGAAGGAAGGAGATGAAACCATATAGGAATTCCATCTACATAAGTAAGAATACAATTCTTTTTCACAGAAATTTGTAGATGAGATCCTTTTCTGGGAAACATGAGTTTTAGAACTTGGAAAATTTATAAACATGTCATCCAATCAATTTGAGAAACAAAAGGAAAATCTTGAGCTCTTTTATGGCTTTATACTAGTTTACTTTTGAGTGATAAATGATGGCTGAATGAATGGATGATGGAATTAAGAAGCCCAATGCCTTTTTTATCTTGTCAATAAAGTTTTGTTCTGAAGCATATTCATAAAAGAAATGGCATCTCTCTGGCAAGATAATAGCCCCTAGTGCAGGTAAGAAGGAAAATGTGACTCCATAGAGTTAAAGATCAGAATGATAGAGAGAGGTTCTGAATTCTCCAGAAGTCTGAGTTAAGTGCCAAAGGTTATGCTAAATTGCGGGAATAAACAGACATTGCAGAACCCCCAGTTTAGAATTGTTTTATCCTAAATTGATAAATAAAGGAAACCAAGGCTGTCTGTTCTCTAGTGGGAATATAAAATAAATATTAATTTCTCTTTATAGAACACTAGATAATTAATCAAGTACCTGCACCAATATGACCCTAGTCCAGATGAGACAGGCTCAGGAATATAAAAACATCTTAACTTGCTCTTAAGCAGGATCAGGAAAGTCAGCAAGAAACACCAGGCTCTGGATCTGGCCTGGTGTTAAAAAGGGAGTTATGGAAAACACATTGCCCCATGGAAATAAGGGCCAAAGAGCATGCATTAATTCCTGAGATAATTGCATCTCATATCAAAACGTTATACCGGGCTCATTGATGGAAGCTCCTAGTAGCCCCCAACAAGCCATGACTCTGAATAAGCCAAAAAGAATCTAAAGATAGTTTTGGTTCATGAAAGAAAGCCAGATCTGAAAGCTCCTATGCAGTAGATACTGTTTTCCTTGATTCTCAATGTGGATTGCACATTTTTGGTGGTGAAATCTGATTTTTATTTGGGAAATATTTCTTCACCACTGGATAAAATCAGATACACAGAGATCTGGCCTAGTCAGGAGGTGAGCTCATGGCCTGACCTAACCCTTGCTAGATCTCCCTTCTTAGAATTTGAAGAGACAGTGACCAAAAGACAAAAAGTTTGGCGGTTCATACATTCCAACAGTGGCACACGGGCAGGCCAGCCAATCAGGTACTGCTCTGCGGCCATCTGGAGCTGCCTGTCCCTTTGCTCAGCCTGGTTTTCAGTTTTCCTAAGATCCTGCAAGCCTCCCCCTACCTTCCAATAAAATCTCTTTTTGCTTAAGTCAGCTGCAGTAGGTTTCTGGCGCTTATATCCAAAGGATTCTAAGTGATGTATGAGGCTTGTTTGATTTCTCATTTGCTCATTCACTGAGTCATTGATTCATTCATGCATCTGCTCATTCAGTAATCATATATTTAGTAAATATTTTATGCAGACTTTAGCATTCAATCAGACATGCTAGCTGCTCCCAGATCCACTGG
Source organism: Vulpes lagopus (assembly GCF_018345385.1). Classification (NCBI taxonomy): domain Eukaryota; kingdom Metazoa; phylum Chordata; class Mammalia; order Carnivora; family Canidae; genus Vulpes; species Vulpes lagopus. The sequence continues at coordinate 124,835,078 of NC_054828.1, forward strand.
GAGCTACTTCAATCATACCTTGCTGTTTCTCCATGCTTTGTTCATGTTCCCTGTCTACCTGAAATGTCTAGTGTGGCTGCCTATTTCTCTCTAGTTGTACCTGTCATCAGAGCCTTGGCACCTCCAAGAGGTCTTATCTTACTTCCATGCTGAGTTGGGTGACCCTTCTCTGGACTAGACACCACCATAGTTCATGGTATCATAGGTTCCTTCACTAGAGAGCAATCTCCTTGAGGGCAAGTGCTCACCACCTCATCTCTGCCTCCCTAAGGCCCAGCACAATGTGAGGACCTCACTGGGCATTCAGTAATGGCCTCATGAAGAAACAGAGTGTGAGGAGTGTTGAATAGATTTATATGTGAGACGTGAGTGGGAGAACAGAGGAGGGAGGACATAAATGGACTTCCCAACAGAATAACATTTCAGAAAAGAGGTAATATTTGAGTCAAATTTTAAAAGGTGATAGGAAATTTTCAGATAGTAAAGGGCTTAAATTATTGAACAAGCAGAAGGGGATCATAAAGGGCATAAAATGATGAAAAGCACATAGAAGAGAAAAGCTGATAATTCCATACATCCTAAATATAACTTTTCCATGATGTGAGGGCCATGAATCAGGATAAGGCAGATCTGATGTCTTGGAGGCTTTGTCCCACTGATGGAGTTTAGACTCTGTTCATATGCAGTGAGAGGAGATACGACCACATTAGTTTCCTAGGGTTACCATAAAAAAAGAACACAGACTAAGTAGCTCAAGCAACTGACCTTTATTTTCTCTAGTTCTGAAGACTAGGGGTCCTAGATCAAGGTGTCCACAAATTTAGTTTCTACTGAGCCTCTCTCCTCAGCTTGCCTTCTCCCTGTGTCCTCACATGGTCTTTCCTCTTTGCACACATATCTATATCCACAGATCATCCTCCTGTGAGGATATCACTAAGGTTGGATTAGGGTCCATCCTAATGACCCCATTTTAACTCAGTTACCTCACATCTCCAAAAATGGGATTAGGACTTCAACACATGAATTGGGGAGGGGGTGGTACACAATTCGGCCTATGATAATAACATAGTCACCAAGAGAAGGGTTTCTGGAGATCAACTTCATAGGTTCAGATCTTTGCTTGCTCATTTAGTAGCTGTATGACTTTGGAGAAGTTACTTAAACTCGCTGTTTTTTTCAGTTTCCCAATCTGCAAATTAGTATTATAACTACCCCCCTAAGTAGTTATAAATGCAAACAGTGCTTGCATAACAATAAATAAAAGGAAAATTAGTGAGGAGGAACCTAATCAAGGGTCCCTCTGGCAGTAGGGTAGGAGATAGATTAGAAGTAAAAAGTCTAGAGTCAAGGAGGCCACCAGAACAGACAAGATTATATGACTTAGTTCATTATTTCAGAGAAAGGAGAGGAGACAATTTAATATGGGCAAAGACATCAGTAATAAGTTGGATAAGGAAATCATGTTCGGAGTGGGGAAAGCTCAAGGACGTTGTGACTTTGAGATGCTTGGGATTCATCCAAGAATAGTCCAGCAGATAGTGGCTCATGCATATCTGTAGCCTGGGACAAAATTTGGGCCTTGAAAGAACGGAGTGGAAAGTCATAAGTGGAAAAGTGGTGGCTGTGTTCATAAACTGTAGACAAAGTTGTCTCCCAGAGACCAATCTTCTATATGACTTTGGGATTAGAAACATAATTCACACACACACAAAAAAAGAACCATAATTCACCAATACAATCAGCACAGAATGTAAGACCCCTCCCATCCTTGCAAAACTATCCTGTTAGTCAGGGTCTTCAAGAAACAAACAAACAAAAAAAAACCACCAGGATTAAGGTCTTGGTGGGCAAAGAGATTTACCAGCCTTCAGTTTTCAGAATGGGTGTCAGGGAAGACAAGATGGTGCATAGGACCCCAAATTCCATTTTCTTTTCAATCTATCCTATTGTGTTGTAACAGAGAAAGATTTAGAAATCAAAAATATTATTGGTTGAGTTCACAGTTGTTTTGTCATCCTAGGAGATAAAGAGGCTAATCAAATGTAATCTCCTTCTTCAAAATCTCCTCCACATCTATGAACGTGAGTTTGGGCAGGTAATTATGCCATGCTGAAAAATTACAATAAAATGACACTGACCTTACCTTTCCTCTGGCATCAGAGTGATGATATCTAATTTGGGAGTGGTTTATAGTTCCCCAAAGTTTATACCCGGAGGGTACTTGTGTGGTATCATTGTTATTATTAAGTACTGATATAGCCATGGTCAGTCGTATTTCATTATAAAGGGATTCGGTGGACCCTACTTTTGTCTGTAGAACAGACTTCGAATAACACCGGGAAGTGCGTCACTTAATGCTCAAAGCAGCCATCTGGTGACCGCAAAGTGTGCCCAGAGAAAACTCCTTCATCAAGAACCACATGGGGAGTCATTTGAGAGAGATATCCTCATGCCCCAAGCATCTTGTGATGGAGGATAACGTTCTTCTCAGTATTATCCAGTCATGGGACCCAGAAGCTGGGCAGGAAGTGGAGGCTGATCTTACAGAGGGCTGATTCAGTCTTCAAACCATCTGCCCATGAGCATGAAGGCCTGCCTCGTTAGTCAAGCACAAAACATCCAAGGCAGCTGGAGAGAAGAGAGGCGGCTGGGCTTAATGAAAAGACCACCAGCCTGGGGATCAGGGGACCCAGTCCCTCTCTCCCAGCTCCACCACAGATGAATTGCCTGGCTGAAGGTGAACAAGCCATGTTTCTTCTCTGGGCTTCAGAGGAGGAATCCTCTGCAAAATGAGGGATTTAAGCCAAATTCTCTCTTAGGGTAAAAAAAAAAAAAGTCCCCTTATCTGGCATCTGACATTTCCCAGTGGTCTGTGTGTATTACCAGGGTTTAATGCACAATTGGCAAGGTAAGTGTCACCACCCTATTCCCTAGATGGAGGTGCTAATACTCTAACTTCTTCAATCGGCTCTAACTTCTTTCTCTTTTCCATCTACCTTTCTACTGACTCATTCAGGGCCAGCTCCATGAGTGTCCGACATTAGATGGGCTCTCTGTGCTTAGTGTAATGCTTTACTGCCAGGTTTTGAAATGCTCAGTAATTTTTGAAGAAGGGCCTCTTGTTTTCATTTTGCACTGGGCCTCACAAATTCCATAGCTGATCCTGCCTTGATTCTACAATCCTGGCAATCGAGTTTCCTGGTGGTAGGAGCACAGAGGAACAGACAGAGAAGTCTTCTACACTGTGCAGTTCTTGTTGCATGGAACCACAGTGATGTGGGCAAGATGAGGGTGAGAGATGTGAGCTAATTAACATGAGTCAATACTTCCAGAGCAAGATACAGGGTTATGGAAAAAGGAAAGAAAATTTCATGACCTAGGGAAAACTAGGAACTGGCTCCTTGCCTTCATTCATTCTGACATCCTGAAAAAAGATCTCTTTGTTATTGATTCAAGAAGTCAGGAGCTGTGTATGTGTTCAGTGACAGGAGTGACAGGCTAACTTCCTTGAAACTTTTTTACTTCTCTGACACCTCAAGCTGGTGATCATTTGAGTAACATATGGGAATGAAGACAAAGGCCTGACTGAAATGATCACAGTAAACCCTACAGTCTATCCAGTGTGAATGTCAGAGGTGGAGTCCAGAGTTTTCACGTGCTACCCCACAGCTCGCAGGGCTTTCGGTCAGAATTTCTTACCCTGTGCTTTCCAACTATGAGCATCAGTCTCAGCTGTCCACAGATGTCTGGAGCCCCCAATGGGCTTATGCCTTCCCAGGGGATGGCCTGGGGCAGGTGGAGAAATGGGAATATATGTGGATGCCCCAAAGGAGAAAGTAGTGGGGTCCAGGGCCTTGGTTGAAAGATCTAAACTCTGTCAGGCATCCCAGAGAATCCCTTTTGGTCTCTGTGTTCCCATCTACAAGTGACAAGGTTAGCCAGCGGAGGCAGTGCAGTTTAATAGATGGAGTGTAGAGTAAAGTAGCTTTGGGTTCAAATCCTGACTCTACCCCACCTCTAGCTGTGTGATCCTGGGCATGTGACATCATTTCTCAAAATCTTACTTTCTTAATTAACAATTGAAACCAGGGTTAATAATGCCTCTTTCACAGAGTTGCTGTGTGAAAAGAGTAGAGGGCGTGAATGTGAAATAATGAGAGGATAATATGAGTGTCCAGGCCTTATGCATGCAGGCATTTAGTCTTTGAGAATGGTTACTATTTATGGAGGTTTTGAGGCTTTCCCAGGGATATATGCCCACATGATCAAATGGTATTTGTTCTGGTGCTGAGAAATGGTCAGCAGAAACATGAGAGGGAACACACCCCTCCAAGCATGCCTGGATCCAGTGTGCATTTGGAAACATGACAGTGCAGTGGGCAGAGACCCCCAGTGGTTTGTGAGCTGAGCACTAATGAGAAAAGGAGGCACCCAATCCCTCCATTCTGGATTCTGTCCTCGGCGTTCACCCTCCTGTTGGCCAAGAGTGAGTGGGCCTGGATCACAGTGTTCAGTACCTCACACGTCCAATCTGGGCTCCGTCTAGACAGACAGCTGGAGACTGACAGCACAGGATGCCAAACGTTCCGGGGAGGAGGAGGTGCCACAGCAAAAAATGTTCTCTTCCTGCCTCCGCTGACTGCTGGTTTTCAGAAGACAGTCGGGAGCAGCTAAGGGCTTACTGTAGGATCTTGGGTCAACATCCAGAGATCAAGGGAGCTTTTTGGCTATTGGTGATTTCTCTGTCCAGCCCACCAGCTACCGATCATAGGCATCTCTGCCTCGGCAGTGTCAGGTCAGCTGGCCATGGTGACACATCATCCACGGGGCCCAGAACACAGTCCTGCCCTGGTCTCCTTCTGCACACCAGTGCACTGGGATCTCAGGCATCAGAAGCCCCTGTCATTCAGCTCCAGTTGGACTTTAGCCTTATTAAAAGATACAAAGAAGACTCTGTGGCCCAGCCTCTGCATACCTACCCCATCATATTTCCCTCTGCTTCCCACTTCCCACTTTGGCAACACTTGGGCTCATTCCTCATTCCTCATCCTAGGAAACCACGTGCCTCATCTTTATGGCATCCTCAGCTATCACCATTTGGACTAAATCCTTCATTATCCCCACAGGCTGGACCAGGTGCTACTTCTCCACACCCCCATGACCCCCTCATATACCTCTGTTATGGTGCTTGTCAAAATACATTATAATTCACTCCTGGTACTCTTTTTTTTTTCTTTTTCTCCTGGTACTCTTGAGGGTGAGATATGGGATTTATTTTTTGGAATCCCACTGCACAATGCATATTGGATCTCAACATATATTTAAAAGAAAAAAACTAAAGTGAAACAAAACTCAATACAAGTTGAATTCAAATTACTTTGATTCATCCTCAATCCTTCCCCTGCCATTCATTCTCTGCAAAGTAACTGCATTAATCTTTCTATAACACAAGTCTAATTGTGTCATTTCCATGTTCAAATAGTGCCCCTTAACCCTTAGGATGAAGTGCCAAATCCTCATCCTGCCCTACAAAGCCCTACTGGATCTGACACCTGCCTTTTCCACTCTCAAAATCCTTATCTATATTCTTGGATCCTGTGTCAGTTTGGTTTGCTGTGTAACAAACCATCCCAAACTCAGTGGTTTAATCTGTAGTCACTTTTCATTGTTCCAATGGTTATTGTTTTTAAGCCACTGGTCTCCTCTGGATCCACTCATGTATCTGCTGACAGACATTGTCAGGTTAGCAGCTCTGCTGGTGTTGGCTGAGCCCATTCAGGTGGGAAGGAGCTGGCTTGCTGTGGGCTGGTCTAGGATGGCTTCAGAGGGACATCGGTCTCCTCCATGTGGTCTCTCATGCTCTAGCATGCTCGTCTGCTTTTGTTTATATGGCTGTGTCAGGGTTCCAGGAGAGAGCAGAGCACATGCTAATTCTTGAGCCTTGGACTCATAATTGGCATGAGTACACTCCACCTCATCCCCTTGGCCAAAGTCGGTCACAAAGCCAGGCTGGATTTAAAGAGTGGAGAAAAAGGTACCCCACCTGTTGGTGGGAAAACACTGTAACATCACATTGCAGAGATCATAGACTTAGGGAAGGGGAAAAACAACCATTTTTGCAACCAGTCTATGACAGTTCCCATTCCCAGAGATTCTGATTCAAGAAAAGAAGGTGAGGATCAGGCATTTCTGGTTCTGGCAAGTATTCTAGATAATTCTGCAAAGTCAGTCAAGGATTGTCCTTGGAGACCACTGCTCACCTTCAGGCCACAACACCTTGAGTCACCTGAAAATGTGTTTGTTTTTTTTTTTCAGTGCTAGGGTTGTGAGGTATATGGATCTGCCACCTGGCATTACCACTGACCCTAGCCCACAAATCCTTGCTCATGCCCCCGGTCTCAACGTTCCTGATTTTTCAGATTAGGTTTGCCACAACCACTACACCTTTTTCATTTTTATTAGTGTCCCTCACTTCTTCCTCGAAATACTCTTCACCGTGTTGTCTGAGGTCCTCCATAATAAGTGGTAAACACCATGAGGGATGGGACATGCCTAGTTTGCTCAGCACTGTATCTACAGAATCTGTTAGGGTCTCGTACCTGAGAGGGATTCAATAAATATTTACAGAAAGCACGAAGATACTGCGTTGAAGTTTGCATTAGAATCTCTGTCAACAAAGGTACCGCAGAAGACACTCGAGGAATTGCTGCTTTGGACCAGAGGAGTCAGTGATGCTCTTTAGGCCAGGGCAGGACAAGATTGCAGCCACCAGGCCATTTGTAAAATGAATTGTAGGCCTATTGTATAGGTTCTTTAAAGCATTTTGATGGCCCCCAGGGAAGGGAGGGAGGCGAGGAATGCTCCCCCAGGAAGGATGCCCGAGGCCCAGGGCAGTTGAGCTTGAGGGATATCACCTAGAGCAGCTTAACCAAGAAGGAAATCCAAATGGTGAACAAGAAGTATCTCCATGGGCTGAGCACCAAAAAAGGAGGAATGTGTGTGTGTGTGTGTGTGTGTGTGTGTGTGTGTGTGTGTGTGTGTTGGGGGCACAGGGTGAGGAGGATGATAGGGAGCAGCAAAGGTGGAACAGCAGAGATCTTGTAGGGTCTTCATGAATTAAACACATATGAACTGAATGAACAAATGATAGTATGAGAAGTCAGGAAGATTTAGGGCCAGAGATTCAGGAAAAAACATAAATAAGGTAAAATTGAGGGTGCTGGGGGCCCCTTTTCTGCTTGGGGTAGAAGGCTGGACACAGATGCCTGAGGGGGCAATGATGAGAAGCCAGGAGAGAGCAGAGCAACCAGATTCAAAACTTCTCTCCGACTGGCATCGTCCTCTTGTCCCCGGGACTTCCCTGAGGCTGGAAGCCCCCCCCCCCCACACACACACCGCTTGGTGCATCTGCATCAAAGGCAGCAGAGCCCCCCGCAGCCTGTGTACTTCTGCACCCCATCTCCTCCCTCCCCTTTGCTCCCTCGCTTGTCACCGCTCCCCGTGGGACCTCTGGCGAGTGGTTGGAAAGAGGGTCCCTGCTCTCGCTGGGCCATGGCGTTACAGCAGACATCAGACACGGGGGAGCAAACGCCTTGTGGCAGGGGGAAGCTTGCCCGGGGGCTGCTGTGGGGAGTCTCCAGGCCCAGGCCCCCCGGAGGCTCAGTCTCTTTCAGCAACAGCGAAGAAACAAAGGGCAACACCCCTTCCCAAATGCTCCAATCCCCCAACCACACTCTGTACGTCTGGAGAACAAACAGCTGCCAACACCTGCACCCAGCACCCGGCTCTCCCCATCCTGAGATGTGACCTGATAGCCGGTCACGTTCGCCTTTTACTGCTCAAGAGCGAGGGAAATCTTAAGTTTTCTCTCACACTCCCTCAGCTTGAGTACTTCTCACATCTTTGTCCTGTGCAAGCCCTCTTTTATCCCCCAAAATAGCCGCACCAAGGATGCTCGCTTTCTGAAATAGGCTCGTGTCTCTGGGTTTTTGTTACCTGCATGGAGAGCTGAGTCATACGGGATTCACGTATCGTTCATCCCAGGCCACATCTCTCCTGGCGAGGTGCTCCCACCCCCTCTCCACCTGCAAACAAATGCCCCTACAGCCACCCTGACCCCACAGACTTCCTCCCTCCTCCTTGATAAGCTGCCTTGCTGGAGGGACTGCAGCGCCCCATCCAGAGCCAGGCCTAAGTGGTGGCTGGTTTCCCCTGAGCCAAGACATTGTCACAGATGGGGACAATCCCCTCTTACCCTGCAGCCAGCTTCCTTCATCTCCTGGAGGTGGGAGCTGGAAATCCCCATGGGTCAGCATTTGAAAGAAAGCCTCATTTGAAAGAAATTATTTTCTTTCATGAAGTTTGCATGATCTGCAGGATGTGTGGGGAACTGAGGTGCCATGCAACTAGATGCCCGACAGTAACTGGATATAACTGGATGCTGGCAGACAGCGTGTCACAACAAAACCTATCGTCCCCCAAATGGGATAAAAAAACAATTTCACTTTAACTAGAACTGTTGCCCCCCATCAAATCCAGGGGACAAAGGAGCCCGAGGTACTGTTCATTCATTTCTTCACTGGGCTCGTGGGTGAGGCTTCACCTTCCAGAGTCTTGGCTTCCTCACCTGTGGGATCATGTTCCCCACAATGAATTCCCACCTGGATGAAATGATATCCTGCCCCGAGAGCACCCAGCATGGACTCTGCTCCGGGAGCCTCAGCTCAGTGCGATTCCAGGTGGAGGCGGGAAGGGCGTGAGGGCTGCGGGGAGGTCCTCGCAGCTGCTGGAGCCTAAGGAAAGACGCTGGCCTGAAAACTTCTGCAATTAAACTTTTAGTATCTGGGAGCATGGAGCAATTCAATGCTTGAGTTCATTTGCTCCCCAGGAAAAAGAGAATAATGACACTCAAGACGAGGAAAGGATTAATGCTCCGTCCTCAGGAAGGAGATGAATAGGCTTCTGGCAAAGCATGCGGGGCATTTGGGGAAAAGAGATTCTGCGAGCTACAGTTGTCAGAACTCAATAATTATAAATGAGCACACGGTGGGAGAACCTAAATAAAACACTTGGCAAGAAGTTTTAGACTCAGAGAGCCTTTGACGGGAGGCTCAGGTGTAAGAAATGCACGAGGTGTATTAAAAAAGACATCGGACTGGGGATCAGGGCACCTGAGTTCCTGTCCTCGGTTGCTGTGTGATTTTACAACAATCTCCTTCTCCAGGTTGCATTTGCTTTCTGTGAAAAGCGAGGAGTTGAAATGGGGCTCTTTCAAGCCCTTTTCTCCAATGTGAGTGTTCTGATCCTGTGGGGGTGTGTCCCCGTGATGGATCAGTGAGGCATCTCGGGCTCTGTCCCACGAGCAGAGGGTGGCGGGTGGGGGCCGCTCTGCTAGGGGTGCTGGGCTGGTCAGGGAGCATCTTGCTGCCCCTTTTGCACGTCCACTCCAGCTCTGATCCTGCTCAGATTTCCGTTCTCGGGGCCATTCCCCTGTCCCTGCCAGTCTGTGGGCTGCTCTTCAACATCACTTGTCCCGGTGATGACCTGTCCCACCTTCCTCATCGTGCTCATGTGCTGACCATGGCTTCTTATCTGTCTGCAGCCCCCACTGGACTGCAAGCACAACAAGGCCCAGACCATGTCTACCTGTGTGTCCCCAGCATCTGGCGCAGTGCTTGGCACATACTCTGTCCTCAACATCTGTGTGTGCGTGTGTGTGTGCACGAGCACAGACCTACTAAATGCAAACCTAACCTATACGCGTACACCTGTTAAATGCAAGCCAAGACCTTGATTCAAATCCTGGCTCTGCCACTTTCCCCAGGTTCATCTGGCACCTGCTTTCATCTCTTCTGTCCTTCCCACGCCCACTGCCAATTCCCGAGTTCAGGTCCTCATTGTTTACCTGGGTGATTTCTAGAAAATTCTTATGAGTCAGCCTTTCCCTTCCCAGTGCTATCTTTTGCTTGTTTTCAGGGAATTTTTGTTCAAACACTGGGAAATATTATCTCTCATGGGAAAACTTCAGGATTTATAGTAACAGTTTGAACTCCATAGTCTGGGTTCCCAGGCTATTTATCATCTAATCTCAAACTACCTTTCCAGCCACCCCTCTCATGAACTGTGACTCACCAGCATCAGACGACTTGCCATTTCCTGAGTGCCTCATCAGCTGTCACATCTCTGGGACTTTATTGCAGCTCTTACTTCTGTGAAGGGCACCCCTCCCACTGCCTGTCCCACCTTGAGAAATTCTCTGGAATCCCAGGGATCTGGATTCTCCTCCCTCTCCAGCATTTACCACATTTTTATAATGGGGGACAGTAATGTTTGCTTTCCCCATTCAACTGCCACTTGCTTAGGTGGTGACTCCCATCTCTTCACCTCTGTCTTTCCTGCGGAGCTTGGTGGAAAGTCTGCACAGCACTGTGTAGAAATCAGTCAATAATACTTTGCAGGAAGAATAAACATATATGCATAAGGTGCCTACGTGGTTAATTTCATTGAGAAGTGTTTTCTAATATATATAATTTTCCAATCAAGGAAATGGCGGACACATTTGCAATCCCAGGGTCCCATATCAGGCAAGATTCACAAACAAACAGAAGCATACAGAGTAAGTTCTTCATGAACCTAAACTGAATGGAAGGCTGAAATACATACATGAAACTACTTAAATGAGGGTTCTCAGCTTTGGCTGCCTACTAGAACCTCCTGGGGAGGTTTTGGGCTCTTGGTGCCATGGCCGCATCTTGCATTTGCAATACTGAATACCCTCCTTACAAAGTACATCAAAATCTCCAGTGGCAGGGACACCTGGGTGGCTCAGTGGTTGAGCATCTGCCTTTGGCTCAGGGCGTGATCCTGGAGTCCCGGAATCGAGTCCCATGTGGGGCTCCCTGCATGGAGCCTGCTTCTCCCCTGCCTGTGTCTCTGCCTCTCTCTGTCTCTCATGAATAAATAAATAAAAATCTTAAAAAAAAAAATCTCCAGTGGCAGAATGTAGGCATTGGTGTTTTTAAAGATCTCTAGGAAATTAGAGTATGCAGGCTGAGGTGAAAACCAGTGGACAAACAGGATGGAAGAAAGTAAAGAACCAGTGGAGAACCCAGCTTTAATGACTCAGGTGGGATGAAAAGAGCCCAGGTTATCAGGCTGAATCATACTTTGGGGCTCTGAAAGCCCTGGTTCTAGATCGGTGGTTCTCTAGATCGGTGGTTCTCAGTCCTGACTGCATATTGGAACCACCAGGGAAGCTATTAAATAATTCTAATTGTGATGGTTGCTTTTGTGTGTCTACTTTGTTAGGCCCCAGCACTCAGATAATTGGTCAAACATCAATCTGGGTATTTCTATGAAGATACTTTTTGGATAATATTAACATTTAAAACAGTAGACTTTGAGTGAAGCAGGTCAAATTCTATAATGTGGGTGAGCCTCATCCAATCAGTTGAACACCTTTATCAAAAACAGACTGAGGAGGGCACCTGGGTGGCTCAGTCAGTTGAGTGTCTGACTCTTGATTTCAGCTCAGGTCATGATCTCCAGGTTGTGAGATCGAGCCCCTAGTCAGGCTCCGAATGTGGAGGCCAAGAAAAATTAAGACCATTGCCTTTGTCAACAGGGGCCCAGGACCCATGATTGGGTCCTGCAAAGGATCCTCTGAAAAAGGGGGGGATGTGGGACCCAGGAAATCTAACAAAAATCCCCTACCCCTGGACAAGCAGAGCAGGACTAACTCCATTTTGTGCTATACCCGCCATCTCATGTAAACCCTCCCCATCCCCCGCATGACCTGCTTATTGTTTAAGGCACTCCGTCACCCTAGTTTAGCTATTAAGCACACCCTTATCAGAAACCAGCACACCTAGGAATGCGGGACTTCTGACCTTTAACCAGCCAAGGAATGAAAACCCCTCTTTTGCCCGCCAAATCTGCACGCCAATTTAACCAGAATAGTAGGCTAGTTCAAATGGTCACTATAAGGTGAATCGTAATTCAATTGCCACCTGCGTGTGGATCGACATGACTGTGCAACTTTCTGCATATGTTACAATCTCATTGGCCACTGGCCCCTGCAACACTGCTGTGCTTCTTAGTCTCGGGGTCCAAGCCCCTGCTCTGCTGTATGGAGTATACTTGGACCCAGGCTCGAGCTTGTAAATAAACCCTCATGTGTTTGCATCGGTGTCAGCTCCTCGGTGGTTTCTCAGATTCACAATCTTGGGCACAACACGAGCACAGTGGGGAATCCACTTGAGATTCCCTCCCTCTTGGTCCCTCTATGCCCCTCCCCACAACCCCCTTTGCATGCATATACTCTCTCTCAAATGAAAAAATAAATCTTTAAAAAGGAAAAACAAACAAACAAACAGACTGAGGTCCTTGGAGGAGGGAATTCAGCATCCAGACTGCATTTGGACTCAAGTTGCAGTAACAACTCTTCCCTGGTCTCCAACCTGTTTGCCTTGCAGATTTGAACTTGCCAGTCTTCACATGTCGTGAGCCAATTCCTTATAATAAATGTCCTTCTTATCTATGTGTCTATGTATCTATCTATGCACACACACACACATATATAACTCCTTAATATAGATATTAAGATATATATACATACACACTATATATATTATCTCTTACATCAAGATGTGTATCTGTTCATCCTGTTTCTCTGAAGAACCCTGATTAACACATCAAAGTCTGAGGTTCTTATTCATCTAGGTTTGGGCCTAGGCACTGTTACTTTTAGAAAGTTCCCCAAGTGATCCATATGTCCAGAGTTGAGAACTACTCTTACAAGTGTTTCTAAATCATATCCCATGGCTAACTGTCCTCTGATCTGCTTGTTTAAATGCAGTTTCAATGAAAATTCCTCTATAATCCCTCCCTCCCTGTTATGGACTGTGTTGTATTCTTCTGTTGAAACTCTAACCACCAATGTGACTATATTGGGAGATAAGACCTTTATGGAGGTAATTAACATTATATGAGATCATAGAAGGGGTCCCTAATCCAGTAGGACTGGTGTCTGTATAAGAAGAAGAAGAGGAGCATGTGGGCAGCTCAGTCAGCTGCGTGTCCAACTCCAGGTGTTAGCTCAGGTCACAATCTCAGGGTCGTGAGATGGAGCCTTGCCTCGAGCTCCACGCTCAGCTGGGAGTCTCCTTCAGATTCTCTCCCTCCGCCTCTTTCCCTCCCCCCAATCACACATGCTTGCTCTCTCACTCAATTAATTATTAATTAATTCATTAATTTTTCAAAAAAAAAAAAAAAAGAAGAGACCTCAAGGACACACACTCATAGAGAAAAGCTATGGCGAGGACACAGTGAGGAGATGGTGGTCTGCTAGCCAAAGGTAGAGGCCTCTAGAGCAACCCAATCTGCCAACAGGATGGATTTCCAGCCTCCAAAATGTTGAGAAATGAAAGTCTGTACATTTGTTATGGCAGTCCAAGCAGACTAATCTACTTCCCATGTAAGTGGCATCTACAGGTTTGCTCAGATAAGCCAGCTCTGCAGTGTTTTCACAAGGTTGTTCAGACTGAATCTGAAATTAGCCACTTGGCTTCTCTCCACCTGGCCATTCTTCAAAGTGGAGTTAAATTGAACCAGTAACAGAGGGCTGAAGGAAAGCTGGCCCCATTTGACATCGGGGGAAGAGAACGGCAAGAAGCTCCAGCTCACCTGAATACCATCTCATTTGCTGCCTGTTTACCCCAAATGGTTAGATTCTTGAGCCACTCCTTGCAGGGTAGGCTATGTATGATGTCACACTGCTGTGCTGAGAAGCCCAATTAGGAAACACTCAGCTTCAGTAATTTCCATCTTATCCCAGTTCTATGACTTTGGAGGACAGACCATTCCATTCCTCAGTCCACTCCAGAGTACTTAATAAACTTGCTTTTGGGGTAATGGCAGTATGATGCAGAAAAAAAAAAAAAGAATAAAAAAAGCAGAGTCTTTATAATCAATCACACAGACCTGCTACCAGACCCTACTTCTCTCTCTCTCATTGAGGGGTTGTGAGAATTTGGGGCAGCTTTTCTGAGCCTCGGTTTACTTATATGCAAAATGAGAATGAAAAGAACTTCACATCATTGATGTGAGGGTTAACAGAGAGCTTAGTTAGGAGTGCAAAACAGTGTTGGGCCCACTGTGACTAACTCTTATTCCCCTTTTGTCTGAGACCTCTTGAATCTATTTATTATGATTTATTTTAACTTTTAATTGAACGCTGAGTGTTAGCTAACAGAGGTTGCTGTGCATTGGAGCTGGAATGTCCCAACCTCTTCACTTTACAGGGAAACAGTTTGCCTAAGATCACATAACAAGTGTTGCTCAAGCTGGAACAAAACCCCAGTAGTCCTGACTCCACTAGTCCTGACTCTAGAGCTCCTTGTGCCTGGTAGAGCACGTAACTGCTGAATTCTCTTTCGTTCCTTCCTGGACAATCTCCAGCTCTCACTTTTCTGTGTTCCCTAATCTACTTTGTCTAACCTCTTAACAACCCCAGCGCAGATCATTAAGTTCCCCTCAGCATGTCCCTGCTTAGACATTTCTAGTCAGTTTGCCTCCCCAGTCCCAGGCACCAACATGAACCTCTTGAGGTGAATGCCCCTAAGCACCAACAGCCATGCCTCACTGTCTTCAGAAGCCTTCATTATACAAAAGATGGGATTTTTCTCACTTTGAATGAATGGAGTAGAAAACAGTTCACTGCACAATGCATGAAGAAGAACATTGTGTTAAACACTGGGCACCTGCGTTTGGAGGGAGGGAAACGTCTTCCCATGTTTTACTACTCACCTACAGCTCAAGGCATTGGAGTGGCATCTAAGAGCCTCACCATCTGGTTCTAGCCCCTTTCAGCATCATCCCTGCGGGTCTTCCCAAACCCGTGTCCCCAAACCGCCAAAGTGTACACACGTGTATCCGGTGAGAGATGCATGCCCTGTGAGCAATGCATGCCCTGGAGTTTGCAGGAGCAAACTTGCACATACTTTTCTCTTTGTCTGAAACGCCCTTCCCTTGTTTTGTGTCTGGAAAACTTTCACTTATTGTCTTGGTCCATTTAGGTTGCTATAACAAAATACCACAGACTGGGTAGCTTAAAACTAACATGAATTTATTTTTCACAGTACTGGAGGCTGGGAAGTCCAAGATCAAGGCACTGGAGTGTGGTGGCCGCTGAGGGCTGGCCTGGTCGACAGACAGCACCTTCTGTGTCCTTGCTTGGTGAAAGGGGCAAGGGAGCTCTCTGGGGTCTCTTTAATAAGATACTAATCTCTTTCATGAGGGCATTCCACCTTCATGACTTAAGCACCTCCCAAAAGTCTTACCTAGCCATACCATTACCTTTGGGGTTGGATTTCAACATATGAATTTTGTGGGGACACATTTAGGCCTTAGCATTCATCTCTTGGAGCCTACTTAGAATGTCATCTCTTCAAGAGAACCCTGAAGCTTTACCTTTCTCTTCTGTGCTAACTCCATACTTTGTGAGGATCTTTAAACCCTACTTGGCTCTTGGCAGCGGGCTGGTAATTCCCAAAGTCACTGTGGGAAATCATCATGGGGAATAAAATGTGGCTGGGGTGGGGGAGGGATGGAATTGGTCATTAAAAATTTGAGAAAGCCATTTTAAAGCCAAGCCATCACTTTACTAGAGAACTTCTCAACACCTTTAGTACGATGACCACATATAATGTTACCTCCATGGAGGTTGGTAGAGAACTCAACTTTTCCTAACACTTGGAGATATGGCCCGTGTTTTCACGGTTTGTCTCCAGAGACTACTGTTCTGTGAACATGTTCAGGGCAATTGTGCTCTGACCTGTAGGTCCTCTGAGGGAAGAGAATGGGAGGAATGCAACTACCACCTCACAGGGCCCAACATGTATGTACTGAACTGAATAAAGAGAATTCTGTTAGACTGCTAACTCTCTGTTCCAAAGCTGAGAGGAGAATCTGGAAGTGGGTAGTAGTGCAGGAAGAGTGCATCCCTCTTTCCAAGAATTGACTAATTCTCATCAGTGACAGGCAAGATGCTCAAGCAGCAGTTCTTCTGCTGCCGCCCCTCACTCTGACTCACGGTGGGTTCCCAGTGCCTCTCCCGGGAGGAAAAAATGTGACATGTTTTGGCTGGAACTCAATGGCCAAGAATCTTGCCACCTGCCACACTTTTTTAGGGAGAGCTATTAATTTGACAATAGTCCTTGTTTTTTTGTCCTCACACAGACTGTCTGGGGTGGGATGAACTTGGCTGCAGCAGAAGGAAGTGAGGCTTTTGCACATAGTCTACAGCCTACAGTCTACAGCATGGATCCTGTCCTGGGCCTGGCAGCTTTCGCTTCACCGTCTCTCAAAGTAACTCGAAGCAGATATGTTAAAAGACTCCAGCATTTTCGAATTGTACTCTTGGCTCAGAGGGCGAGAAGCCCTTGAACATATCTCCAGGGTTGAGACTGGCAAGCATCCCCTCAGAAGATGCTGGTTCTCTGTTTCACTTGGCCAGGCTGTTGGGGATACTGGCTAAAGTGGAAGCTGCTACGGATAAGGAGTCTAGTGGCTCTGGGTTTTGGCAAAAGATCTGGAAGGATTTTTTAAATATTCTGGTTTCGGCAGAGGCCAAATTATCTTTCTGAAGTATGTGCCCCCTTAATATCAAAACTCATGTGTATTTCATAGGAAATTCATTCCATATGTTTTCAGGATATTTATCCTTAATATATTCAAATGCCATCTTCTGAGAGAAATTTGATTTCGGGAAAAATTTTTGAGCCTTCTCTAAGTCCCTCGTTTCCTTGAGTCAAAATTCAGCATTAAAAAAAATTTTTTTTTTCCCCAAAACTCCTTTGCAAAGGGCTCAGGTTTGATTTCTAAGCCCTTGGCCCTGACACTTCCAGAACGAATGTGTTCAACTCAGCTGTATTCTAAACACTTTGTCCTTTGTGCTATGCATATCCACCATTGTAAACTGTAACAACATAGTCACCAGAAGCAAAAGAAGCCAAACAGATGTTGAAATGAAGCCATGGCTGGAGTGATGTGATTGTGGTCAGTGTTTCTGTTGGGTTTACTCCTGATTCAGAGAAAAATATCATTTCACTGTTTATTTTTAGCTTTCTTCATAGAAATGACATTGTTCCTTGAATACAAACTAATTAGATCTATTTTTAGAATTGTTATTACATTGAAATGTCCCAGGGACTTATGATTTCATATGTGTCAATAATAAGCACTTCCCACGAGGCACCTACCGTGTGCCAGTTAGTGGGAAGCCATGTGCATGGGATATGGCCACCAGTGTGAATACACATAATCAAGTGGTAGACTTCCTACCACGCAGTGAGGAATGCATGACCAGTGATGGGGACAAAGATAAGATCCAGATCCAGATTGACAGAACAAGAATGTTTACCCATCGCCTAGCCATGGAGTGGCTTCTTGAAAGTAAAAACCAGCAGAGATAAGTAGACCTATCACAGGCTCCAAAAGCACATGTGCAGCAGAGTCACCCTCTTTTAAATCAGATTTACAAAGAATTAGTCAAGGGGATGAGCTCTAAAATCAAGTGAACCTGAGTCTAAATCCTAAATTAACCAGTTGCTAACTGCATGGCCATATGCGCATTATGAAACTCCTCCAAGCTTCAGTGTCTTATGTGTCAAATGAGATAAACTTATAGGATGGTAGGGGTGTTTAAATGAAATCATGTGTACTGTTATGATAATTTTAAAAAAATAAAAGAATGGTTCTCAGAACAATTCCTGAACAAAAATAGATGTGTATCAAAAAAAAAAAAAAAATAGAACATCTAATTTTGGAGGCAAGCCAGTACAAAAAAAAAAAAAAAAAAGATCTAGACTTTATGTTCTTCATAAGAAAAGGAGTTAACTTTGTTTAATCAGACAAGTCCTAGGCCATGCGTGGGTGGTTGACATTTTGGAGCTTGAAGACTCTAGAGATTATCCAAATTAGTCATCATATGGAAAAACAATCCAGAGAAGAGAAGGGGCTTATGCAAAGCTAAGATTAAGTCAGAGAGAGCCAGGCCTGGGAACCAGGTGCCCTAACTCTGAGACCGGAGTTCCTCTTCACAGACATGAGTTACCCACATCACCGTAATCTCCTTTACCTTCTTAATCTCTGTATCCAGACACTAGCCATTGTTCCTCATAGTGGTGACCAGGAGTTCTCCAGGAGCCTTGGCGGGTGATGTAAGGTCTACCAGAGAGGTTCTGAGAAACAACAAAGCCACGAACAGGTATACACACCCATCCTTCCTAGACCTTACCCCCCATTAAGTCAAGAGAATTAGGTAATCCTTTCCACAGTACCTTTATCTACAAACGATCAGTTTTTACTCAGTTATCCAGAAAACAATTAACAAGAAATCCTCAAGGAGACTTGTCAATGACGTACCGCTGCCTTTTCTTCAGTGTAAGTGTTTCTGAAATCAGGGTGGTGTAAGGGGTCTAGGGGTTTGTGGCACTGTGCCAGGGTTTATGTAAGCCAAGTAAAAACATGGCACCTCTGCTCAGAGGGCCGATTCTACTGGAAATTTTGGAGAAGACATTATTTCCTAAAAAAAAAAAAAAAAAAAGGCAGATATAGAGTAAAATAGAGCATTGCCTGAAATAAAATGAAACACAGAACTTACAATTTTGTTTTGAAATGATAGCTTACATTTACTGAGCCCTTATATACCATGCTAAGGAACTGTGCTAAGTGTTTAACATATATTAACTCAGTTAAGCTTTAGAGCAGCTCCAAAGGAAGATAAAATCGTTGAAGCAGGCAAGAATGGAAACAGAGAGGCTAGTTGCACCCCTGAAACTAGTATAATAGTCTATGTCAACTATAATAAGAAAATGTTATTAAAACAACAACAACAAACCCAAACTGATTGAGAGGAAGGGAACTGCCCAAGTCACATAGCTCCTAAATGTACCAGGATCCAAACACAAGACTGCCCACCTCTCAAGCCCATAAATTTAACCCTTGTGTTAAACTGCCTCTCATTCTGGTATTTACTGGGGAGACCAGTTTCAACCATGTCACCATAAAGCAAGGTATTCATTTACTCTCTCCTGTTGGCTTTGAACACTTGGTGGAAAATTTTGACAAGCCTTGGATTCCAGCTTCCCCTGTGGCTGGTGGTGGTTATATAACGTGCACATCAGTTTAAAAAAAAAAAAAAAAGCTGAATTGCAAATAGTCTACTAACCTGGAAGGAATGTCTGAATGACTCCCACACCACACTGGTGCTAATTCAGTTGGGAGAGTTTTGTGGGTTTGCTGTGATTTTATTGCAATAAAGGGTTTGGCTATCATAGTTAGTAACTTGAGTGTGTCTTTTGATCCATGTAGAAATCGCTCAACTAAATGACATTTACATGTTATTCTTAACTGCCTGTGGAATCAGATAATCCTTTCCCCAGAAGGATGTCGGCAGACTCCATAATTTGTGAAGGAAGAGCATCCGGGAAGGAACACCGTGTCATGCATGCCTGGAGGGAAGATTTCTGGGTTGATGATTCACATGCTTTTATAGCTCTGGTTTTCATGGTCTTTGTTTTTAAAAAGCAATTTGAATGTATGTGAGCTTTGTGATTTGCACGTATTCTTAGGGATGCACTTGAGCCAGTTGTCCCCCCACAGATACTGGATCTCAGAATGTGGCCTCGGAGTGGGGGATCTGATTTAGTTCGGTGTCTTGGGTGCCCATGTGATTGAGTAGGGTGGAACCGCCTGCTCCAATATGCTAGTCCTAAACTGTGCCAAAGATGAACAGACCAGGAAAAATATTGTGTCATAGCTGAGACCTTGAATTCTCACCAAAGGTCTCACCAAATGGTGTAGGGCTGAGTCTGAGGGCCAGAGTGTTCTGTGCAGGATGTGAAAGTTCACTGTGGAAGGACTCCAAAATTTATGACTAGTCTGAAGTCAGAGGAAAAGTACTATGCAGGCTCTGATTCACTTCGTACTGGGGATCTGTCTGCAAAGGCAATGGGAGGTAGTCAGGCGTTGAGAGAAGCAGCTCTGACGCAGGTGTCCCAGGGCAGCTGTGATCCCACCACAAGGAGTGAGCAGGTCTGCCACAGAAGCACACGCTCCCGGAGCGATGGTGTCCCCCAGGTGTTGACTTGAGACCTTCTTGCTCTCCAGCACTCCTCTGCCCAGCATCCAACGTCCAGTAGGAACTGTCCATGCACCTTCTTCCCCCATTTCTCAGGCTCTCCTACCTGCCTCCTGTACCCTTTGTGGGGGTTCCTCCTTTCTTTCCAGGGTAACTGGAATTGTCTCCCGAAGGAGTCTTTGATCACTGGCTACCAGTCTTGCCTTTCAGGCATCTTAAACTCCACTTTCTCAGCCATTTTTCCCCACACATTTTGGTTGCATCTTTTCTCAGCTGATAAAACAGCCTTTGGCTTTGCATCACAATATGCATTGTCCAGATTCCCAAGCATAGCCTGGGGAGCCCTCAGCAGCAATCCTGGCCTTTGTGACCCTTCCTACCTCTCTCTTCACACACTCAGCACTCTGCCCCATCGGCGTGCAGGGCTTTGCTTACTATTCGGCACCTTTCTGCACAGCCTTTCCTTGTTTATAACATGATCTGATGTCCTGTTTATGCTGCACTTTGCCTGCTGGGTTAATGCTTCCATATCCCTCATCCCAGCTGTTACCACTGTCCCCCTGAAGTCTCTCTTGGTATCTTCATGGTCTTGGCACACCCTCCCTGTCAAGCTGTCTGTCTTGTCCTACCATGAGAATAAGACTGATCACAGTACCTTGCAATGTGCACCTGATTCTCCCTCCAGACCATGAGCACCTCACGGGCCAATATCTTATTCGCTACTGTGTCCTAACACCCAGCACAGGGCACAGGCCCAAGTGAGCTCACAGTCAACCTTAGCTAAACTGAATGGAACTGAGTCTGCTCTATGAAAAATTGAAGAGCAGGAGAGATTTAAATGAAATATTTCTCTTCCAAACCACATGCCTGGGTTATGCAAAAGGTAGAGATCTATTTTGTTTGTGGTCAGTGACATTTCAGCTCCTAAAAGGCAATGCTTGGGCATTGCTGCTGAGCATTTCCATGACTATCCCTTCCAGAGGAAAGCTCTACAAAGAGGCCCTTGGCACAGCCAGCTACCAACTCATTTTACATCTAAAAAAGCATCTGGACTGTTTTGGAACAGTATGCCATTTGGGACAATTTGTATGGCTACACAAACACAATGCTGATTCATTTCAAAAAGCCAGATTTTTGTTACCCTTCCTTACCCTTCTGCTCTCCCAAATTAGTTTATTTGTACACAAATGCATGTCTAAGTTTTAGGGTTTGAAAGGAGGAAGAAGCATACTTCCTTCTGCTTATCTTTCTACGGGTGGATAAGCAGATATTTGGAGGAGAAGCTAGTTTATCCAAATTCTCTGAGCAGCAGAATTCAACCTCAGGAAACTGTAACTAGGCAAGGAGAAAGTCATGTCTACAAATTCACTTCTGTTAGCCTGGCTTGAGATGAGGACTGCTATCTGCACAAAGATATGCTCAGCATTTTGGAAGAAAGAGTAGAGGTAGCCTTGAGACTGATGGTTGGGAGCAAGGCAACAAAGTACTCTTGGAGACAGCACCCTAGACAGTCAAGGAAAGAGCACTGAGGATAGTGACAAACTTCATCTGTTACCCCAAATATCAGTATGGAGAAACAGGCAGATACTGCTTTAAGTAGTCCATTGAGATATCCTGCAATGAAGCCCTAGAAAAAAAAAAGGGGCCAAGTTCCTTATTTTATTATTATCAGAGCATGATAAAAATAGAAATGGTAAAAAAATAAAATAAAAATAAATTTAAAAAAAAATTAGAAATAGTTGGTGTTATGGACTGAACATTTGTCCATATGCTGAAGCTCTAACCTCCAGTGTAATGCATTCAGGGTGGAGACTTTGGGAGGTAAGTAAATCTCAATGAGATCTTCAGGGTGGGAATCTCCTAATGAGATTAGTGTCCTTAGAAGAAAAATCTCCCCATTGTTCCCACTTGTACACACTGAGAAAAGGCCATGTGAGCAAACAGCAAAATGATGACTGTCTACAAGCCAAAAGGGCTCCCTCACCAAGACCTGAATCTGCTAGCACCCCGACCTTGGGCTTTCTTACTTCTAAAACTGTGAGGAATACATGTGTGTTGTTTAAGCCCCCTAGTCAATAGTATTTTATTATAGCCCAAGCTGGGTAATACAGTGGGCTAGCCTTCATTGCAAAATAAAGAACTGTGAACTTCCAAGCATATCATGATTTGGTGGAAGAGTATGGAGCTGACAAGAGATGGCTCTTCATCTTACCAGCTATACAACTCTGAGCAACTTACTCATTGCCTTCCAATTTCAAATTCTTCCCCATAAGGTAAGAGTGACATCCAATCCATCGGCATGTTGTGCTTATTAAGTATGGTAGCATAAAGGATGTGATGCATGAGCACCCAGTGAAAGGTGAGAGCAGGGATCCAGCTGCAAGAAGAGAGAAGAAAAAGTAGAGGCATCTGCTACTGCATAAGGCTGCAGAGAGTAGAGTGAAAGTCCCGGGAGGTAGCAGCCAGAATAGGAAAAATTTGAA
The DNA here is from genome assembly GCF_018345385.1 of Vulpes lagopus. Classification (NCBI taxonomy): domain Eukaryota; kingdom Metazoa; phylum Chordata; class Mammalia; order Carnivora; family Canidae; genus Vulpes; species Vulpes lagopus. Next base: position 124,857,701 of record NC_054828.1, read on the forward strand.
AGCTACTGAAGTACAAAATAAACCACCTGAGACCAAATGAAGAAGAAAGAGGACCTGGAGACACACGAGCATCCCTGTTACTGCCTTGGCTGGTGATTGAGTCCAAACCCAAAGACAATTTTATTGATGTTTCTCATTCCCCTCCCCCCCAGCTAGATGAAGTAAGAGTTTTCTTGCAGAAGGAATTTGAGCCCTGTCCCCGCTGACACCAAGGCGGATGGCAAAGTCAGTCCCACTACAAGGATTCAATGGTTCCTTGTTTTGCCTTTTACTGAGCTGAATGTAAGATTTAGGCTGGATGTTTTATGTAAGGGAAAAGAACCTTGAAGACTGTATAATGCAAATGGGTATTCCATACATATCCACTTCCTCCCTCCAGGAAGCTGGAGAAAACTTGCCTCCTGAAGCACAGAAGGGCTAAACAAAGAACTCCAGCATCCTGTCGTTCTGACTTGTGCAATTCCAATTTGAATCACGCCGCAAATGTAAAATGACTTCATTTTCCTGTGCCAGATCCCCTGAGGATTTCAGACTTGTTTATGCCTCTCTGAAATGAAGCTCAGCCTAGCCCAAGAGAAGGAAAACACTTCTATAGGCAGGAGGCTGCTAGAGCCAAAGCAAGAGCAGACTCTATTCATCCTCCTTGACAAGACTCATCCTCTCAGAACAAGGGAACTTCAGTCCCTAAAGTCCCAGGCTTGGCAGCACAATGAGAGTTGGTTCCGTGTCAGAGCTCAGAAACCAGTGCTCAGTTATAAAACCTAGTGCTGGGAACAGGGAACACTCACTTTACTCTCACCCAGAACTCTGCCCAAAATAACCCTAACTGTAGCCTGATCCCTTGACATCACATGTAAACAATGAGGTCAGAGGGGAGAAACCCACACACAGTTCTCTTAAACCTCCTGAACAGTAAGGGATCTCACTTTGGAGTTTACTAGATATTCATCCCAACATTAAAGAGCAAATAGCACCAAATAGAGATCTTTAGCAATACAGGTAGTCCTCGACTAGATATTTATCGACCACCTACCATGTAACAATAAGCACCAGAGATACAGAGGAAATAACAAACATGGTCCCTGACTCCCCATTTCAAGTCTGAGACTTCATGGTAAAGGTTTAGAGCCAAACCCAAGGCTCTTATTTGCTGCTTCTCCACGTACAGAATGGCACCCATAGCTCACACACATAGCAGTGTGGGGAGATTGGCTGCCAAGCTGCTAGGATGATGCTCGGCTATTTATCCCTGGCCTGTAATCCCTCCCTGGGTTAGGTATGTGAGGGTGAGCCTGCCTTTCATTTCAGCACCCTTGAGGAATTAACTGAAGACAGAATGTGAGCTAAGGACCTCTGAATCCAAGTGTGAAAGAGTTTGGTGGTTTGCATCCCTCAGGGTAGTGAAGCAAAATCAGTCTGTGATGCAGATGGGTACAGTGAGCATTCCAAACCCCAGATAAAGAAGCTGTACCTGTAGGTATCCTATACAAAGAATTGTTTTGATATACTTAACTAGGCGATTCAAATGCCCCACCCCAAGAATCTTTCCATGTAAATAAACTCATGGTAATTTTCTACACAGAAGGCTTCAAGTAAAAGGAGAGGGAAAACAAAAATAAAATAAAATAAAATAAAGGTGAAGTTAGGGCCCTCAGAGAGCCTCTATGGAAGATCAGCTCAGAAAGAAATTGCTACATGTCCTCAGACAGAGATGGAATTGAAGGTTTTAGAAGGTGAGCAGGAGAATTTATTTAATCTGACTCCTAGTAAGAAGTCAAGACTCTGGGATCCCTGGGTGGCGCAGAGGTTTAGCGCCTGCCTTTGGCCCAGGACGCGATCCTGGAGACCCGGGATCGAATCCCACGTTGGCTCCTGGTGCATGGAGCCTGCTTCTCCCTCTGCCTGTGTCTCTGCCTCTCTCTCTCTCTCTCTCTCTGTATGACTATCATACATTAAAAAATTTTAAAAAAGGATATATATTAAAAAAAAAAGAAGAAGTCAAGACTCTTTGGTCTCTAAATTCTTGCACATCAACAGATACTCACCATGGCAAGATTTTTGGGGTTGATGAAATGCATTTGCCTCTTATTATGCAGTTAGTTGAAATGTATTTTTTAAATTAATCTTTGTGCAAGACAATTTTTTTAAAGATTTTATTTATTTATTTATTCATGATAGAAAGAGAGAGAGAGAGGCTGAGACACAGGCAGAGGGAGAAGCAGGCTCTGTACCGGGAGCCTGACACCCGACTTGATCCCGGGACTCTAGGACCATGCCTGAGCCAAAGGCAGGTGCCACCCAGGGATCCCCCTGTGCAAGACATTTAAATGAAAAAGAACTGTGTTTGCAAATGACAGTGCCTAGGCCTTCTCCAGATGTTCCCAGGATTCTTCTTACTGAATGTCGTTCTGAGGGAGAAAAAACAGGGAGATTGTTGCTCCAAAACAGTGCTGAGTATTTTCAAGCATGGTTGGGGGAGAGGAGAGAGTAGAAAGCAGACCAGGGACCCAATATTCTAGTCCTGGATCCCTGTCCTGACTCTGCCATGTACACCCTGGGGGACCAGGCCCCAGGGCCTGGAGGAGTACTGGCTCCCATTTCATGCCAATCATACAATAGTTTTGTGATTGAGAATTGATTTTATTTTTCAGATAGGATACACAAGATCAGAGAGAATAAGGAACAGTCCCAAAGTCACATAGAACTGACATCAGACACCAAACACCTTGTACTGCAAATCTCTCTTAAGGCCATACCTTTTCTCAAGGTCTTGGCTTTCCCAACTGAATGAGGAGAGGACCAGGCTATCTCTACAGTCTCTTTCATCTTCAAAAGAAGTTGAGTGTGAGGATTTTCATTATTAACATTAATATTTTAAAAATAGGGGATCCCTGGGTGGCTCAGCGGTTTGGCGCCTGCCTTTGGCCCAGGGCGCGATCCTGGAGTCCTGGGATGAAGTCCCACGTCAGGCTCCCGGCATGGAGCCTGCTTCTCCCTCCTCCTGAATCTCTGCCTCTCTTTCTCTCTATGCCTATCATAAATAAATAAATAAATCTTTTAAAAAATATTTAAAAAATAATAATAATAAAATTTCAAAATAAAAATAAAACAATAAAAAAAATAATATTTCTCTAGAAAGATCCAGAAGAGACATAAAATGCTGATCAAGCATTATTAAAATACAAATAATTTGAGTGCCAAACATATACAAAGGGGAAAAAAAGAGTGATTGAGAATTTATACTTGAGACATCACAAATATGAACAAGGTAGCTCATAGTCTTTACTTGTCTAAGAGTGGACTGAGCATGGTGGTCTAAGGGAGGTGGCAATTAACTAAAGAAAAGTGAGGGAATTGAAACTTGCTTTTAAACCTGTCTTTTGAAAGTATTCCATTGTCCTGAAATTTAGAAAAAATAATATGCACACATTAAGATTTTCAAGTAGCTATTGACTCTCAACTGTATTAATTAAAAGAAGGGAAGTATCCGAAAAAAACTATAATTGTGTTTATTTAACTTGGCATTTTGCAGTTTATCAATAAGTTTTATATCCAGAATCTCCTGGGATACCTATAATGGTCCTGTTGAGATATACAAGGCAGTTGTTACTACCTTCAACAGATAAAGAAAGGGCTTATTAAATTTATGTTGACTAAATTCCAAGTTCAAATGGCAGCTAAATCTAAAACCAAAACCAGTTTTCTATTCTACTCGGTCATCTGTCTCCCCTGTGCCTAGTATTATATGTGACAAATAGTTGGCACATAGTTAACTTTTTAATGAGTGAACAAACTTCAAGTTAGAAAATATACCCTTACAAGAATGCTTAAATCATTCCTGTCTTAATACGTAAGTGGGATTACCATCTGTCTACCTATTTCATTGTAGTTGAAGGTTGAGGTTTTCTGAAAAGGCTACCTTTATCCGAAATTATGCTATTAGAAATAATTAAGAATTACTCTCTTTTCAATGTCCGTAAAAGAGAGAGGATGGCTGCCAACAGACATTTTCAATAATGTTGTGTTAAACAAACTGAATAATTCAAAACTTTAATGAGCAACTGCTATGTGTAAGGCCTGACAAGCCAGAAGAAATATCAAGGTGAATGAAACACAGTTGCTGTGATTGGGGAGTTCATAGTCTAGGGGTACAAAGCAAGCAATTATAAAACAGAATGAGGGATTATACTGCTAGAATGGTCATTCAACCTAATAGAGTTAGGTAAGAAATCAGAGAAGGGGACCCTAAGATCACATGGGGAGACAAAGAGGTGACAATGGGTACTCCTGGAGTCAATGTTAGAATGATCTGTAGAACTTTACCTTTTCTTAGAGCTGAAAGAGACTTTAAGATCAATTGACTGGATTTCATCTAACCAAGAAGTAAGTCAAACCCAGAGAGGGGAACTGAGAAGATGACACAGGGGTTACTGTCAAAATTCGGCACAGGGCTGCTGAGGCTAATACCTGAGCTATTTCTCAGGCCACATGTGTAGAACTCTAATTCTATACATGAATGATGTGTCCATTTCATCCCCCAGTCCTCATGATACGTATGTGCCCCATTATATAGGATAGAAGAAACAGTCAACTGCAGAGCGATGAACTCAGGATTTAAACCCAGGACTGTTTGTCCCTGAGCTGACTTCTGGAGAGGTCAGTGAACAAGTCAGCCAGCATATGGGATGGAAGCTGGAGGTCGTTGAAGAATCCCAACTCCTCATCCCTTAACAGAAGAATAAAATAATGTCCCATCATGAACATATTATGCCAAGCCCATAGTCACTGTCTTCTAGGAGTTGTGAGGTCACCCACCATCACCCTCAGAGCTAACCAGACACTTAGACATAATTTGGTCCAGTTTCTAAACCATAGGACTTGAAGGAAGTGGCAATTCACAAGTCATTCTATGGAGAATCATGGAAATGATTGTTGTGCTTTGGCCACCCAGAGCCATTAATAGCCCTCGGTCAACGATGATTTCATTACAGTCCGCCTAATGGAAAGGGATGTATGAGCTGACCTCTTGTGACTTCTCCATTCCCTGGCCCATGGGATTGTCTTTATTGGGTTGAGGTGGTAGGAACCGAGATACATATCTCATTTGGGGTGATTTGTTTTGTATATCTTTCAAGATTCATGAAGCAGATTGTTAGAACAGATTTTTTAATTTTCCTTTTTGTTATGTTTTAATACTATAGTATGTGTAATGGCATAGAAAGAACTGTTTGAAATCTGCTATATTCTTCCTTATTTTAAATTGCCTCTCATCTACACATATCTACATATGGTGCTCAAGGCATTGACATAAGTAAGTAGGCAGCATAAAAGCTCAAGAAAGGGGGAGACTCCTTTACAACGTTGCCAAATATCCTCACCAAGACTGTCCTACCACATAGGAAAATGGATGAATATGTTCTGGTCCTGATCCTTGTGCTACTAATTTACAGCAAAAACCAAAGTTCTTTTCACAGTGGATTGGAATGTTTAGTGAATCATGCTCTCCTACTATAGTCCATGTTCATACATTATTATTTTATGTCATGAAAATCAGCAGGGATACTGTATGTGGTTATTATGTTTAGGATCTTGAACTGGAGTCCCTCAAGTCAATTCTACTGAAAAATTATTATTTTTTTCCCTCTTAAAGCCTGTTAGGTGAAAACATACTGTATAAGAAGTATAGATAAATCTCTGTCCTTATAGTAGCTCACAGGCTGGTGGTAACCAAAAATTCAGAAGGATGGGACATTACACATAGATAGATGCTATAAGCCAAAAGACCATTGATCACAGCCCTTTACATTAATGAGGTTGGATTAGTCACCCAACTAGGGAAAACAGAGTAAAAGCAGACTAGGACCTAAATCTCATACTGGTGATCAGTTTCCACTCTGAAGGGATTTTATTTTATTTTATTAAATATTTTATTTACTTATTTATTTGAGAGAGAGAGTGAGAGAGATCACAGAGGGAGAGGGAGAAGCAGATGTGTCACTGTGCAGAGTCCGATGTAGGGCTCCATCTCAGGATCCTGAGATCATTACTTGAGCTGAAGGCAGATGCCCAACAGACTAGCCAACTAGGTACCTAGATTTTAATAAAATTATAGTTAAAGAAAAAGGATCCAGTGCCGTCTGCTGGAATCCCCTCCATAGAAGACTGCTGAAAGACTGAACAGGACCTACTCCATCTTATCCAGCTCTCCAGCCCAGGCCTGATACAACCACACCATTTCTGGCTCTTAGCCGCCCTAATTACAGCAGCCTCTGTTCAGAGAGAATTCAGAGGGAAAGCAAAACAATATGAAGCAAGTGTAAAAGTTATGTCAAAGATAAAATTATTATCACACAAATTATGAGTACTCTTTAGAAAACAAGATTCTTTTATTTTTCCCCAGAGAACAGGAACAAATTTTGGATTTAGTGCTTTTCTTACTTTTAAGACAATTAAAGGGCATTAGGAATGTTAATAATCAAATCAGAGATAAGATGAAAAAATGAATGATACATGATGTTAGTAGTGATAGAGAAAATAACAAGGAGAAGAAAATATAAAACCATTACAGAATTTGGAAAAAGGTATTAGAAATATCAAAACCGGGCACCCCGGTGGCTCAGTGGTTTAGCACTGCCTTTGGCCCAGGGCGTGATCCTAGAGACCCAGGATCGAGTCCCACATTGGGCTTCCTGCATGGAGCCTGCTTCTCCCTCTGCCTGTGTGTCTCTGTGCCTTTCTCTCTCTCTCTCTCTCTCTCTCTGTGCCTCTCATGAATAAATAAATAAAATCTTAAAAAAAGAAGAAAGAAGAAGAAAGAAAGAAAAAGAAAGAAACAAAGAAAGAAGAAAGAAAGAAAAAGAAAGAAAGAAGAAAGAAAAAGAAAGAAAGAAAGAAAGAAAGAAAGAAAGAAAGAAAGAAAGAAAGAAGAAAGAAAGAAAGAAAGAAAGAAAGAAAGAAAGAAAGAAAGAAAGAATAAAGAAAGAAGAAAGAAAGAAAGAAAGGGAAAGAAAGAAAGAAAGAGAGAGAGAGAAAGAAAGAAAGAAAGAAAGAAAGAAAGAAAGAAAGAAAGAAAGAAAGAAAGAAAGAAAGAAAGAAAGAAAGAGAAAGAAAAGAAAGAAAAGAAAGAAATATCAAAAGGGGCACCTGGATGGTTCAGTTGGTTAAGGATCTGACTCTTGATCTCAGCTCAGGTCTTTTTTTTTTTTTTTTAAGATTTTATTTATTTATTCATGAGACACACAGAGAGAGGGACAGACATAGGCAGAAGAAGAAGGAAGCTCCTCACAGGGAGGCTGATGTAGGCAGACCAGGATCATGCCCTGAGCCAAAGGCAGATGCTCAACCACTGAGCCACCCAGGTGCCTCTCAGCTCAGGTTTTGATCTCAGGGTCATAAGTCCAAGCCCCACATTGAGCTCCACGTTGGGTGAGGAGCCCATTTAAAAAATAATTAATTAATTAAAAAATAAATAATTTAAAAAAGAAACATCCAAAAATAGAACTGACCCCATAGAAAACCTGACAGAAACATAGATGGTAGAATGAGAAAAACTCCAGAGAATAGGGAAGGAGAGTAAAAAATTAAAAATGAGTAAATAAGGCTGATAGGCATTGTAACTATCAATTTTGGATAATTAATATTGCTAACATAGTAATCTTAATCTAATAATCGAGTAATCTTTATATATATATATATATATATATATATATAAGATTTTATTTATTTATACATGAGACGCACAGAGAGAGGCAGAGACATAGGCAGTGGAAGAAGCAGGCTCCCTGCGGGGAACCTAATGAGGGACTCTATTCCAGGACCCCAGATCTTGCCCTGAGCCAAAGGCAGACACTCAACCGCTGAGCCACTTAGGTGTCCCCAGAATATATTAAATGGGAAAAATATCCAAATATGTAAATTAAAATTTTCTGGAAGTGAAGACGAGGATCTGAAAGCCCTAAAGGGTGTGCGGTTTGTTCCAGAACGAAGCCATAAAGATGACAAACATCACGCCATCCTTTGATGAAATTACTAAATCTTGAAGATAAAGAGTGAGACTCTTAAGTGTCCTGGTATAGAAAGCTCATCTACAAAGCTGCAAAAAAAATGGATAGACTCAGAAATCACCACAGTCATGTTAGATGGTAGAAAATAATGAAACAGTTGCTCATGAGCTTTGAATGAAATGACTTGTAACCTTAGAATTCACCTATATAAAAAAAAAAAAAAAAATATATATATATATATATATATATATATATATATATAAAGAATTCCACCTATAGCCATGGTCTTGGATGTCCAAGGGGACAGGAAAAATATGAACTATATCGTCTTCTTAGAAAATCTATTTTAAGATGAATCTCATCCAAGGCGGATATCTTTTTTTTTTTTTAAGAAAAGAGATATGGCAATTCACCTTTGGATTACACACAAAAAAATGTAAGAATTGGTTATGATCATTAAAAAGGAGTTACTTCTAAACTTTCTAAGGCTGTTGATACAAACTCTGTAAAATGTTTTTATTTTACGGGCTACCAGTGTACATTCCCATGAGCCTTTATGAACTCTGCTCTGTCTTAAGGATTTAATTTTTTTGGTAATAATATGCCAGCATGAAAAACCCTGCCTATTTTTGGTTGTATTTTCTTACTATTATGGGAAGAAAGTTCCTTCATGTGTTGACTAGCCACCTTCCAGCTTTCTAAGGGGTCATCTACCTTATTCACCTCCCTGCCTCTGGATAGGACTAGCACACACCGTCAAGCCTGGGTAAGAGAGAAGCAAAGGAGAAAGGAACGTCTCTCCTGATTTGAGGTTTCTCACAGCTCACAAAGCAGGATACCAATGGGCTTCTTCGTGTTGTCACTGTGATGGGACCCAGGCCACCACTGGCTGTGGGATATTCTTTACTCCAGCACTGAATTGTGGGTCATGGGTGGGTGATTCCCAAATCAGGTACAACACACAAAAGTCAGGGCTTCCATCCTGAGTGGCACGTCCACAGCACACGGCCAACTCCAAGGGCTCCCAGGAAGGCAGGGACAGGAAAAAAAGACACAGCTGGTATGAACTGACAACCGGGAGGCGACTTCTATTGGAGATGAGGTGTTAGCCTGCAGCAGCATCTCGCATCGTCACTAGAATATTTTACAGGTAGTCCTATTCTTTACATGTATCTATAAATATAAAGAGAAAATTTAAAAAAAAAAATAAAGAGACAGTGTCACCAATGTATTGTATGGACACCACTGACCTATTTTCAGGGACAGGTAGGGGGGCTGCTGTCCCTTGATTACTCACTCGATGATTGACACGCTTGCCTATTTCCAGGAGGGCTGAGCCAGGTAACCCAGGAGAAGGCATCTAGCCTCACATCTGGCACTCAGTGAAAGCTGCTGCTGGTCCCAAACAGCTGTTTTGATTTTGTGACACAGTCCGTGAAAAAGATGCTGCGTCTGGCACTGACCACAAATTATTGTCTCATTGTCAAAGTCAGGACCATGCCAACACCAAAAATACGAAAAGCAGCCTGAAATTGTTTTCTTTTTCTTGGGTAATGACCTAATTACACAAAGGCAAAGGGACCCCTCGTGCTCCATGGCAGGGAAAAAAATGAATTCTTTCTACCCAGCTTTAATTCCTAGCTTCTTTGAAAGTCTAATTAGCTAAGCTAGAAGAAGCCCAGTGTAGAAGGCACAGGAAGTTCCTATTTACAGGTGAGGATCGAGGCCCAGGGTGGGAAAGAAGGTGCCCATGGTCACGCAGCTGTCATTTTTGACCAGTGACGGAGGGAGCGTTGGCTAGCAGGTAATTTTGTCATGTGCCAACAGAGCAAGGCATCAATTTACTCTGTATATTTGTTTTTCATGGAAGTAGCTTCTCAAGGTCAAGTGCAAGGACACTGTCTATTTGTATCTGTGTCCTCAGTCCCTGGCACCAGGCGGAGCATAGAGTGGTACTGCGTCATCACTGCGCTGATCAAAATGCACTAGGCACGGGGATCCCTCTGGCAGCGCCATGATCAAGCATGACCTGCTCTCCTCTCCCGAGTACACGCCTGCCTGCTCTCTGCACACCTCCCTCACCTCCCCGCCACCCACAGCACCACAAAACCACAAAGCAACAAGGCAGTGTGTGTGTGGGGGGGGGTGACCCTGGGGAAGGGCAGACACATGAAAAGACCCCGGGTCTGTTTGCTTTTGTCTGGTGAAACTTAACTACGGCCTAAATCTATTTATCTTGAAAACCCTCAAAGATAATACCAACAGCTCGCAGGAGGGGAATTAGTCATAGGAAAACATGTTTTCCCGATATTGCCTCAAGAAAAACACCCCCCTTCAAAGTTCTCCGGTTTCAGCATCGCCTATTTTATGGAACATTAGGTCAGGACCCCGACGTTCTGATTTCATCAGAAATCCTGACCTGAGACGTTGCTGGGCTGGTCGGGCTTCACTGGGCCTCGGAGGACCCTGGAAACCATCCCCGATTCTCCTTCTCATACATAAGACGATTTCAAGCATGCCCGGCACCAGCCCCACCCTGCCCCAACTTTTGGGATTGAAAGTTCAGGAAAGAAATGCTTGAATAAGTAAATTTGCATTTTACTCAGTCTGTTCACTATGCCACATAAATGGAAGTTCTCGAATGCATGGATATTAAAATAATAATTAGAGGGCAGCCCTAGTGGCGCAGCGGTTTAGCGCTGCCTGCAGCCCAGGGCCTGACCCTGGAGACCCAGGATCAAGTCCCACATCAGGCTCCCTGCATGGAGCCTGCTTCTCCCTCTGCTGTGTCTCTGCCTCTCTCTGTGTGTGTGTCTCTATGAATAAAAAAATAAAAAATAAATAAAATAAATAAAATAAAATAAAAATTAGGGCCTAAGCGGCCACCTTTTCTTCACATTTGATAAATGTTTACTGAGCACCTATTAGGTGCAGGCGCTGGGGATGCAGTGATAAATGAGAGAGCCCACCCCCGCCCTCTCCCGCCACCTCACGACACAGGCATGAAATGAGGCAGCGTGACTCTGCATCAAGCTATGACCCTGCATGTCACACACTTTGAGAAAGGACATATAACTCAGACTGGGTGTGTCCAAAGGCTCCTCTGGAAAAAAAAAAAAAAAAACTAAGGCTCCTCTGGAGGTGTCGCAACATCCACTCCAGACTACCCACCGCCCTCCCAGGCCACCGTGATGCCTTGTACACATCACCCCCTGGAGTTGTGTGGGGAGCATCCAGATGGCAGAGGACAACCTGCTGTCACTGCTGAATGTAGTCACAGGGGCAGATGGATTCTCAACTTTTATCTTGGTCATCGAGTTTGTATCTTTTTTTTTTTTTAAGATTTTATTTATTTATTTGATAGAGAAAGAGCACAAGCAGGGGGAGCAGGAGAGGGAGAAGCAGGCTCCCCCACGAGCAGGGAGCCCGACGTAGGGCTCAGTTCCAGGACTTCAGGGTCAGGATCTGAGCTAAAGGCAGATGCTTCACGGACTGAGCCACCCAGGAGCCCCCCGCCTTGAGTTTGTATCCTAGTGACATCACATCCCCAATTGCATTGTGGACCAATCGCAGGGAGTGTCTAGATGATGGGGACCATGTCATTGCCCTTAAAAGCCTTTGCCCCCAGTGCTGGTCCTAAGCAGCTCAGTGGAAATGGAAGCCTGAGAAGCCTGGTGGGTGCTAGGATGTTCATGAATGTTCCCCCCTTACCTCCCTAGTTCCTCGGGTGGAAACGCCCTCCCTCTCCAGTGCCTGGTGACCCCTGAAAGTGTGCAGCACAAGCACCTGGCCGTCCTGCTGGCACTTCTTAATTGATTTATTACTTTTTTTAAAAAAACTATGGGAGTTACAGGTCTTAATTATCCTAGTTTTTCACTCTGAGTCCTTCATGTGCTGCCTGTTGTTAAGCTCTTCCCTTTGTCCCCTCCCTGCAGGTCACCTCCCGCCCCAGCCCTCCTACCCCTTCCACCCCTGCCAGTTGCTCACCAGTGAAGTCAGGCCATCATAGCCTAGCACCGAGCACGTGGTAAGGGCCCAAAGCCATTCACTCAGGGAGCACGTGCATGACCGGATGCAGCCATGCGGAGGAGGCTGGCGAAGCTGGGTGCCACCCAAGGCCTCCCACACCCAGGGAGCCGGCCCTGCTTCAGTTCTGCTAGTCGAGTGCCACGTCCACTCCCAGCCACGCACGTCTGCTTGCTTTGGCACCAGAGTGGCCGCTGTCTTGCACTGCTGGTCATCTCCTCCCTGACTCCTGCCTTTGCAAAACCTTACGTGTGCCCCCCACCAGACGTGGGCAATGGGGCTGCAATCCCCCAAAACAGCTTTGACTCCCGGCACCCTGGCAACCCTAGCATCTTACCCGTGTTTCTCACAATGCCACACCCTTGGCACCGCCACTCCGAGGCGCAGCGGAGGAGCCGAAGTTCACGGTGGGGGCTTGCCAAGGTCACATAGCTGGATTTGACCCCAAGCCTCGATGACTCCAAAGCCAGTGCTTGTCCTGCTAAGCCATTTTCTGCTATGCAAGGTTTCATTAGCCCTGACCCAGAGAGGTTTGAAATTCCCTCCTTTCCCATCCAAATGCATATCCTCCCCAGCATCCCCATGATGATGGCAACATCTCTGGTGTGCGTGAGTATATCCAGGTGGTGCTTAATGAGGGAGATAATGATCTACTAAACTTTGATGAATTCAGTCCTCTTTGTATAAGAGTTTGGGCCTCCCCTTTTTTTTTCTCCTGACTGCTGGGCAGTACAGCTTCTCCAGAGGCAAAAGCAGACCATTTAATTATAGTGGATGTTAGGATGTCTCTTTCTGAGGTACTATTTTATTCAAAGGGAAATAGGGAGCCATTGAAGGCTTTTGAGAGAGGCAAACACATGATCTACTCTGTTGTTATGAAATAGCAGCGTGGAGGAGAGCTCTGCAGGTTGGCACTTGTGCCGGGGAGAGCATGGGGGTGAATTAAACATGTGAAGAAGAGTGAGTGGGGGGAAGAGGAAAGAACACTGAGGGAGGCTATATTCCTTTCTAGACTACAACTCCATGAGGGCAGAAACATATTGCTCTTACTCATATACTCCTCTTTTTTTTTTCCCCACACCTGGGACAAATAGTCAGTACTCAATAAACACTAAATTTTGTAACTACTATTTTATGGGGGACTTGATGGGATTTTGAACTTTTTTAGGAAAAGGGAGGTGACTGTCAACAAAGGGAAGAACCATTTGGAAAAACTGTGTCCATGGTTGACCATTCAACCATTCAATATGTGAGAGATGAAGAACAAGGAGCCAGGAACCAGCCAAGCCCCATGCCTGGGGAATGGAACAGACACTGGGGAGGAAAACCCAAATAGAGGCATGTGCACTGCATAGAGGCAGGTGTCTAAGCTCGTTGCAACAGCTGGAACACCTATGGTGGCAACTTGGCCATCAGAGCTCCAGGAATCAGGTAACAACCCTCCAGTTGTCTGGGCAGAGAAAATCACAGAGCACCCTGAACACCTCTCTCCCTGATTGTCTCTACTCAACCAGTTCTCAACGACTATTTTTTTTTAAGATTTATTTCTTTATTTTAGAATGAGAACAAGAGAGTGAGTAGGGAAGAGATAGAGGGAGAGAGAGAGAGAGAGAATCCTCAAGCAGACTCCCAGCTGAGTGCAGAGCCGGAATCAGAACTCAATCCCAGGACCCCAAGGTCATGACCTGAGCTAAAACCAAGAGTCAGAGGTTTAATCAACTGAGCCACCCGGGGGCCCCAGTGACTACTGATTAAACATTTGAAGTATCACTTGAGCCCCCTGCTCCCCCTTTCCACCATCTTTGTCTGTCACCCAGGCCACTGATTCAAACCCTCTGACATGAAGCACCCAGCCACAGCCCATCAACAGTCATTAACATATTTCTCTTTTCTTAAGTACAGCTATGATTACCGTAACCTCCTACTCAGAATGACTCTAGCTGCTCTTTGCCTAGCTGCCCCCAATCTTGCCATCCAGCCTCATTTCCCATGGCCAACCTTACATATCCTGCCCCCTCAAAACCACTCTCTCCCTGCTTTGCATACATCCTCTCAATAATTCCTTATGCAGGACTGCACTTCACCATCTGCCAGAATCACCACTGTCTCTGCAAACCCTTCCCTCAGTCCTTCCTTTGACTACCCAAGTGAACTTATTTAAAACCTATGTAGGATAACTATCATTTTTTTTTTTGCCTTGTATCATGATCATCTATGTGAACCTTATTTTTCTTGTTAGACCCTGAGCCCTCTAAGAGTAGGATTTGTATTATTTTTAACCCCCCAGAGGCCGAGTCCTTTATTTGACTTAATTTGTAATTTGGTAAAAGGAAAGGAATAAATCAATGACTATATAGTTTTAATAATTATCTAGAAATTAGTCCAACACAAATAGGGTCATAGAATCCCTGGAAGGGGATAGCCAGAGCTTGGGAGGAGGTTATACCCAATTTTAGCTGGGAAAGTATCCAGGAGCTATGAAGAGACTATTTCATAGAAAATGTTTAATTATTTCTACCATGGGAGATCACGAATTGATGCTGACTGCACATGGTAAAGAGAATATGAGTGAACACATGATAATGAAAAGCAAGAAGTACAGAGACCATCCTCTAAAAAAACCATGAGGTCAGGAACGTAATGTGAATCAGAATTCCTGTGCTGTCTCAATCCCCTGTGAGCAACTTCCAAATACTGCAGTATAGACTTTAGACACTGCCATATGTGGGTTGTTAGATCTGGAAACAGCAACTAATCATACATAGTAACAAGACCTAACATTTCATGATCACTCTCTGTAGTCAGCATCTTCTATGTAATTTATGTCTCTGATTTACTTCTATATGATTAGGGTCTAATCTCATCTTTTAAAAAAGTTCTCAAGTATTATGCTGAGAGAAATAAGTCAATCGGAGAAGGACAAACATATGTTCTCATTCATTTGGGGAATATAAATAATAGTGAAAGGGAATAGAAGGGAAGGGAGAAGAAATGGGTAGGAAATATCAGAAAGGGAGACAGAACATAAAGACTCCTAACTCTGGGAAACAAACTAGGGGTGGTGGAAAGGGAGGAGGGCAGGGGGTGGAGGTGAATGGGTGACAGGCACTGAGGGGGGCACTTGACGGGATGAGCACTGGGTGTTATTCAGTATGTTGGCAAATTGAACACCAATAAAAAATAAATTTATTATTAAAAAAATAAAAAATAAAAAAAGAAAGAAACTGAAATAACCAATGTACCATATGTTAAAAATAAACAAACAACAAATAAATAAATAAATAGATAGATAACCCCTCAAGTATGTTGGCAAATTGAACACCAATAAAAAATAAATTTATTATTTAAAATTTTTTTAAAAATAATAAAAAAATTAAAAAAAACCTGAATATTCTGAGTTAAACTCCTTTTCATATGAGATGCAGAGAAATTTGCTTTTGCCTTTGGGATGTAAATAAGATGGAGCCATCATTACTGAGTCATCATGCTGTGCTTCATGGCCACGTGGAGAGGAGGGGGTTCTGAAACACAAGGACACCAGCTCTTGACCCTCCTTCAATCTCTCTCTGTATTTGTGTTGTGATTCAGACTACTGGCTAAGACTTCATTGGAGGAGCACTTGGATGACTTAGTTGGTTGAAAGTCCAACTCTTGGTTTCAGCTCTGGTCATGATCTCAGGGCCATTATATCGAGACTCACAAGTCTGCTTGTCCCTCCCTCCCCCCCTGCCCCGCCCCTTGCATGTTCCTGCCCATGTAGGTGCTTTCTCTCTCTAAAATAAATAAATTTATTAAATCTTTTTTAAAAAGGTTAATAATAATAAATAAATTTATTTAAATTATAATAATAAATTTATTTAAATTATTATTTAAATTTGTTTATTTATTAATAACTTTATTAAATTTTTTATAAGACAATAAATAAATTTATTAAATCTTTTTTTAAAAAAGACTTCATTGGGAAAAAAAGTTACATAAGTGTCAAAAAATAGTCTGCATAAACTAGTATATTAAGTAAGCACAGCCTTACCTTTGTAAAGCTACATTGGCAAAGATAATGTCTCTTGATAAAATGGTTAGCCAAGCCCAAAACACAAAAAATACCCAATACAGCTTAGCTCTAGGTATTATTCTCATGATTGTCATCACTATTTCATTTGTCATGGCACTCACCACTCATGTGTGTCACCCATGAGCTTCACATGACCTCATGCATTTAACAAATGTGAAAAGCCAGGCATCAAGATGTTAGTGAACTTTCTTAACATCGCAAAGCCAGAAAGCGGAGGAACCAGACGTGCTGGTTAATACTGTGTATCAACTTGGCTGGGCCACAGGTACTCAAATATTTGGTGAGCGTTATTTCTGGATATGTCCGTAAGAGTGTTTCTGGATGCGATTAGCTTTTGAATTGGTAGACTGGGTATAGCACAAGGCCCTCCCTAATACGAGTGAGCCTCATCCAATCCGTTGAAAGTTTGAATAGAATAAAAGGCTGAGTAAGAAAGAATCCTTTCTCTCTGCCTGATTATCCTCAAGCTAGCACATCAGTCTTCCCTGCCTTTGGACTTGTTTAGACTGATTTCAGAGCATCAACTCTCCCTGGGTCTTCAGTTTGCCAAGCTCAGATCTTGTGCTTCTGGACAATATATGTCTAGGATCTGCTGGTTGTTTCTCAGGAAAACCCAGACTGATGTTCTAGGCCTTTCATTGCATTAGGATCAATAACAGGTTCTCAACACAATGTGCATGACCCTGTGTGCTCTGCTTCTTCTCCACACCTTGAGCCTCATCTTGCAGTACCCATCCCAGTACCCACCCCACCACAGCATGGTCTGCAGTCGGGTAAGGAGAAGAAACTACTGCATGGCCAACTTTGAGGCTCCTCAAATGTGCTATCTCTACAACCACAGCAGCTGTGTGCATGCTTGTCCTCCTCTTGGGACACTTTCCCCAAATACTTCTCTTTGACCTGACTCATGTTGAAGGGCATCATATTTGACCCCAGGCCAGGCCAGGGCAGGTCCCTTGTCACATGTTCTCATAAAACTGTGCCTCTCCTTCATATCATTTATGTCAGTGTGTCATTATATCCTCACTGAGCATGATGATTTGATCAATGCCTGAATCTTCCAGTTGTCTATTATCTCCATAAGGACAGGACCACCATATCGACAACTTCCCAGCACACAACAGGCATTTATAAATAATTGTTAAGCAAATAAATAAAGTCCACTATCTTGCATCACTCTTTCCTCCTCATCACATTCCTGTAATCTGGACTGTAATCTGTTTACAGGGTTTCAGTTTCTACCTACAGAGAAAGGCAAGAGTTGTCCACTTAGCTTGTGAATATTCACCCAGAGCTACCTCTAGGAAAGGATCCATCCATAAAATTCTTTGGAGCTGGGGGGAGGGACAGTGTATTATGTTCCTAGCAAACATCCAACCTGAGATTAAAATCGAAGGGACAATGCCAAGTGTGAAAGCTCTGTCTGCAAGCCACTGTTCTGCGTGAGACTCTCAGAGCATGGTGAGATCCCTGGAGCCTCTACCCATGGCCTTTCTTGAGTTAGCCCTCCTGGAGGATGAAGCCAGCCCCAGATGAGAAACACTGGCTGTCACTCTGGGTGACACACTGATCTTCATGGGTTGGAAGGTGTCCTTCTCAAAGGTGGTTTCCCACTGTAGGGGAAAGAGGGAAAGGCACCACGAAAACCTACTTTTTTCCCTCCTGGTGCTGGTCTACCTCACCACATTTTCTCCCACACTCTGCTGGGCACCTGGAGTCCTGTGACATTTGAGGACACTCTTGCACTGGAAGCTTCCACCATGTTGTCATCCTTCATCACTTCCAACTCACATTCCCTCAGTGGACCCTTTCATTGCCCTGCCTGCAGTTTCTCAGGTTCAGATACAGTTTTCTCTGGAGGAGGATGAGCTAAATCAATCTCAGAATCAAGAGCTCTGTAATAGAGCTCACTCAGGTGTTTCCACATTTTCTTTTTGGAAAGACATTCTGTTTTCCATTTGGTTTGTTTGTCTTAAAACCACACTTGCTTATTTTGCTCGAGTCTCCTTCAACACCAGGAAATGAAGACACAAAGTTTGACATGGATACTTACCTTTGAGGTTTGGTTCCAGGATTATTATTTCATCTTGGGTTTTTAATAACCTTGCAAGTCAAGTATTTTAATCTCCCTTTTTATAGCTGGAGGAGCTGAGGGCTTCCAGACTGGTACAAGCAAAGTTTGCAATGGATGGCAGACACTTAAATGTTGAAAGGCAACACCCTCTGTCTCCCTCTTATTCATCCCAGTGAGATAAAGCACCAACAATAAGAAAGTCTAAATTTGAAATTTGATAAAATAATCTGATTTCTTAATAATCACATTGCACAATTACCTTGTATATCATAGTTTGTGACACACATACATAATTTCTCATTTTAACTTCACTCCAGCTCCATGGGGTGGGATTGGAATGTATAGTCATTCACCACAGACAGTTAAGGAAATTGAGGTTTACAGAAGTTATATACCAGATGCAAGGTCACAGAGTGGGAGTAGAACTTGACCTTAACACATAACTGTCTGGCTTTATCACAAAAAGTCAATAAAATAGAGGTAAAGAGAGGAGGGAAGAGACAGAGCACACTGAGTGCTAGTCTTGGAGAAGTGGAGGTGTGATGATCCTGCTGACCAGCCTGCCACAGAGTTATTTAGAGCCACTTAGGTAGATAGTAGGGCTGTAGCTTGACCCTGACACTAAACCAGATCCTGGGCTAATTCTTATAAACCTTTACAAATCAGCATGTTCTTTTTGGTCTAGGGATATTGGCAGAGCATGGAGGGAATAAAGAGAGGGAGAAGGCGTGGTCACATTTTCATTTTTGTTGCAGACTTTTGATATTGAGAATGAGCCTGGATGTTGGAATAAGGATACCTAGGTCTGGCCCCAGCACTTGAACCAATTACCCATGTCACCTTCGGCATGCCACCTCCCCACACTTTGCCCAAGCTCCATGGCAGATGTTCACATACATACACTCTTTAACTCTAAAGAGGTACATATTGTTATTTCTGATTGACAAATGAAGAAATTGAAATCCAGGGAAATGAAGAGATTGGAACAAAATAGCATTGGTATTACATGAAGCAAAGATTAAAATTCACGGCCAGGCATCCACTGTTATCAGGCCAGTCAGACCCATACTTTAAATTAATAGATCCTCCTCTCTAGGCATGGTAATGGCTTAAAAAGGGAGGGGAGCAGGGTTATCATCCCTTAATGATTAAGGGATTAGGAAAAAATAGAAGACAAGTTCAAGGATATCTACATATTTTTCATTGATGGACACGCAAGGCAATGCCTTCTAGGAGACACATCAACCGTGGGTACCTCCCCACACTCACCTCTAGTCACTACCATAAGTGCCACCTGGCTTCCTCTCTACCAGTACACTGAGATGACTTTCACAAGTGGTCAACACTGATGTCTGTGTTATTCAAGCCACTGGACACTATCTAGAACTTGGTCTTCCTTAGCCATTCAGCCCCCATTCACTTCCTTCTCAAAACATGTTTTTCCCTCATTTTCACACTTGTTTTCTCTCATTTTCCTCCCACATCCCGATGTGCTCCTTGGGCAGCTCCTGTTCTTTCTGCCATCCCTTAAATGTCAGTTCTTTAATGGTTTCTTTCTTATCCCCTCTTTGTTCTCTGTGAAATTTCACTCTGCAGTTTCATCCATTCCCACAGTTATAATTGATTATTACACTGCAATGGTTCTCGACTCAATAACTCTAGCCCAAA
The DNA here is from genome assembly GCF_018345385.1 of Vulpes lagopus. Taxonomy (NCBI): domain Eukaryota; kingdom Metazoa; phylum Chordata; class Mammalia; order Carnivora; family Canidae; genus Vulpes; species Vulpes lagopus. The sequence goes on from NC_054828.1 coordinate 124,877,544, forward strand.
TCTCTTGCCTGAATTCCAGTTACTTGAAGGACATCTCCCCACTTGGATGTCCTGAAGTCACTTTAATTTCAACTCAGCTGAGTTCTTCTTAGTCCTTGAGCCTCTTCTTCCTCCTCTCTTCTGTGATGAAAGGTGACACATCAGTTGAGAAGTCCACCTGGAAACCAAGGTGTATCCTGGTCTCCTCCTCCTTTGGCCCTTATTTCTGGTCACATAGGAGGTCCTGTGGCTTCTATTCTGAACCTTTTCAGACTCTTTCCACTTTTCTCTATCTTCATTGCCTCCAAGTCATTCACCCTGCCATTATCTCTCACCACCTTCATTATAGGAGTGTGACCCCTGGTCATGTCCCCTCCCTGCTCTCAGGTACCAGCAATTTCCAAATGCAGGAGTGAGGCAAGCTTTTCATGGGAGCTCATGTCCTCCCAGCTTGGTCTTTTCTCAAGGGAGCTCATGTCCTTCCAGCTTGGTCTTTTCTGACTCCTTGCCTGCAGCCTAGTTTCCAGACATTCCAAACTTCTGGAGGTTCATGAATTTGCCAGGCTCACACACTTGTACTCTACAACATGTGCCATTTTTATTACTTGAATCCTCCCACCTGCCTTTTCTTAGCTGCTGGCAGATATCCTTCAGATCTCAGTTTAGATATCACTTCCTCTGAGAAGCCTTCCTAGACCTCTCCTTCCTCCCCCAAGGGTCAACTAAATACTTGCTCTCTGTGCTCCCGCAGTGCCCTGTGCTTATATGTATCACAGAATTTAGCACACTCCTTTTAAATGATCCATTTTTTCACCTTACCTTCCCCCACACTCTGTATGTAGAGGCTGGGTTTCATTCATAGTTAGAAGCCCTATGCATAAAACAGTGCCCCCAGAACATTAAGTCCTGGTATGTGAACTTAATGCATATTTGCTACACAGCATCATGCTCTTGTGGCTTATTCTGTGCCTGTATAGCCCAATAATTCAGAGCTCAGCAGATCAAGATATCTCATAATTTCAGACCCTGAAAGCTGTGGGAAACACACGGATTCCTATCACCTGATGACTCATGTCTACCCCAAGTTATATTTTTAATTTTCAGGTTCAAAGCAGTAAATATGTTTCTTGAGTAACTCAAACCTCAACTCAGCCCTGACTAACTGCATGCATTTGCATCATTTCCCCCACTATTAGTTCTTGATTTGAGACTCTCAACCTTGCTGTTTACAGTGGCATTTCTTTAAAATATGGTGGTTAAATAAATTATAAGTCAATCCCCCTACTTCCTGAAAACCTACAATATGGACAGCTCCTTCCTCATCCTCAAGATTACCCTCAATCTATCTATAAATATTACTGGGCTTTGTTCTCTAAGGGCCCATACTGTACTATAATAGCTTTTCAGGGATTTACTCTGAAAGAGGAACCTATAAATAAGAAGTAGGAGTTCACTTTCTAACGTCTCTTTTTGTTTTTTCTTTAAGTCATTTGCAGTTATAAATTTTGTGCTAAACAATCCCAGTGTAATAATGACTATCCTTCACTCAATCAACTGTCTGAATGTTAAACATGCCATGAGAAATTGAAGGTACAAAGTTGAAGTAGATCCAGGCATTAGTCTTAGGACACCTACCAGAGGACAGAGCCTTAAGTAAAAACAAACAAACAAACAAACAAAGAATTACATTAAAGTGAGAGGAGTAACCCCATCCTCCCCAGAAAATCAAATATATAGGTCTATTATTACAGCTTAACAATCTGCTTATATGTCATTGCTTTACTAAACTGTAGACCCTGGAGCATTGAGTATTGAGACCAAAGAGACACCTTACTTATGAAGATTTGAATGCTATCTTTTCAATCATTTTGTTTTAACTTATCAGAATTTTGTTACTGTTGTTTGTTTATTACATAAAAGGAAAAATAAGGCAACAAAAAAAGTTGATCTAGGATCCCACAGCTATATTCTTAATTTGCCAGTTCTCTTCTTTGATTCTGTGGTCTGGACCAGAACAGTTGCTTTGAGACTAGGCAGCATACACGGCTCTTCTGATTTTACTGATACAGTAAGAGTCAAAGGAAGTTCTAGATAAAGTTCTACTCCTAACTTCAATCCTAAATAGACTGAGAATCAGAAGAGTTTAGATGAAAATGTTGTATAAGAGATTATTTTTTCCTCTCCTTTTACAGATTGAGAGGGGGCAATATCCTGACCCAGGCAATACAGCAGCATTGGCCAGGCAATTATGGAGACACAAACTCATGTCTTCTTCCATCATGTCCTATGTCATCTAAAAACAATAATAAAAACGACAGGGAGAATTTAAGAGTAATTGGTGTATATTCCAGATGGGGTTACAGTAAAATATTTAGACTCCTTCATTTGAAAGCTAAAAATTGACCGAAGAAGTTGACTAAGTCATAAAAAAAAATGGGTTACGCAAATTTGAACTTACTCCCTTCTGATTTTATATCTGCTGACCAGAACACACTCCAGATCTATCTATTCAACTGCCTACTACTCATTTCCACCTGCAGATTTCACGGACATGTCTCAATCTTAGTCACTACCTCCATACCACACGACCGCTAGGTCAGATCTCACTCAGAGGACGGAGCCAACAGCCAAACCAGAAGTTTACAGACCTCCTGACCCATTCTCCACTGTCTCCCGAACAATCCAGTCCCAAGACATTAGCCAGTCTACCGTCGAAGTTTGAATTACAAGAGCTCACGGTGAGTTGGAATCAGAGGAAAAACTCACAGCAGACTACCTTACTGTTTTGTGCTGCCCTTTTTGACGTATCCCTCTTTTAACAACCATACCTATCAAAAGCAATCCTACTGTGTGTCTAACCCAGCTCCATCCTGTTGTGTTTAAAATCATTCGAACGGGATCCCTGGGTGGCGCAGCGGTTTGGCGCTTGTCTTTGGCCCAGGGCGCGATCCTGGAGACCCGGGATCGAATCCCACATCAGGCTCCCGGTGCATGGAGCCTGCTTCTCCCTCTGCCTGTGTCTCTGCCTCTCTCTCTCTCTCTCTCTCTGTGACTATCAATCATTCGATCTTGTTATTTTCTAATTTAGTGAAGCAGAGATGCAGGACCGTAAAAGTGAAAGTTCAAGGCCGTGGGGTTACAGAGAAAGTAATGTGAGTACTTTTCTGTTCAAGTCACATCCCTCTCTTGTCACCATGATTTGAGAAAGACTTTCGCTAAGTGAGTTAGGAGCCACATGATGGGAAGCACTGAGGACAAACCAGGGAAATGATTTTTACTGAGCTCCAGGGTGGGCTTCGAAGAAGAAACATTACTATAAACTTAAAGTACTATAAGAATTTCAAAAGGTGTACTGAGTATAAAAATCCTGTAGGGAGAAAATGATGACTGTAACACAGTGCCAGAAAAATGTCAGAGGGTTTAGATGGTCAATAATCACATGCTGCCTGCAAAGTCCTCTTCTCTTCTTTCTTACCTCATAAAGCATCTCAGGCATTGTGTCTCCTAGAAGGTTGGACAAATTCTTCCACTCGGGTCTGGGTTAGGGCCTCTTCCTCTGTGCTTCCATTTCAACCAATATTAACCTGAGTTCAAGTACACCCTGGGTTACCATCGGATACTAGTCTCTCTCCCTCTGTGGACTGTGAGTTCTTTGCCAACAGAAACCAAATTTTGTTTGTCTGTGGGTCCCAAATGTCAAGCACAAGGCTTGATTCATAAGTAAGAAACAGTCGGGGTTTACTAAATACATGAATGTATGAAGAAATAGGTAGATATTGTAGTTAGATACAAACTCTTTTGGTTTGAGGACAGGAAAGAAGAGAAGAATTTTGCAAAAGTGGTAAGAAAGCAAGAGTAGAAAATTGGGCTAAACAAAACAAAATGGTTAAGCATATATCATGAATATTTATTATATATGTTTATATATAAATGTTTATTATGTATTTATTATTATGAATTATATATTTATATGTGGTACATATTATATATAACTATAGTATGTTTATGTATATGTTATTTATATATAATTTTATATATATAACTTAAAGGAATGGTTCATTTGAAAAACTTCAAGTAAAAAAAAAACTTGAGAGGCCAAGTGCCAAATGGAACAAGAATCTGGAGATAAGAAGTAAAACATCAGCTCCCCCTGGGGGCATCTGTGTTTGCCTTCTGGGAAGAACACACACATCTAAATAGGCTCAAGGGGACAGAGGCAATGCCTAGAATCTGCACAAGGAAAGTAGCTGGACTGAAAACTCTTGCATGAAGCCAGGATTACCAATAAGTACATCCTCAATCAAAAAAAGGGGTAGAATAGAAAAATTATCCTATGATGAAGAGTATAATGGAACCTGCCTATTCACCTTCGGGTTTGAATGTATACTGAGCATAAAAATCTTATTTAGTAGAGTGAGGATAGGGAGAGATGTGGGAAGAAAGGAAAACATATTCCCAGAGAATTATTAACTAACAGTTGGACCTCAGGTATCTGGAGTCTGAAATACTGGTGTATTCCAAAAAGGTCCAAGCCAAGAATTGTATGTGCCTGTTGTAGGTAGTCCACATAGGCTCCTAGCAGAAACAAAAGCAGACATTTCCTGATGTAATTTGGTAACTCAAACCAACTTCAAATAAGGTGAACAGATAACATTTCAGGGAACAATAAAAACAACAGGAACAATACACACACACACACACACACACACACACACACACACACAAGGGAACTAGGCACCATGATGAGCATCAGCCAAAGAAGCCAACAGTATATTATATTAAATGATGCAAAGAATTCAGGCACTAAAACTCAAATGAGTATAAATGTATACAGATAGGCTAAAATAAAAAAGAATCAAAGATAGGATTAAGGGATAATTTTTTAAATGACCAAATAGATTTGAAAAATGACCAAATAAATTTTCAAGAAATTAACACTATAATAATTCAAAGTAAGTTGGCCAGCAGGTTCAACAAGCAGAAAACTGATCACCAGTAATTATCCATAATGCAGCAGAGCAAGACAGACATAAATTATGAACTAAATGGTGAAAGGCACAGAATGAGGAGATGCAACACAGATCAGAGTTCCAAAAAAACTTTTTATTGAGAAAAAGGGAAGAGTCAAAACATAGAATCATAGTAACCTAAATTTTTCAGGACTGGCAAAAAAACGTATTCTTCATATTCAGACTGTCTAACATACCTCAAGAATGATAAATTTATTTATTTATTTATTTATTTATTTATTTATTTATTTTTTAAGAATGATAAATTTAAAGAAGCAATCTCATCATCTAGATACACTTTAGTAAAACTAAAAGCCTCCAGGAACAAAAAAAGTTAAAAGTATCAGAAGGAAAGGATTCATTTTCTGCAGGAAGAGGGGTAATCGTACTGACGGTAACTCACTATCACCAGTGGAGACCAGAACTAGGAAAGAAGTACCTGCCGGCAAGAGATATTAACTGCCAGTAAAATACCTTTGAAGTAAAAGAGCAAAATTTAAAAACCTAATATGCACAAGCCTAATAATCTTTTCAACCCACGGACATGCACTAAATAATTTCAAAATATACTCTTCAGAAAGAAAAAAAAAAGATACCAGAAGGACGGTCTCAGAAAGAAATAGAAATGATGATGAAAGAAAATGGTGTGGCTACATCGAAGCTGATGCTGATGATAAAACAATAGTACCTAATTCATGAGGTTACAAAAAGGGAAGAGAAACCAAAACACTGTGAAAAATTGTGTTCAGAAGGGGAATAATGGAAATGAAAAAAAGTAAGAGTTTTTTATTGTTTGAGAGAAAGATAAGGCTATTAATTAACTTTACATTCTGCCAATTTAATGAGCCACATTATAATTTCTAGGCTAATTAATAAGAAGATGTAGACTGTTTAGTTTCCAAATCAATAGAAAAGAAGATGAGAAATAATACTTAATCTAGAAAAAAAATACTTAATCTCAATTTCCAAAGGAAAGCAAGAAAAAAAAATTTTTAAATAGGAAGAAAATGTGGCAAGTAGAATGCAGGAAACAAATAGAATTTACAAAATTACTTAAAGCCTATTGATAATAATGCAAAAATATAAAATATATTCTCTTAATGAGAGAATAATTGAATAATAAAACACAAATATATTCCTGAGTCTACCTAAGACACAAACACATAGAAATACTTCTATTTATAAAAATATATCTTTTAAAATAAGAAAAAGAGAAAACTGCTCTGAACACAGAATGTGAAACCCTTGGATTTGCTTATGCTGAGCCTGAATTCTGCAATTTTTCTGCTCAGTCATTTTGCCCCAAAGAGAAGCGTTCTTATCGCCCAGAGCCCTGTGTCCGTGGTGATCTCTTTTTCTTAACTGACATCTTAGTGTGAGGCTTCCAGTTCTTCTATCACTATTACAGCTGACCTCACACTATCTTGAAATGCACTTGATGCTTCATTTCCTCTCTGCAGAAAAGTCACAGACTCCCTCCCTCCTTCTTGGTCTCCGCCTACGGATGACAGCAGCCATGGCTTTTATGATCTGTCCCTTGGGAGACTAAAAATTGGCTGTGCTGAGCAACTGCTTGCCAAGGCCCAGACTTTGCCACCCCTGTGGCCCAGAGACCTCACTGTAGACTGTGCATCAGCCCCTGGCACATCCAGCTCTGCCCCAGGGCATCTGAGCAGTTTTCTGAAGCAGGGCAGGGGAAGAGCTGTAGATTCCAAGATCAACATTCTGATTTCCATTCTGACTGCTATTATCTCTCAACTTCCTGAACAGCGGATTTCCGAGGAAAGGACAAATACCATCAATGTCTTTGTCCCATTCAACACTCTCAAAAACCTCATGAGATATGGCAATTTCCTAGGTTAGGAGACTTAGTGAGGGAAACCACTTTTCTAAGCTTACAAAGACAGGGAATGACAGGGACGAAGTAGGAGTCAGGACTTCTGAAGCCAAATCTCATGCCCCTGCTGTTGCACCGAGATGCCCTGTTGGCCCACACTGACATTGGGAAAGCCACATGAAATGTGTTCAGAAACCATTCCAAATTCATCAAGGACTAGATAAATATCTATGACCATTAATAACCCCAAATTTTATTTGCTACTAGTATGAATTTTGCCTGGGCGACATTAACCTATAAGCAAACATACATGCTCTGATTTAAGGAGGGTTTACCAACAAGTCCTCCTCCCCTCCAACATTAATGTCCTTGAAAACTGATGCCAACAGGACAGCAAGATCATGGTCTTGACACTGTAGGGCTCTATTCAAATGCAGTAGAGACCAGGGAGGAGAGTCACCCTTCAAACTTTTATAGCCACTACAGTTTAAGACCCTTGTCTATGGAGATGTTCACCAACCACAGTTTAAAGCATTGAGAAGAGAAAGAATCTATGGTCTTGAGGCATTTGCTGAGACCACTTCTGCTCTTGACTGTTGTGCCATAAATGTCAAGTGTAACTTGGTAGTTACACAGGCAAATCCATACATTGGGTAGGTAGTGGTTTCCTGGGTCCTCAAAAGACTCCTCGATCGGTACCAGGAAAGCCTAGAAGAGTCGGTGCTTGCATCCACAGCCTAGGACTGCTGGTGACTGGTTCAGGCCAGCCGGACACCCCTCCAATCCTCTACCTCAGCATGGGGACTCTGAACTTTACTACCATAACTATTTGTTTATTTTTCTTGAGGAATGACACAGAAGCTGGCTCAAGGCACGAATCATGTCAAAAGTTACAGAAAGCCTAATACTGGACAAGTACAAACTTTTAGATGGTTTACAAATGGAGAATAAATAGCAAAAATGAAGAAAGGGGAATACAGGGGGGGAAAGAAACCTTCCTTAATTGGCAGAGACACATAACTGTGGAGTAACAGGAAACGCTGGAAGGCAAGGTTAAATACTAAAAGGGGAGCATCTCAGGAAAGATCTTTATCACAGAGAGCTTGTTTCCTTTCATTCTGGGGTTCTGAAGGCTAAAATAAGTAGCCTTCATTCCAAGAGACCTGTTTTCTTAAAGGGCAAAGAGGAAATACATTGAAGTGTTCCTAGTGTCTTTGGCAATGATCTAAAGGGAAAATCCTGCTCCTTCTGAAGCACCCAGGAGGGGCCATGTGTATCACAAAAAAAAAAAAAAAAACACTCCACTGAATTAAGCATCTAATTTGACTTCTTTGGAGCATCCATTTCCCAACTTAAAATTAGAATAATGTCTTCATATGGTTGTTGTGAAGAGGAAATGAAACAATGTATAGGAAAAAAAGAAAACTGTAAAGAATGCTTGATATATAAAGGATTGCTTATGACCATATCCCTCCCCTCTGTTTGGCCCAAGAGTTGAATATAGTATCAAGTCCAGGGTAATAGTGATACATGACTAACAAACTTATAAACTGCAATAAAAAAAATTCTGTGTCCCAATTTTATGTAATAGAACAAATAATAACTTGTTGACGTGATCTCTTCATTGATCGTAAAATTTTTATGCTTTGTTTTTTCTGATTAGGTCATCATAATTTATACTTCATTTTAAATCTATATAATGGAAGGTGACAACAGTCACTCTTGGCAAATGCAAAATCACAAATAATTTTTGATCGTTTCTATTTTTTGGAAGGATCTTCCTGTTAATGTAACTGTAACTAGAGCTATTAAAAGGATTTTATAGTTTGTGAAAGCACTGATAAATTAGTCTCAAATGTAAATTGTAATACCTCTAGAGCTGATGATTCTTATATAGTTTTTCTAGGAATATTTAATTCTTCCTATAATCAGCTTTCACGGATCGTCAGGAAAATGCAAATCAAACCCACAAAAGATATCCTCTCACAGGTACTAGGATGACTAGTATCAAAAAGACAAGAGATTTAAAAAAAAAGAAAAGAAAGATAACAAGTGGTTGGCAAGGCTATGAAGGAAAAAGAGCTATTGTGCACTGTTGGTGGGAATGCACACTGGTGCAGCAATTATGGAAAACAGTATGGAGGTTCTTTAAGAAATTAAAAATAGAACTACCATACGCTCCAGCAATCTTACTTCTGAGTATGTATCCAAAAGGAAATGAAATCAGTTATCTCTAAGAGATAACTGCACTCCCATGTTCATTGCAACATTATTCACAATAGCCAAGGTACGGAAACAATCTAAGTGTCCATCAACAGATAAATGGCTAAAGAAAAAAAAATACACAAACATAGTGTATAGTCTCAGAAAGGAAGGAACTTTTGCCATTTGCAACAACATGGATAAAACGAGAGGACATAATGCAAAGTGAAATAATCCAAGCATGGAAAAACATAAACTGCATAATTTCACTTGTATGGGGAATCTAAAATAGCCACTCACAGAAGCAGAGAATAGAATGGTAGTTGCCAGAGATGGTGTGGGGAGTGCAGGGGGCGGTGGCGGATGAAAAGACACTGGTCAAAGGATACAAGGTTTTAGTTATGCAAGATGAATGAGTTCTGGAGATCTAATGTACACTGTGGTGAGGATAGTTCACAATATCTTATTGCATATTTGAAATTTGATAAGGGGATAGATTTTTTTAAATATTTTATTTATTTATTCATGAAAGACACAGAGAGAGGCAGAGACATAGGCAGAGGGAGAACAGGCTCCTCATGAGGAGCCCAATGCAGGACTCGATCCCAGGACCCTGGGATCACGACCTGAGCCAGAGGCAGACGCTCAACCACTAAGCCACCCAGGTGCCCCTAAGGGGATAGATGTGAAATCTATACACACACACACACACACACACACACACACATACACACACATACACACAATGGTAACTATGTAGAGGTGAGTGATTATTCATTTAGTTTAATTGTGATTATCTTTTCATAGTGTATACATTTTCCAAAATAAGTGTAAACAATTTTTATGTCAAAGCTATCTCAGCAAGACTGTCAAATAAAAAACCAAAATAGAATAATTTTAAACAATATAGGAACATTACTCTCTATATAGAAAGAGACCACTTATAGGAAGGTATGGTTAGTTATTTCAATGACTTTGTAAAATGGAACAGTGAACAAAAGCATGACCACCAACTCATCTTCATTTGTCCAAGACCATCCAGGATTCAGTCCTGTATCTCTCAGTTCTGACAAACTGAATTTTTTGGTAATCTTAGTAAACAACTTAATGGCTCTACCTTGAGAGCTTTTTTGATGTACTGCAGAGAGATGTTCCTAGTGGAATCCTGTTAAAAATAGACCTAATTCTGTTAGATTTTTTTAAATAAATTTAATTTAAAATACAAGATAATGCGATGTCATTTGGATATTTCCTCTGACATTTTCTACAATTTGTGCCCGTCATACAAGAAACTGAAAGTGGCTTTATGATTTGCATATAATTTAAAAATACCTATTCATGCATTCTATCACTATATCTGTAATTGTAATAAATTAATTTTAAAATTATCTCACTCATCAAAATGCATTCATCTGAAGCTTCCTATAATAATAGTGTTCTTTTTCAGCAAATATAGTAGTCAGCAAATTTAATTTCTATTTCTATTTCTATTTTGTAAAGATATTTGCTTTGTTCTGTTGCCACGATTTTCAAAACCAGAGATTTAAACTCTTTAAAGAGTTCTAATAAATGCTTTCTATGTTTTATTGCAATGTTCACATATACACTTTTTTATTGAAGTGAAATTCACATAACATATAATTGACTATTTGAAACTATACAATTCGGTAGCATTTGGTGCATTTGAGGTGTTGTGAAACTAGCACCTTTCTATACTTCAGAACTTTGATCGCCCCAGAAGCACACCTCATATGTATTAAGCATTCATTCTTATTTTTCCTCCTCATACCCTGGAAATTATCAACCTGTTTTCTCCTGTGTAAACTTACCTGTTTTAGATATTCCATATGAAAGGAATTATACAACACATGAAACTTTTGTGTCCAGCTTCTTTCACTTTGCATAATGTTTTCAAGGTCCACTCAGATGGTAGCATGTGCCACTGCCTCATTCCTTCTACGGCGTGGATAACTGTATGTGTGTACCACACTTTATTTATCCATTCATCCATGATGAACATTGGCTTGTTCCCACTTTTTCATTTTTGTAAATAGCCCTGCTATTGACAGTCATGAAAACGTTAGTTGAGAGCCTGTTTTCAATTCTTTTTGGTATAAACCTATGGGGAGAATTGGGGGGCATATAGTCATTCTATGTTCAACTTTTATTTTTGAGAGAAAGAGTGAGAGAGAGAATGGGCATGAGCTGGAGGAAGGGGTAGAGGAAGAGGGAGAGAGAGAATCTTAAGCAGGCTCCACGCCCAGTGAGGAACCTGACGTGAGGCTCCATCTCACCAGCCTGAGATCATGACCTCACCAGCCTGAAATCAAGAGCCAGATCCTTAACTGACTGAGACACCCTGGCGCCCCTAGGTTCAACTTTTTGAGGAACCACTAAAATATTTTCCAGAGGGGCTAAAACATCTTACATTGCTCCAGCAAGTGTTCCTCTTTTTCCACATGCTTGTCAACATTTGTTATTTTCTGTTGTGTGTGGGTTGTTTTGGTTTTTTTTGTTTTTTTGTTTTGTTTTGTTTTGTTTTAATACTGATCCTGGTGAAGCAGTCCTCAGTGTGGTTTCAATTTGCATGTCATTAGTGTCAATGCTGTTGAACATCTTTTCATGTTCTCGTTGGATATTTGCATACCTTATTTGGAGAAGTCTAGTCAAGCCTCTCTGTACATCTGAGGGAGATGGTTTTGTTGTTTGGGCTATAAGGGGGTCCTTTATACATTCTGGATACTAAACCCATATATCATATTTATGATTTATGATTACTTTCTCTCATTTTGTAGGATGCCTTTTTACTTTCTTGATAATGTCCTTTGATGCATAAATGTTTTCAATTTTTATGAAGTACAACTTATGTATCTTTCTTTCATTGCTAATGCTTCTGATGTTAAATCCAAGAACCCATTGTCAAATCAGAGGTCATGAAGAATTATCCCTATGTTTTCTTTTATTAATTGTATTTGTTCCTATTAATGCTTTAGTTCTTGTATTTAGGTCATTGATCCATTTTGAGTTAATTTTTGTATATGGAGAGAAGTAGGGACCTAACATCATTCTTTTGCCAATGGTTTTCTAGTTGTCCCAACACAATTTATTTAAAAGATTTTTCTTTCCCCATTGAGAGGCCTTGGTACCTTTGCTGAAACCCAATTCACCATGAACATTTCAGCCTTTTCCTGAGGTCTCATTTCTATTCCATTGGTCTCTATGTCTATCCTTATGCCACTACCATGCTGTTTGGATTTCTATAGTTTTGTAATAAGTTCTGAAATTATAAATGTGTGAGGCCTCCAATTTTTTTTTAATATCGTTTTGGCTATTTGGGACTTCTTGAAATTCTGTATGAATTTGTGGATCAGCTTTCCCATTTCGGCAGAAACAACGGAATTGGTATAGCATCACATTGATTCTGTAGATGTCTGGGGGGCATTGTCTTCACAATGTTAGGTCTTCTGCTCCATGAACACAGAATGTTTTTCCACTTATTTAGGCCTTTTTTTAACTTCTTCCAGAAATGTTTTATAGTTTTCAGTGTATAAGTCTTCAACCTCTATTAAATTTATACCTTGGAAGTTTATTCTTTGGGGTGGTATTTTAAATAGAATTGTTTTCACTTTTTTTTAATATTCATTGCTGATGTATAGAAACGCAACTGATCTTTGTGTGTCCATCCTGTACCAGCAACTTTGCTAAATATTTTTTTTTTATTAGCTTCAGTAAGATGTTTCTTTTGTGAGCACTTTGGGATTTCCTGTTTATAGAACATGTCATCTATGAATAGAGATAGTTTTGCTTCTTCCTTTCTGATGTGGAATACTTTTATTTGTTTTTCTGGCCTCGCTTCCCTGGCTAGAGTTCCAGCACAATGTTGAATAGCTGGACTGAGGGCTCTAGACCGCTGCGAGTTGCTACTGTCCATAATACTTAGCATAGCTTTTCTCCTGCATGCCCGCTGATGTTAGGACTCAGTTCTAACATTCAGAAATCTCCCTGATGAAGAGCTTGGGTGAATTTTCAATTCATTTGTTAAAATATATAAAAATTTCCACATCTTCTGATGTTTGCAGTAACAATTGATTGACACCAGCAAAGGCTGACATTTATGAGGCAAATTTCAAAAATAAAAATAGAGGAAGAAAAAAAAAGAAATCTGTACAAGGTATTTGGAACTAAAATATGGATATCAAAATATATATCAAAAGCCAAGAATTATTTTTTTTCCATTTTGAGCTATGTGTTCTCACAAGGATACTTTTGGGTTGTGATACCTTTTTTAAACTAACAAGTCAATAAAATAAGCTTAAAACCAGACTCCTAATCACCATATTGCAAAGAAGTAAGCCAACACTTAAAAAAATATAGTCAATAATACTGTTCTTGCTAAAATAGGTATTAATAAATAATTGTTTTTTAGGATTTTTTTATTTATTCATGAGAGACACAGAGAGAGAGAGGCAGAGACACAGGCAGAGGGAGAAGCAGGCTCTATGCAGGGAGCCCGACGTGGGACTCGATCGGTCTCCAGGATCATACCCTGGGCTGAAGGCGGCACTAAACCTCTGAGCCACCCGGGCTGCCCTTAACAAATAAATTTAGTTAAAATATTTTATTGAATTGAAAAAATAAGTCATTTTAAAGCTATGTATCTTACTTTTAAAATGCATATGTACAAAACAAATGAAAGTTAGTTACAAATAAATACAATAATATATTGGGGTGTAGGTTCAAATATCCTCTCATAATAGTGTTGAATGATCAAAAAGCTCAGAGACCATTGTCAGAGACATTTATGTTTATAATTTACTCTCAGACCTTAAAATTGAAGATATCAGTTTTCATTTCTGATTCTTTTTTTAATCCTCTGCAGCACATGGCACACTGTCTTGCACGTGGCAAATGATCGGCAATTATCTGTTGAATAAATGAAGAAATAAATGCATGACTGTGGCGTTGCTGATCTGCAAGTAGTGACTGACTCCCCAGCTGCCAACCCTCAGTAAAGGAATTGTTTTCACTCTTACAATGCTATCTTATTGCAAGACAACTGAAATCATGGAGCCCCCCGTGACTTCCCTTCCAACTTCCTCGGTACTCTGGCCAGGCTGTCAACATGTCTGCAGCATCCTCTCTACCTAGTAGGTGCTACTAAATATATGCTATTTTAATGCAGAAACACTTCCATCATGAGACATGATTCAAATACTTCCATAGCAAACAAAAGCCATTAACAATTAATGAATATTCCAAAAGAATAAAAAAAATAAGTCTTGGAAGGATGCAGTGGAGATGCATTTTTTTCCTGCTTTTCATTTAAAAAGCTATTCTGTAAAAGTCTTCTAACTTTAACCTTTGAGTCTTAGTGGAAGATAACCCAAACTGACAGCCATCGATAGGTGCACCCTAGATGAGACGTGCAGTGTATGGTGCCCATTTGGGACACAGGTGTCTGCTGGTAAAGAACTCTTCTGGAACATTGTGCAGGCAATGACTTCTTGTTGAAGGAAAGAAAACTTCTAAATTTTCAAAACAAATGTATGAGCTACTCAGGGTGATCACTCCCCATGTCTCTCTGCTCACAACTCATCCTTAGGGAGAACAAGATACAGCAAAGAAGCTTTACAAAAATTACGCATTTCCGTCACCAAATTGCTGGTGAAGGAGATGTCTATTTTCAGCAATGTCAGAACAGTTTATTAGAACCAATTCTCCCACCAAGGACAACTTGAAAATTAGGAAACATCTTGAAAACATGAAAACACTCCCAAAATGATGAGCTAATGGTACATATAAATGAAAACCTTCATACAGTAAAGATGTAAAGAGTCACCACACTTACCAAGATTATCTACAAATTTCATTTAATTCCAGAAAAAAACTCCATTTTCTTTTCTTTTCTTTTTTTCCTTTTTTTTATTTTTGGAAATAGAGACACTGATTTTCCAATCATGTTTCAGATGATCTGTTCTAACACCTAAAGCTGACTAACCCACTGTCCTGCTTAATATTTTGCAGTGCCTCTCCATTTCCCTCCAGGTATAGTACAAAGTCCTCATGATAGCTCTCCTGGCCTGGCTCTGTCTCCTTCTTCAGCCTCAGCCCACCTTCCTGCTACCAGGGAGTGGCACCATCAGGCTTTTGTAGATGTCACCTCTTCTTTCTGGAGCATCCTCTTCAGACCCGACCCCCTTGTCTGAGATGTCCTCACTGGTCTCTCAGAACCCAGCTCAGGTGTCCCCTCCGCACAAAGCAGTATTCGGAGCTCATCCTCTGTGTATCTGTACTGGATCCTACCACCACACGCACTGCCTCTCTGCACCATCAGCATTGGCTAGCTGCCCTGTCCCCTGCTCCGTGCGGGCTCTCTGCATTCACTCAGCTGGCCCAGTGCTGCACACAGCAGATGCTAACTAATTACTGAAGGGGTCAAGGAACAAACTAGTGAATAAATCAAAGCAACAAAAATATATTGATTTGTCTTTCTGCCTATGGGACACACAAGTGGAGAGAAGGAGTGACTTTTTTGTTAACAGGTTAACAAACTCACCTCCTTTGACATGTTCAGTGGCTAAATTCACACCTAGAGTTCTGTCTTTCATCTATTCATTCACCCAACAAATACTGGTTACCTGCTCTTTTCCTCATATGTTATCAAATTCAATCATATGACAGTGCTGATGTTAGACAATTTTTTAACGATTTTGTTTGGCTCAACTTCCTGTAACCACCGTTGGAGAAAAGTGCCTCTCTCTGGGCCCAGCTAGTGAGAAATCAGGTTGTATACACAAAAAGTTCTGGCATGTACTAAGCACTCCTGAAACTATCCTCTTTTTTATAGTTATTCCAAATAAAATACCTGAGTCAGGAAGGCCTTTGCCTGAAAGTCATCTGCAATCAATTAGTTTGTAAATGGTGGCTATCGAAAAGCCAGTTTTATCCAAGGTGAATGTGGAAAAGAACAATATCTATAAACCAATGGAGAAAACATTTGCCCGCCGAAAAATAGAATAGTGGTGTGTTTGAAAACCAGGATACTCTAAATAGAATATTTTACTGAAGACATAATGAGTACTGACAAGATGACAGGTGCTTGATGTTGAATGAGAGCAGACCCTGCGCCTGCTGAAGAGAGCTGCAGCCCAGGTTCTGGGGACATCACAGAGAGGATGGAAGTGCTCCCGAGGGAAGGTGCGAGCCTTCCCTGGGATTGAAGCAATCCCAAATGGCTTCTGCCACAAATGGGTCTCCAGGAACCTCAGGGTCGATTTCTGTGTAAAGCCAGCAGAAATGAACTTAAAAAGGTGGTTTTCTTGTTAAAAACATACCATAATAGCTCTCTGAATTTCCTTCCAGCCTACTACCTCATGGACGCAGCTGGAAGCTTTGGAAACGGGTCTGCGTGCCCTCTTTTTATCCCCTTCATTCCCCACCAGAGTGCTATGAAAACGGAATTACAGGTTTAAAAGGCTGTTTTTCTTCCAGTCTAAGTAGGAGGTGGAGCAAGCCTGATCACTCTATGTAGTTAAGGACCCTGGAGGGATTATGGGAACAGAGCTTGCCCACACATATAGACTGGGGTAGACCAGATACCTTACCTGGACACATCCAAGCAGTCCATGAACTATTTTATGCTCGAAATATCAAAATTAGAAAGCCATGAGTTTCTATTATGGTGCCGTACTGCAAGCTCATCTTGCAGAATCGGAGCCCCAGGTTCAAATTCTTGATCTACCACTTAACCATTTCATGTCTATACCTCACTGGGCTTCCTTTATCTGAAAAAAAAAAATGGAGAACAACACATGCCACAAATGATTGCAAATATTAACTTAGATAATTATCTTTGAGATAGGCAAGCATAATACTTACCCTGTGATAACTGAATGAATATTCAATCTCAATAAATGTGAGCTAAATTCAAATTTACCAAAACTGAATACATACCTAGTCTCCTGAAATAAATATTCCTCTGCTCAGCAGCTTTTATCTGTTCCTTCCTTGAAGCTCAGCAAGTGAGCTGTGACTGGAGTGACGATGACAATTAGAACAAGTCATCTGATCTGGGTGTGCACAGTTTAATAACTGTAAAGGGTCCATTAGCCCCACGCTGCAATCTTTTGTTGCCAGAAGTATTGCCTGGTGATCCGAAAGTGCTTAAAATTGCTCCTCAGTGGTACCCATATTATTGGGTTAAGATGAAACTTTTCAAGAGCAAGCATAGTAATTGAAGACGGTACTATCCTAACACCTGAGGTGTGGGCAATATGACCATTTACCCACATTTGCTTTATACCTTGGTTGCATTACAGAGCCCTGCTTCTGGTATATGGGAACAAGTAAGAAAACATCTCTAAGCCCCAACTTGTTCATCTTAAAATAGATCTAATGATAGAATTATGAAGAATAGCAAGCATAAAGTATATTAGGTCCTTTAAGAGTTTGGGACATGTTCAATACTCAATAAATGGCCATTAGTATCATTGTGGTATTGTAGGTGAGTAACTCTAGACCTAAATTCTGACTTCCTAATCCCTAAGCTCTATGATATCAGTAATGAAACTTTTTCTCAGCCTCTGGTTTTGTTTTCTTTTGTCATCTGTAAAATGGAATTAATGATACCAATCCTATGGGGTAGTGACAAAATAGAACATAGAGAAAGCCTCCAGCCTTCATGGACTTCATGGAACCTTTTATTTATTTACTTTTTTCAGACTCCCCTGTCTCAGGTGCTCTGAGTTAATCACTCTTAGGATGTCCTTGAGAGTTGGACTCAACAAAGAGAGCTTCCAAAGAAGACCCCAAGGACCCTGAGTTCCGATAAGGATGAACCATTTCCAACAGCAATAGCAGAGTCTGGATTTTTTTTTTCTCTTATCTTATGAGCACGTGTGTGTTGAAAGGGGTCAGTTCACACTTGTGTCTGCCTCTCAGCTCTTTTTTAAGCTACCAAGGTTTGGCTCAGGGCTATAAAATAAGACTAAGTTCTGACACTTTAAGAAGCGTGCCCGGAAAACTAACCAGAGCAGGAAGGAGAGAAAAAGCATTAGGAAAGTGCAGATGGGTTTTGCAGCTGGGTGGAGGAACATTAGCATGAGACATAGGAAAGTGTTGCCTACGGAGCCCAAGTGTTGCTTAACACAAAGGTTACCATCACTTCGGTGTGAATAAGAGCATGTTTAAGGTATGATGCTGCTTCTGCAGTTTATCGTTCCTCTATCCGGAAAGGTTTTCAGCTTGGCAGTATTTTCCCCTCTACTAATCCAACTCCTCTTGGAAAATGTCATTCTGCTTGAATTTTCATAGTTCGGCCCCTTACTCAGGCACCTGGGATTTCCGGATCAAAGCTGCCGATCCTGTGAAACTAGGAAACGGTGGGTGTTGGAGAAGCAATTCATTTGCTGTGGGTGCCCAAGTGGGTTAATTTCAAAGAAATGTCAGCCAGTTTCTTCTCTGCCTGTTTCCCTTGGTTTGCTTCTCCTTTCTCCGTAGGCGAGGGAGTTTATCTCTGGCATGCTCTCCTGGTTTCTCAAGAACAGTCAGCTTCCATCTGTGCCTCATCTGGAAAAGGGCTCAAGGCACTGCTGCCCTTTGACAATGAACGTGGCACATGGGGCGAGACACAGGAGGGACGTGTCTGATCACCGTGGGCTGCCTCCCTGTAGAGAGGGCTCTAAGGTAAACCATGGAAGGGACCCTCCAGTCTCCGCCATGCTCTTCACAAGGCATGATGGATTAAAAACATGCTTAAAGAGAGGGAATAAAGAAGTGAAGAAACGCTCAGAACAAGCCGATCCCAAATCTCATCCTCTTTCCTTGGCATGTTGTATAGTCAGGACAGCATGGGACAGACTTTTTTTTTTTTTTTTTTTTGAGACAATACCCTGGTGGCAGGACCTTAATTTAAAATGCAGTATAATTCAGTGTAATTCTGCTCATTTTGATGTTTTTCATGAGCTTAAGGATAGCTAGTAGGCCCCCCAAAACCCTGCTGACAAGCATCAACATAATTGTGTGTTTGGAAGGAGATGATTGTGTGCAGTTTGTGGCTTGTTCTGAGACTCACGTATAGGCTCCTTACTTAGTCTGTGTAGTTGGTTTTAGGTACTGAAGTAACTGGGGAGACTTTTCACTACAGAGCTCCAAAGACCGTGGTAAGTAACTCTCGGAGATCCTCGCGCATTTTCATGTTTCTTAAAGAGTTAGCCATAGGACAGAAGTCACCTGAGGAGTAAGAGAAACGAGGGTCTTGAAGATGAGAAAAGAAAGGAATATTATTCACATGCAAGGAAAACAGCCAACAGCCATCCAGAGCAGCCCAACTGCGGAGACGGAGCAGAGAGAAGAATCCAGAGCCAGGTCCTTGAGCACCCACTGTGACTTGTCCCCTATCTGATATTACAGCTCATCCTCTTTTCCTCCATCTCACCCATTTCTATGCAACATTCCCACACTCACCTGATGGACTTTCTGATACACACACATTTGATCAGGTCACTTTTCTTCTTACACCTTAGATAGGCTTTCATTAGCCACCAGATAATGTCTAGGGCAAGAAGGATCTTTACAAAGCTAATTGCAAGGGCACTTGGATGGCTCAGTGGGTTAAGTATCTGCCTTTGACTGAGGTCATGATCTCAGGGTCCTGGGCTTGAGCCCAGAGACCTTGCTCAGCATGGAGTCTGCTTCTCCCTCACCTTCTACCCCTCCCTGACTTGAGCGTGCACACTCTCTCTCTCCCTCTCTCAAATAAATAAATTAAATATTTTTAAAAATTCTGATTGCAGCCTTCCACTCCAGTCTTTATTATAAATTACACCCCAGTCTTTCTTGTAAATTACTTCTAACGTAAACTTAAATGCAATTCAATAAGCATCTCAACTAGAAAGGTTACATTGATGAAATGAAGTGCATATTTGGCATATCATGTGGTGTTGGAAAATTCTTCTCAGAGGCCTTCTTCCACAGGGATGGAGTGATGGTGGTAGATTGGAACACTGGTGTGTGGTGTTCTTCCTACACAAAAAGAGGTGGGAAATGTAATAGGAAGAGACCTAAAGGAAGTATTGGTGTCATGGAATGGTAAAAAGCAAAGTTGACAGAGGGGAGGCACGGTTTTGTGAGAAAGGCAGGAGACGGACTCCAAGGATAGAGGTCAGTGTGCTTTGCGCCTGCAGCTGTATAAAGAAGCCTCATGACCCATGCGAATCGAGAGTCTTCTGTGCTTGTGTGGAGTTATACATTAAGAAAAGGAGCAGGAGAGTGAAAACTGGACCCTTTGATATCTGACTATGTCACAGGAATAGAAAGCAGATGACCCCTTCCTGTCAAACTGGTTTCTTCCAACGCCTGGCCCTGTGCACGCCCTACAGACCTCTAAGGATTTGGTGCAATCTCTCCTTTCAGTGGAGGAGACTTTGATGAATAGCTAGTGTACGGTTGCACAGCATAGAGGTGATGAGATCCAGAAATGGGTCTAGATATTAGGACAGCAGAAGCTGTGCTTTCTCCTCTGGCCACTCCAGGGATTCTCAACCCTGTGAAGCTTTGAAAAAGTCCCACCAGGCTTCACTCCAGACCAATTAATCAGAAGCTCTGAGGATGAGGATTAAGAAATGGATTTTAGGGTTTGGTTTTGGTTTATTTTTTACTTTATAAAGCTCTCCAGATGGTTCTAATATGAAGCTGAGGTTGAAAATGTTTGCTTCACAACATACGACCATGAGAAAGTAACAACTTCAAGAGTTCATGGGGAAGCCAATCCCAAGGGTATTTGAAGGATGTAGATAATGGAATTTGCACGTTTTAGCATTCTTTGTTCTCACTACTCTTTGAGATTCTCTTTAAAGAATACATATCCACACACACACACACAAACATGCGCGTGCATTTTATTAGAATCTGGATCACCTCCATTCTTTTCCTCACTTCCACAGTTTCTAAACTGTGCTCATAAAGCTGCTTTATAAAGCAGTCTAATATATTGTTAAAAAGTAAATAAAAGAGTTCATCAGGGATCTAAGCTTCTTTTCTTGTCCAAGATCTGTTAATGAACAACTTGTGTGATCCTGGGGCAAAACTGCCTAATTTGAATTGCCTACTCTGTAAAATTAGAAGGTTGACTTTGGTAATCACTAAGGTCTTTCTCAGCTATGAATATCTGATAATTCCAAATCTTAATATTGAATGCTGATGTCATATAAATATGATATAGATATATGCTAGATGGTTAAATGAGAAATGTTTTAGAAAAATATTTATTGCAAAATATATTTGGATACTACTGTGTATGTTTTCTTTGGTTTTGTATACATTTCACACAACAAGAAGAAAAGGATCCAAGAGCCCTTGTGGTTCTGGTGTGGAGCCAACTGTGCCGTATAAAGACAAGGGCTCTAGGTCATACAGGCAGCATGAACTCCTGTTCTAACATATAACAACTGTACGACCATGTCAGGTTTTAACCTCTCCTAGATTCTGATTCCTCACCTGTAACACAGGGATAACAATCATTTCTATCTGAGAATAGGACAAGAATCCAAAAATTTAAACAGAAATTATTCAGCCTAAGGCCTAATGCATTATATGGAGTCAATGACTTTATTAATATTATGTGAACTAGATAAGTCAGTATGCCCAACATCCCAGGACCAGCAATGAGGACACAGAAGCAAGAAGCAACAGCATGAGCCAGGCAGGGAACAGTTTGCTAGAAAATCTTCTCTTATTCTATGTTTTGCCAAAGACACCAAGAATTAATTGATCTACTTTCTCTGCTAAGAAATATGTTTACTCAGTATATTTGAATTCCCAAAACACAAAACATGAGTTAAAAAGAGAAATTATTCATAAGAAGAAATCTTGAGTTTTCTCAAAATCATGAGAAATTTCAACCCAACAGTTCTCAAAAATGTGGTCTGGAAATATCCTGGAATCCCTAAGTCCTTTTCAGGGGATCCTTGGGTCAACACTGAGACCACTCCCCTTCTTTCCCCATATGCTTTTTTCACTCTCATTCTCTTTCAGGGTCACAGGGTCTTTTCTAAAAGCTCCCTGACTTGCAATGCCCACCTTGCTCTGGCAGCCAATGAGTGTGTGCTTGTGTATTCTCAGCCTTTATTTCTGGTGCCATAAATATCAATAGACGTAGCTCATATAAACAAGGCACTTTGGAATCTCTAGTAACTTTTAAGACTGGAAAGAGTTCTAAAAGCAAAAGGTTTGATAATTCCTAGATCAACAAATAAAGTCTATGTTAGTATACATTTTAGGATAGTAAAAAAAAAAAAAATCTATAAGCCAAGCTTCTATATGTTACCACATCCTTCCCCCAGTTCAATCTAGGTTCAATAAGCCATGATTGTACATTGTAATCACTGTGAAGCTTTAAAAAACTAGCAATGTCCTAAATCCACAGCCCCATCCCCTAGACATTCTGATTTAATAGATTTGGGATTTTGCCAGGGCATCAGGAATATTGAAAGCTCCCCAGATGATTCAGTTATGCAGCAAAGTCAGAGAACCATGTTGTTGGATGGGTGAACAAACTTTTTGACAGGCAATAAAGGGAAAAGTCCATCATATACCCACCTGGGATCTTGGGGCTTACCTCAAGTGGAGCCAGGCTACTCAGACTGGGGAGTGTGAGTTGTTCTAGGACTATCCTCCCAGAGAATTGCCTCAGAACCTGTGTCCTTGGACTGAGAGGTGAGCCCAACAGTCCAAAATCTCAAATCTGGATTCCTAGGAGCAAGCATCCCTTGGACTCAGCCTGTACACTTTGCTCAGCCTTCCTTGTTCTTATAGCACTGTGGAAATCTTATCCATTAGTAACTCCAAACCTCCCCACTGTGCCCTCTTCTATTCCAAATTGATAAATTAAGGATCCATGAGAAACAGAATCTTTGTTTCAGTATGTCAGACCAGCACCCCTGCCAAGATCAAGTGAGCTGACCCATCCTATGGCACTTCCTAAGTGCCGCTCCCCAGAAATCACAGCCAGGCCTGCAAACTTGCTGTCTGTGTCATGAGATAGAAGACACCTGGGCCCAATCCCATGGTTGTCATGACAGCCAAGTCTAAAATAGACTTCCAGACACGAGAGCTGTTTGGCTGACTCTGACCTACATGTAAGCATAAATATTATTCGTGTTGGAAAGGAAGCAACCTTCTATTTTATTCAGAGAGATATTTAGAAATGCTGGCTGTGGATTTGCTCCATGGGGATTTTAGAAAGTTTGAAAAGGCTCCTAAATTGTGAAGATTATAAGAGCTCATGCCATTTCTAATACTGTCCTTGTACAAGATGACAATAAACGTTCCTTATTGCCATCTGGTTGCATGTTATAGATTCAGGCTGTATATAAAGAAGCCCCATGCTCCTGTTCATAAGCTTTGTGGTGCAAAGTGAGCACTGTTAGACACATTCGCCTTCATCCACCTTCGGCCACTTTTATCCATTCACAAGAAAACAAGGAAATGGAGAGCTAATGAGGGGGAGGGGAGATATTTGGAGCAAGAAATAGTAAAGCCTCAGGAAGAGATTTTTATGTCTCTGAAAAATAGTCTGGAATCAAGAAATCCAAAAATCCTTTCACTCTCTCCATCTTGTCCCAATTCTTAATTTTGTTATGTTTGCTCTATCTGTTGGAGTTCTATAGTCAGCCATACCATTTTTTTTTCAAGTGATAATCCTAGCATTTTCCTTGAGAAGTTTCTATGGAATACTGTATTGGTAAGAAAAAAGAATGGGATCTCCATCTAAAGTGTCCAATGTGGCAGCCGTGAGCCACTTGTGGCTGCTGAGCACTTGCAATGTAGCTGGTGTAAAAGATGCATTGTAAGTATATATAATACATACTGGATTTTCAAGATTTCATACGAAAAATAGTTGAAAACATTATATTTATAATTTTTATATTGATTATATGTTGAAATGAAAATATTGTGGATGTGTTTGTCTAAATAAAATATGCTATTCAAATTAATTTCACCTGCTTCTTTTTACCTCTTTAATATGGTTACTGCTTATAGTTGTCAGGATTCTCCAGAGAAACAGAACAAATAGAAAAAAAATATATATATATAGAAAGAGAGAGAAACAAATAGAATATATATATATATACATATACATATATATACACACACACATATATATGAGATAGAAAGAGAAAGATATTATAGGAATTGGCTCATGAAATTATGGAAGCTGAGAAGTCCCACAACCTGCCATCTGCCAGCTGGAGACCCAGGAGAGCCAGTGATATATTTGAATTTCAGTCCAAAGGCCTGAGAACCAGGGGAGCTAACATGTAAACCCAAGTCTCGAGGCAGCAGAAGATGAGATGAGATGTCTCAACTCTAGGGAAAGGCAGTAAAAAACAAAAGCAAATTCCTCCTTTCCTTGCTTTTTGTTCTAATCCCTCAGTGGATTGACTGGCATCCCTCCACCCGCCCACACACGCACTAGGGAGGGCAATCTGCTTTCCTAAATCTGATTCAAGTGCTAATCTTATCTAGAAACACCCCCCCATAAACACAACCGGTAATAACACTTAATCTGGGCACCCCATGGCCTGTCAAGTTGATACATAAAATTTACCATCACACTACTTTGTTTTACTTTCTTAGTGTGATAACTAAAATTTTTAAATTACATATGTGGTTTACATTATAGACAGATGGATAGAGAGATGATAGAAAGACCCACAGATGATGTTGATGGTGAAGGTAGAGGAGGAGGTGGGGAGAAGGAAAGAGAGGAGGAGATGGAGATTCAAATCTCTGCCTCAAAGTCACCTTGGAGAGACCTCTGAGCACCTCCATTCATATACTATCATATCACCATTTTATTTTATTTTATTTTATTTTATTTTAAATCTTTTATTTATTTATTTATTCATGAGAGATACAAAGAGAGAGAGACACATAGATACAGTCAGAAGGAGAAGCAGACTCCATGCAGGGAGCCCACTATGGGACTCGATCCCGGGTCCCCAGGATCACACCCTGGGCTGCAGGTGGTGCTAAACCGCTGCACACCAGGGCTGGCCTCATATCACCTTTTTAAACTTTATTTATCTGGCATTTACTATTCTGCAATTATCTTATTTGATCTCTGTCTTCCCTCTCTAAAATGTGACCACAGGCTGCAGACCTCATCTGACTTGGTCATCACTTCGTACTGAGCACTTAATAGATATTCAATAAATCCCTTCTGGATGAATGAATAACTAAAGGAATGAATTCTGAGCCTTCAGTCATGCTGATATTTTTTTTCTCAGGCCTCATCCTTCTTGTCTTCTTTTTGTGATGTGACTAATAAGTCATAAATGCACGAGTCTCCTTCCAAACACAACTCAAGCATCAATCTCTATATTGTTTCTTAGCACTCTGTCTCATCTGTGACCCCACAGATTCCCGAACTTAGCATTTGTCACTTGTGCTTTCCTTGTTTCTCCTTCACTATGAATTCTTCCTGAATCCCCATATCTCCAAATTGCTATTGCTCATATCAGGAAACCTGATACCCTAACTAGATGATCAGTGTAGGTGACTTGGGTTTGATTTCTTGTTTAGCTAAGTGGTGGACCTTGAGGGTGATTCATTGCATTCTGATTCTTCATCTCCTTACTTAAGATGGAAGGTTAGGGGACACCTGGGTGGTTCAGTGGTTGAGTGTCTGCCTTTGGCTCAGATCGTGATCCTGGGGTCCTGAGATCAAGTCCTGCATCCGGCTCTTCTCAGGAAGCCTGCTTCTCCCTCTGCCTATTTCTCTGCCTCTCTGTGTGTGCCTCTCATGAATAAATAAATAAAATCTTCGAAAAAGAGATGGAAGGTTGGGTAGAAGATGCACAGTATAATTTTCATTTGGAGTTTATTTGTTTTTATAAGTATGTATGTATTTCTTCTTTTATTTCTGCACCAATGGAAACATTCTATGCTTTCTTTCACTGCTTTCTTTCACTTAACAATTTTTTGTAATTTATTTTTTTTTAAGATTTATTTATTTATTTGAGACAGATTAAGAGAGAGAGAGCACAAGCTGGGAGGGAGCAGAGAGGAGGAGAGGATCCTCAAGCAGACTCCACACTGAGCACAGAGCCCAATGCTGGGCTTAATCCCAGTACCCTGAGATCGTGACCTGAGCCAAAACCAAGAGTTGGATGACGTACCACCTAGGAACCCCCTCTTGTAATTTAATTTAAAGACCTTTCCAGAGATCCCTGGGTGGCGCAGCGGTTTGGCGCCTGCCTTTGGCCCAGGGCGCGATCCTGGAGACCCGGGATTGAATCCCACGTCGGGCTCCCGGTGCATGGAGCCTGCTTCTCCCTCTGCCTGTGTCTCTGCCTCTCTCTCTATCTCTCTGTGACTATCATAAATAAATAAAAATTAAAAAAATAAAGACCTTTCCATATCCATATAATTCTTTTTGACGGTTCCCTGTCATTAGATATTATGGATTATCATATTTACTAACTGGTTTCCTATTGACAGGCTTTTAAGTTACTTTCATTCTTCTATAATTCCAAAGTAAAGATGCTACAACTAACAGCCTTGAATGTGTATGAGGCTTGTAGCAAATCTATCAGGAAGAGAAAATTCTAGAAGTAGAATTACTTAACAAAAGATATGTGCATTTTTCATTTTGATATATGCTGCCAAATTATTCTTCATAGAGTGGTACTGTTTAAACCCCTATCAACAACCAATAAGAGCATATGTTGTTTGCACACACTCACCAATGTAATATGAAATTGAATATTGTTTTTGGTCTTTGCCAGTCTGATAGGTAGAAAATATTATGCCATAATTTCTATTTGCATTTTTTCTTATCGTGAATAAAGTTGAATATATTCCTGTGTTTAACAGCCATCCATATGCATTTTTTCTATGAATTATCCCATCATATCATTTTCCCACTAAACTACTGCATTGTTGATCTTTTCTTATCAATATATAGAAACTCTTTATATGTTTAGGACATTTTGTCTATGATGTCTATGCAAATATTTTTCTCATCTTTTTTTGTTTGTTTGTTCATATAGTAAAATGTATGTCTTGTGGTTTTTTTTTACTTGTAAAGGCCTTCTCACTCCAAGGTTTATTTTTAATTCTCTTGTTTTCTTCGAGTGTAGAGTTTCACTTTTTATGTCTAAATCTTGGATCCATCCAAAATTTATTTTATTGTAAGTTGTGAAAGAACTATCAGCATTACTTTTTCCAGATGGTTACCCAGTTGTCCCTATACTATTTATGGGATAATTCTTTGTGTTCTGCAGTCATAATTCTCAAGTTTATTATAGCCTTAGTTATCTAGTTAAATAGGTTCAACTATCTCTGTCATTCCCTTTGTTATTGTTTCCCCACCCCCACTCCCACCCCACCGGCACTCTTCTCAGAACTGTTTTGAGAGTAGAAGTTGATGTCAATTAGCCTAGTATAGGTTAGGGACTCAAAAAAATTCATCTCTATTGTTGTTGAAAGTCTTGTTTAGTTATTTCATTTATTTCAATATCTAAGTTCTATGTACTGAATATTATAATAACTGCCAAAGAATGATTGTCACAGCATTTATTGGACAACTACTTAACTATATAGGCTTTAGAGGATTTGCCTAAACAACTCTCTATGCTGAGCACATGAAAGATCCTGAAATGAATGGGATACATTTCATCAGGAAGTTTACAAGGCAATTCCATTGGCAGCTAATTTCAGGGGTAGGCAAGGTGGCAGAGGTTTAAGGGGAGTAGAAAGAGAGTACTATGTGAGAAAATAGAGGGAGGAT
Source organism: Vulpes lagopus (assembly GCF_018345385.1). Classification (NCBI taxonomy): domain Eukaryota; kingdom Metazoa; phylum Chordata; class Mammalia; order Carnivora; family Canidae; genus Vulpes; species Vulpes lagopus. The sequence continues at coordinate 124,905,364 of NC_054828.1, forward strand.
TTATTCTTTAAGGGTTGGAGCAGGACAAATGTAAATGATGTCCTTTAGTTTGGACTTGAAAGATAAAGCAGAATCATATTTGAAGGAATCTTCCAAATAAAACCAACACCTGAACCACAGCATGGACCTGTGAGTCTACTAAGCATGGACAGAATGGAAAGTGATATAGAACAATTAAAATATCTATCCCTTTGTACATATTGCTAGCAAAGCCTTTAGTGCCACAGTGACCGTTTCATAGAAGGCTGTTTGCCCAGGGCTGGACCAGCAGTATCTTTGACCTGGCTCCTTGGATTTTGCTGCCCTTTGAGCCCTAAAGGACTCTGGGCTAACTGAGGCTCTCCAGCTGAATCAAATTATATTCTTTAGTACCATTGTGAGTCCCTTAACCTTCTTTAGCCCCAATTTTCTCATGTATTTAATAGTGTGGTTACAAATAAGCTACACAAAGCATTTATCATGGTACTAGACACTCAGCTGTTTATGAAAATGAGTAAGAGCTTCATCAAATTGTATTTGAAGTGCACTTTGAATGCCCTGATGGACTTACCCATGTAGAAGAGACGTCTGTTGCTCATGAAGAGTTAGGGATTAGAAATAAAAATTTGGGGAAATAATGGCATGTAGGTGATGTTTGAAAATATGGATACAATCTCACAGGAAAATAATTCAGAGAACAAGAGATAAAATCTAACAACACAGCTTTGAAGAATAAGTCTGTGTGTAGTGAAGCAAAGGAAGAAAATGAAAGTCACCAATAATGTCATCATCCAAAAATAATCCTTTTTAATATTTTGATCTATTTCTGATCTTTTCTCTATACACATTACAACTGTTTTCAAACAAAACTGGATCATATTCCATGTGCATTTTGTGAAACATGGAATTCTGTGTGAAAATTTCCAACATTTACTCGACAAACATTCATTGAGTGAGTGCTTTTACCGAGTGGCCAACATGTGAACTAGTCAGAAAATGTCTATGCCCTCATAGGGTCTACATTTTCTAGAGAGGACGAAAGACAATAAGGAGGAAAAAAAAGAATAGGTATAACAGCCAGAGGGACAAGTGCTATGGAATAGAAGAAAACAGAATCAGAAGGGAACTGTTTAAAGGGTGCTGGCTTTTTTGGAGAGGGTGGTCTGAGGAGGACATGATACTTCAGTGGCCCTCCAAAAGCAAAACAAATATAAATAAATTAAAATGTGGTATTCGTTTTCTGGATTTTATGTTATTTGTGGTATATTTCAGCTTTTCAGATGTTTAATTTGTGATTTGTTTTTCATTCCAAACACTTGTCTTTGTCTTTTTAAAAAGTGCAATTTATCTGATCTTGAAGGCAATAAAAGAGACAGACCAGTGAGCAGACAGTTCTATAGATCTATTATAGGTGAAGAAGACAGAGTGTCACAGAAGCTGAGCTGAGAGGAGGACTATCTCATTTAGTTGGGAGCTGGGAAAACAGATTATATCATGTCTACATCAAGCCTTGCTTAAACACATAAAACAGGTGAGGAAGAATATTGGAGGCCGAGTAAACATGAGCACACAAGTGTGTGTGTGAGTGTGTGCTGGTGGTAGGGAGCTAAGACAAGGAAAAATAATACCTACTAGGTCCAGCATACAGATGGGTGAGAGGAAGGAAGGTAAATAAGTAGATAATGGACATTATCTTCAAAAGAGCTAGTTCTCATAATCATTTGCAGTATTAATAAAGAGGAATGTGGAAGATAGGCAGTATTCTAGAACCTAAAGCTATTTATGCTAAAGAGCACTGCGTATATTCCTCTGATTACTGTTCTTTATGACACTTATTGTTCATAACTTCTCATATGGAACCACACATTTTTTACTAGAGTTTTCTTCTTAACAAGCAAATCTCTAATGTCTCCCCTCTCTCCACAGGGTTCACTTCATTTTTATTCATGGATCAATTTTTTAAATAAATGTTCATCTTCCATCAAGTGCTTCAACTGCTGTTCAAATCTGCATTTCAGCGAAGTTTTTTCATCTATTGAAATAGGTCTTATATCCAGAGAGATAATGATCCATTAATGAAAAATAAAAAATACATAGGCTTCTTGAAGTCAATTCTGAGCTGTATCCCAGCTGTGGGACTTAGTGGACAGGTAACTTCAGACTAGTCATTTGAAACCTGTTAGTCCAAGATCTTCATGTGTAAAATAGAGGTGAGAATCAATCCCAATTTTACAGAGTTGCAGGTGGTCTAAACAAGATGGTGAATGTGAAAAATGCTTTGTGAACTGTGAAATATCATATGTAGTTCTTTTAATTTCATAACCTCCTCTCTCATGGCTTGAAAAGAGAATCTACATGCTGCTTCTGTCAATATCTTTGCTACATTAATTCTTTTGAGCTGTACTCATTATAATTTTTTTGTAAAACTAAATTAAGACCTCCTAGTTTCTATCATGGCAGCTCCTGGTAACCATATCCCTAATTTTCCTGTTTTCAAAGCTACCAGGGATGCGCTCTACTTCCATTTTAGGGTAGTTGTTCTCATCTAAGAAGTGTCTCTAGTTAATCCTACTGTTGCTATTAAAGTGAAATAAACAGAGACTGCCCCTTTATGATAATAGTATGAGGTTTCTACTATAAATAGTGAAGATGTGTGATAATCTTCTGAGTCTTTTCTCTCACTCTCTCTTACATCAGACAACATTTAACAAAAACATACTTAGTTAAAATCAACTTCTTTATAATAACAATGATTCTCATCGGACATTTTCTTCCTGGAAAGCAGTGGGTTTTGTGCATGTGTGTGTGTGTGTGTGTGTGTTTTGTGAACATTACCACATTTTTATCCCCAGAACAGCTTTATATGTTAGCTATTATTATTACATCCACATAACAGATGATTTTGCCCGACCGCAAGACCAAACCAATGGAGAAAGATTAACAATGCAGATGATGGTATTTGAAAAATCGTGTACCTAGAGTTGTATAGTTTAAAGCAGAGTCTCTTTGAAGGAAAAGCTGGGTCAAAATTCAATCTTTATCACAAACTAATAGTTTGAACTTGGGCAAATTTATTTAACCTCTTTGAGTCTACTTTCCTCATCTGTAAAATGAAGATAATGTCTGATAACATGTATGTCCTTTCTTGTCTGAAAACTCTATAATTCAGTGTTTCCTTGGGCTGTGTTGAATTTTTAATACCCAGAAAAATCAATAGGAGAAGCAGCAACCAGCTTTCAGATAGTCAGATGTCACTGTTATCTTTCATTTTTAAGGGTAAATAATATGTGGAACAGGTAGAAAATTTCTGCTACAGCAAATGGCAGAGCTGTTGTTTTGTTTTGTTTTGTTTTGTTTTGTTTTGTTTTGTTTTGTTTCCCAGTTGTGGCAGAGATCTTGAACTTTGTTGCAAAATTATATAAGTTATGCCTGGAGGGGACTTAAAATTAGACAGAAGTATTGACCAGAGAAACACTATCTACTATAACAAATAAATCCCCAATTGCAGCAACTTAAAATAGAACTTTCTTTCTCTTTCAAATTACAGCCCAATACTATGATCTTGGTTTGAGGACAACTTCTCCCCAGGTGCTGCTTCAAGAATCCAAGCTTCTTCTATTTTGAAAGTACCTGAGTATTCAAGTCACTTTTGGTACATTCCTTGAGGAAAGGGGAATGGGAGCATAAGAGCTGTCCCAATTTCTTCAAAGCAGTGACCCAGAAATAGTACACACAGCTTCCACTTATATTTCATTGGCTAACACTCTCACATGGCTGTTTGGCTGAAAAGGAGGCTGGAAAATATACAAAAAAACAGTGGTATTATATTGGTGAACAGTAAGCAATCTCTGTTCCCATCCACTCTTGGCCAGCACATCTGTGATGCACATTCCTCCTATCCAGAGACTCACCAGCATTCAGCAGCTCAAAGTCCACGATCTCCAGATCCAGTGACCACTTCATCTAGTCCAGAGGTGGCTCCTCAGGACCTGGTGATCTGTGAACTAAGGAGAACAGCCATCTGTCCTCCAAACTCATGTCCAATATACCAAAAGGTAGCAAATCCAGTACAACCAGTGAAACTCCCACTTAGAAAGACAACAGAAACATGGGCACTCACTGGTCAACAGTTAAGATGAAATCCTGCTGGGCAGGTGAAGTGTCCTGTTCTGGCGCAGAAGAAAGTTATTTGGCATTAGACCCTGGATATGCTCCCTGGAAGAATTTCTTTTTTCCTTTGTTCTCCGGGACCCTGGCTCTGGCTTGGAGGAAGTGGTTCATTGTCCATTATCCTCCATGGGTGGATAATGAGTCACATGGGTGTTGGAGGCTGATGAGCTTTTGCAAACTTGGGGACCCAAGACTCGTTTTATAGTCACAGGAGTTTTCTGTTTGCTGGTTTCTTTTCTATTTTATTTTTAATATCCAGGATAATTCTTTCTTTGACAGTATAATTTCTTCAAAAAGTTTCTGTTATGGGTTGAATTGTATCACCCAAAATTCATATGTTGACGTTCTAACCACCAGCATCTCAGAATGTGACTTTATTTAGAGACAGGGTCTTTACAAATTAAATTAAGGTCATTAGGATGGGCCCTAATTCAATAAAGGTGTGGTCCTTATATAAAGGGGAGATTTGTGGCAGACACCATGTGATGATGAAGATGGCCAGCAACAAGCCAAAAGGAAAGGCCTGGGGTTGATCCTTCCCTCACTGCCTCAGAAGAAATCAATTCTGACACTTATATTTTGGACTTCTGGCCTCCAGAATTATGAGAATTAATTTTTTGTTACTAAAGCATCCCTTCAGTATTACTTTGTTATGGCAACCCTAGCAAACTGATATAGTTTCCTCAAAAGTTTCTGAACCTATTTTCTACAAATCAGTTCTATGTATAAGACTTACAGTTTGTCTGTCAGCTTAATGTTTGATACCATGGAGCCATCTGAAATAATAGGCTTGAGGAGAAAGATTTTATTTATTCTTTTTTTTTAAGATGTTATTTATTTATTCAGGATAGACACACAGAGAGAGGTAGAGACATAGGTAGAGGGAGAAGCAGGCTCCCCAGAGGGAGCTTGAAGTGGGACTCAATCCCAGGACCCCAGGATCACAACCTGAGTCAAAGCAGACATTCAACTACTGAACTACCCACGTGCTCCCAGATTTTATTTATTCTTAATCTGATCTTTGTCATATGGCTGATTCCCTTTGTTTAGCTGGGTACACTCAATGGATCCTTTTCTGCTGACAGCTTTCCCTAACATTCTCTTTTACCATTGGGGTCCAGATGCCGTTCTCTTTTCAACTTCGCAAGAGCCCACATTTCTGAAACCCATTTCCTTATGCTTCTGTTCGCAAACCAGTCAGTCCTTTCCTGAGCTCATCTCTTTCTTGTAATAGCTTCTTGTGAAGAAAAGGTTAAAACACACTAATACTAGCATTCTTTTAAACCACTTTCCTTGGAGATTCCCATCAAGATAAATGTAGTGTATTTTCAGGCAACAGTTTAATCACATGTATAGAATAGTATTCTAGACACAAATGGCTTTCTTTGTCATTGCTCCCAATAGATAAGTCAATGCCACCTATTTTAGATATTTTATTTCCAGTAACAACATTTATGTTAGTTATGGTAATAGTAGCAGTTATGACAAATTAACCCCCAAAGCTTGTGGGATGTGACATAGAACAATAATTGTTTGTTTTTTTCTCTCATAAAGGATACACACACGTGTTCCTCATGGGTACAATTTTTGTTGTTGCAACTCGGAGACCCAGGCCCCTCTTAGACGCAGTCTCCATGAATCTCTGAAGACTCATTACCTCTGCAACTCACTGGCAGAAGGGAGAACACAGAGTGAGAAGAAGGTAGAGTTACTTCTCTAAAGCCTTGACACTAATGGACGTATCATTTACGCTTCCATTCTGCTGTCTCAAAGTCAGCCAAATGGCCATTCCTAATTGTCAAAGAGGCCAAGAAATGTACCCTAGCTGTATGCCCAGGAAAAAGAAGAGGCATAGATTTGGATCAACAGGTGCAGTCTAGGCCATTAGAGATATTTTATAGATGCTTATTTTATAGATGTCTATTTTATAGATGATAAAATGGAGGGCTCAAAAAGACCATTTGACTTGCCAAAGATCATACAGCTTATATATGATAGAACTGAGGCTTGAATCATGTATGCCTGACTCCTAAAACAAGCCAGAGGAGGCCAGTAGGATGCTTAAAATTCTAGACACAAGCCCATTAAGCTTACATAAAATATCTTAAAATCGTAACACTCTAAATTAATAACAACCTAAATTTGACAACATTCCTAAACTTTATACTTTTCCTATTCCAAATTTGTCAGATTTAGCAAATAAAATACAAGAAAGTCTATTGAATTTTACTTTCAGATAAGCATAACCAAAAAAAAATTAGTGTAAGTATAAGCCATGATATATTTTACCTGGAAATCCAGCATAAAAACAATGTTACAAGAATTACAGAAGACAAGGAATTAGAAGCACAAGGAAGATGTGCTAAATAGGTCTTAAATTTTTTAACTATTCTGTGTAATAAGAAAATGTACTACTTAAAAATTCCAAGAACACTGTCTCTGACTCAATCCAAGAAGGAATCGCCAGTGAACTAGAGCTATTCTTCACACGAACTGCTTGTCACTAAAAAATGAGAAATGTGCATGAGTTGTCTTGGATCTTTTCAGGGATGCCCAGCATTCGTGTTTTGTTTCTGGGAGATGTTTGGACATAATTATCTCATACGTAAGCTCAGATATCTGGAAACTTGCTATGGGTATTGGGAATGGTATGAGTGAAGTGCAAATAGACAATCATTCTAAGATGGGCTAACATTAAAAATAAGTTATTTGTACTATCGAGAACATAAATTAAATATTTGCATTTCTTTAAGACATGTGAAATAACTGAGTGTACTTAATGACATTTTTGCTTTATAGTCTTCCCCTAAATTATCTATTACACTTTCTGGTCCAGATGCCATTAGTTTTTCCAACCCTTGTGTATATTATTATTTAATACACAGGGCAATCTGGCAGGTACTATTTGCCACATGTTACAGATTAGAAAAATGAGGTTCAGAGATGTTCCAAGGACACATTTCTCAGCAGATGGGAATCTTGTAAGGCCTTTAATTGAGATTTCCTGAGTCTGAATCTACCCCTCTTTCCATCAATATAATTAAATTACTGTCCTACCCTCTCAATCTGCCCTTTCCATAGTCCACTGACCTTAGACACAAATCAACAAAAGTAGCAACTGGATATTACATGATTAGGCCACAAGGTCCTTAGATAAGAAAGATGTCAACCTTAAACCTAGCCCCAAAAGGCTTTGTATTCAGTAAATATGCAGTAGATTTTGCCAGAAGATGAAATCTCAGTCTTCCTGCTAAGGATCCCCAAAGTAAGTCATTTGAATGTGATACTCATTTTTTAAGTAAAAGATGGCTGGTAAAGATTTCGTTTTTGCTTTTTAGCATTGTTTTTTAATTCAAGTAAACTAGAATGGCAAATAACAGACTGTCAAATCCCCAGCAGATGCAACCTTTGGCAGTGGCATAAAACAGGCCTTCCTCTTTCCATTAGAGCTGATTAAGCAATGATTCCCAGTCACCAAAAAGTATTCCATTAAGCTCTAAAGTTCTCTAATAATTTACTGGGGATGTTTTTCAATACTTGGAAAATCCACATGAGTTTTCCATCCGAGCACCACTAGAATGACTCATCCTTTTATTTTAGCAACGGTTCAGAAACAGACGGAGAGAAGGTGTATGTCAAGGGGCTATTAGAGATGGGAGGGTGGAAAGGACCAGAAAATAAGCCAGAATTATCTTTTATTGCTGAAGAGTGAACTTTTGATCAGAAAACATGTATTTCAGTAACTTTAAGTTTAATCTTGAAAAAATAATAGGAAGCTGTACTTTTAATTTGGAAACAGCCTATTCATAAAAGAGCTGGTACAATCAAATTTGAGTCCACTTATCAACGATTTCAGTCAAGAGTGTATTGAATCTGGTCCCTTCATCAACTTTAGAAAAATTTATTAGCAAAACCTACCATTCTCAGTTCTTCCCTGCCTGGATCCACATTGCTTTATCAAATGAGGCAGTACAAGTAGATTTTTATGGAATAAGGCTTATTTTAAACAAAGTGGAAAACTATTTTATTTAGACACATTTTAAGAGGCAGACTTCCTTAGGCATGACCAGATAATCTGTCTCTCATTGGGAAAGTTGTTTAAAATGGATATCCCTGCTAACCCCAGCACCTGTATTTTAAATTTTGTCTCCTTTGTCTGAGTATTTACTCATGTGTGGGCTGTATGTCTACTATAAAAATTAAAATACATGGCTGTGAATTATCCAAAATGTGTCTGAATTATCCAAAATGCCTCCCACATATTATCAGCAGGTGGCTAAATTTGTTCAATGAAAGAAATCTGGGCAAAAATCAGAAATGATTATCTAGCTGTTACTATTCAGAAAACTATGGCCACTTGGACTGATTCTTTTGCCAAGTCCTCAGACAGAAATGCTCTTTCGTGGTTTTACTTGTTAGCAACCTAGTTTGGAATTAACAGAGTAATCCTTTCCAAATGGTTCAGAGCACTTTGAAGACCTTTTTGGAGACTCTGAAAGACAGTGGGAAAAGGCCACATTTTAGAGTCAGGTGGACATGAGTTGGATCCCCATCCTGACCCCTACATGGCTAGGCAGTGTTGCAAAAATTGACCTCTTTTCCTCCTCTGTTGCAACCCTGGGTGATGAGGGAATGCTCTGGGGAAGAGAAAGATTAACATATACCAAGAACCCAGAAAAGTGTCTGACCCATTGGAAACTCTCAGAAAATATTTGAGAGGAAAATGTTACATGGTGCCTCAGAATTTACAGGGCACTTCATGCATTACTTCTGCTCACCACTAGTTTATATGTCTGTTGGCGTATGATGAAGGCAGATAGCACCAGGAAACTACAGTTAAGATATTAGAATGGAGTCATAAATAGAGAAAAGAATCAAGGTAATAAAATTTTAATATAAGATTTTGATTTCTGGCAATATGACAAAAATATTCACTGAAAAAATCCCTCAATTCAAAGACTAAAAGTAAACAATATAATTGTTAAAGCATCTTTTTAATAGATAGCTGGATTTGTGGGGAAAAAAATAAGAAAAATTCTGGAAGAACAAAAATAAACAGAGAAATAGAAGTTAAAGTGCTATGGGTTATTTATTGCAGACTCCAAGGCTTCTCTGAAGAAACAATTGCTGACCCGATCAAGGTAACTTGAGGCTTGAGGAGCTATAACAACTCCAGGGGAACGGAAACAACTCACAGAGTGAGGAAAAAATGAGGAGCTGGGATCTACTATCACACATCAGTACTCTCACTGCCTGAAACTCAACAGAAATGATGATCTAGATAACACTCAACCACCAGTATGGACAGGCAGCTAGGGACCTCCTGTGTCTTGATTGTTGTTGTAAAAGAAGTCTCCCCTATGAATTCATAAGTTATAGAAAATTTTATGGTATGTGGAGGAGGGACAGCGACCAGAGGTAAAATATCATAAAGTCTGTATTTAGGAGGATAGTAGAGAGAGTAATTAACTACATATTTTGTAAGATCAGTACGCACATTATTTTTTCAGTAGTAACCACTAGACTAATACAAATAGCAGTTATAGCTTCTAATCTAGTAGACAAGTACAAATAGAACTTTAAGTCTTTAATCACTTAAGAAAAATATAACAAAAAAAAGCAGAAAACAAAATATAGGATAGTAGATATAAATTAAATTATGTAGATAATCACCACATAAAAATTAACTGAATTTGCACTTATAACACAGAGGTCATACAATTGGAGTATTAAAAAAATCAAAGAAGAATAATCAAGTGGTGCAAAATAATTGATAATGTGTAATAAAAAGAACAAAAAAGATAAAAATAATAAAGTCTAGTCTATAACCACAACATCATTAACCCGGTGATCAATAATGAAAAGATATTGAGAAATCTCAAATATTTGGAAATTGAACAACTTCAAAATTATCTATAGGTCAAAAAAGAAATCACAAGAAAAATGAGACAGTAGTTAAGGCTGAATGAAGAAATGCCAAAACATATAGGACGCAGCTAAAGGAGTGCCTAGAGGGAGATATACAATGTCATATGCTTGCATTAGGAAAAAAGTAACAAGTTAATTGACTAAGCTTCCACCTAAAAATAAAGAGAGGAGCACCTGGATGCCCCAGTCCATTAAGTGTGTGACTCTTCTTTTGGCTCTGGTCACGATCTCCAGTTTGTGAGATCAAGCACCACATCAGGCTCCATGTTCAGCAGGGAGCCTGCTTAAGATTCTCCTTAAAACAAACAAACAAATAAAAAAAACTAAAAAAGGATTCTCTCTCTCCTCCTTCTGCCCCTCCTTTCACTGCTCATGCTCGCTAAATAAACTAATAATAAATAAATAAATAAATAAATAAATAAATAAATAAATAAATTCTCCTTGAATTAAGTGAAAAGAAAACAGAAGAATATAAATAATAAATTCAAGAGCAGAAATAAGTGAAATGGAAAACAAAATTCAATGTCACAAAGCTGATTCTCTGAAGACACCAGTCAAGTTGATACAGCGCTTGTCAAACAGATAAGACAAAATGAGATAGTAGACACTCATTACCGATTTCAAGAATGAGAGAGGACACGGTGCATACTTTGTTCTGGGATAGCAAATGGATCCACAGAACAGGACAGAAAGCTCAGAAACATACCCCATACATACAATGAATAATTGATACATGATAGAATTTGTGTAGAGAGTCAGTGAGAAAAAGTTGAAATTTTTCCTCAATGACTTGGGCAGTGGAATAAACAACATTAGACTATCACCCATATCCCCTCAGGTACAACTGTTATCCCATGACTGGCTGTGTAAGGACATTCACAAGCAATGGAAGCTTACTTTTCCTTTCCCACGGCAATCCAAAAAGAGTAGAAACAATACTCCCTCACCCAATGGCTGATACGACCTGTATATAAATATCCCACCTCGCTGGCCACTCAGGTGGGTCAGTGGATAAGCCCAAGATTCCCTTTCTGCACTGATGCCCACAGTCCCCTGGTGAGATTGATCACTGATTTCTCACAGTGGCAGTTCATTTGATTATGTAATTTGTCACTATTGACTGCCTTCTTCTCCCAGTTTCTTCCCTGGTAACTTTTTATTTTATTATTGTTTTAAGATTTTATTTATTTATTCATGAGAGATACACAGAGAGAAGCAGAGAGAAGCAGAGACACAGGTTCCATGAGGGGGGCCCGATGGGGGACTCGATCTCAGGACTCCAAGATCATGCCCTGGGCTGAAGGCAGGTGCTAAACTGCTGAGCCACTCAGAGATCTCCCCTGGTAACTTTTTAGATTCACTTCTTAAATAAGGCACTTATTCTCTAATCAATTTTTTGTGGTCCTCAGAGTGGGCAACCAAGATTGTCATTATGTGTTTAAAAAATGAAGGAAGGGAGGGAGGCAGCAAGGGATGGAGGGAAAGGAGAAGGCAGAAAATGACAGAATTTTTTAAAAATAATCTTAACTATCTTCTATCTATGAGAGACCCGTTCCTGCCTACAGCAAGGAGAGGGAGATAAAGAAGAAATTGAAGGTGCTCATCAAGTGATTTTAAGAGCAGTCCATAGAAGCTGACATGCAACTTTGATTCTTGAGTGTTGGCCAAAACTTAGTCACATGATCATACTAAAGTGCAAGGAAACTGGGGAAGGTCCTCTTTCTGTTCCCCTTGCTTAAAAAGTCTAAATAACTCTAGATTAAATAGCTGTGATATTATTTGGGCACAATGGGCAGTATCCATGTCACCAATAAAAAGACTAAAAAATATAAGTAAAATTGGGAAAAGAACAGATAGCATTGTGTAAGTATTATTCTCAGCTTTCCTAGAAATAATATTCAGCAAAGCCTGCACAAAGCTGACGACTTAGGAAAAGCAAGTAAGGAGGTGACCCCTAGAAAAACTGAAAAGAGAAATTGCTTTTAAAAATTGCCACCAGTACATGGAATTTGCAGCGAGAAAAGGTGAGTCAAGAGCATCTAATGAGTGCTTTTCATTACAAGCAGATCAACATCTATATTTAAAAAGTAAAATGTTGGAAATAAAAAAAGAAGGAAGACTCTATAAATATTGTCACATGCTAGATACAGCTCAAATTAAAAATAGCCTTTGTATTTGATAAATAGGACATGGATTAGCAAGACCTGATGTCTGTTTGCAGAGGGTCGAAGAAGGGAGGGCAGAGAGCTATAATTAGATCTTGGGTCATTACATCTGTGCGTGAGATGCAACTTCCAGTCTTTCACCACCCTTTTTTCCCCTTTCTGGAGTTTCTTCAATTTGTGAATGTCCACATTATCCTCCAGTGTTTAGAACTCACCAGAGGACACCATATATAGTCTGTCCCTCAGAGAATGGGAATGACTGTAACTTAGCATATTCAGAGCTTTTACTGAAGCAGCCTGAGTCTCCCCTAAAGATTTGAGAAAATCTCATTCTCTCTCTATATATATATAATATTATTATTCTAATATTATTAATATATTTTAATATTATTAATAATTATTAAATATATTATTCTCACACACATATATATATACACACACACATATATATTTACATCACATGAACATAACTGGCTTATTATACCAAGCAACAGATTGAAAAAATGTACAAAGTTAAGGATCAGTTCCCCATTCACTTTTATTTCATGCCTCTGTTTAACTGCTGTTAAACTTCCAAAACTGGGATTCCTGGGGAGAAGTATTTCTGTATTTTTAGATTCAGTAGACAGTTCAAGATTAATTTTCAAAAACTTAGCCATATACCCTCTCACCAGTCCAGAGTGTTCAGCCCTATGCATCCTTTCTGTATTTTTGTTAGTCTGAAGGTTGAAGAATATCATATGATTTCTTTAATTGTATTTTTCTGACTGCAAGAGAGAAGGAATACCACATTATATGTTTACTGGCTGCTTTTATTTTCTCTTCTAAAGATTATTTATATGTATAAATATTTTGCCCAATTTTTTGTTTGTCTCTTTTATGAGCTTGCAGGAACCCTGGGTATATTAAAACATTTTTTTCTGTCACTTATGCTGTATCATCTTTTCACTTTTTTTATAATTTGTCATAAAATTTGTACAATTTTTCCCTTTTATTTTTTAAAGATTTATTTATTTATTTGAGAGAGAGCAAGCAGGAGTTGGAAGAGGGGCAGAGGGAAAGAATCTCAAGCAGACTCCCCACTAAGCACAGAGCCCAACATGGGGTTCCATCCCAGGACCCTGAAATCACGACCTGAGCTGAAATCACAAGTCACATGCTTAATAGACTGAGCCACCCAGGCACACACCCCAACCCCGTCATTTTTTTCTCCTTTTTAAAATATAGGCTTTTTTCCCCTAATTTTTAACAAGCATCTCAGTGAATATAAATTTGGATACTTCCATAAGAATTCAGGGGTACCTTTTCCAAAGTTTCCAAGGGTATCTGTGAGGCCAACACAAGGAGCAAGTTCTCAAGGACAATAAAGACTTTGCATCATTATCTTGTTCAAACATAGATTTAAAAAAAAAGAAAAGAAAGAAAAAGAAACATTGAGTCAACCTAATCCTCTGGTTCACTGATTTCTATAACTTGGGAGCTCTGGGGAGCTGGGCCTGCAGAGCGCTAATTCAAGAGCATTGAGTAACTCATGGTCAGTCAAAGTTAGGGTCACCCAACTCTGTCATTCCACAAACTGCATCCTCTTTGCACCAACAAACATAACAGACAGAAATGAGCCTGCCTTTCCTTTAAAATGTCACGTGGGATGCCTGGCTCAGCTGTTGAGTGTCTGTCTTTGGCTCAGGGCATGATCCCGGGGTTCTAGGATCGAGTCCCACATCGGACTCCTTGCAGGGAGCTTGCTTTTCCCTCTGCCTATTTCTCTCTCTCTCTCTCTCTCTCTCTCTCTCTCTCTGTCTCTCATGAATAAATAAATAAAATCTTAAAAAATTAATGTCACCTTACAAATCACAATAATAAATTATTTTATGGTATGTTGTAGGAAACCAATCTGAATGATGGCATACTCTTGTATTGCATTTGTAAATTGCTTTTGCAAAAGATTCATTTAACCAATATTCCAGAATATAGTAGTGCATGTCATCATCTTCAGTTCTGAAAATTAGATGCTGAGATTCAGAGGTATGGAAGTGACATCCTCCAAATAGAAAAATGGTAGTTGGATTAGGAACCAGTCACAGGCTGCTTTTCAGATACTTAAAATTCTATAAATTAAAAGAAAAGGAATAACTAAATATATTCTACTTAAAATATAAATATGTTTAAAATACACAATTCTGAAAGCAGTGTCTGGTTGACGGTTCAGGTTGGGGCACTTCCTTTGGAATGCTTTCTTTCTCCCAAGTAGATTTTACTTCTGCATTTATGACTCACTCCAGTAAGAGTCTTCTGAGTGTCTGATTGCAGATGTCAAAGGTATCAACAGATTTGGTTAACAGATACTTTAACTGGAGTGAAATTAGTTTCCACAATGAATGTGGTAACATTTTCTCCTTAGATTTTCTGTTTTACCTGAAGTGTCGTTCCTCTCCTTACCCGACAAATGTTCATTGGAGATAGAGCCCCAGGCTTTTAAAATAATAAGTTATTAAGGGAGAGAAGAAAATATTCAAAGTCTAATAGTTTATTGTTGAGCTCTTAGTTGGAATTTCTTTCCAAGAGACCACAAATGAATGAAACATGAAGTCAAGGAAAGCATGCCTTTAGGGTGCATGTAAGCAGAGGATATATGGAACTTGGACTCTGCAGTTGAGCGGCTGCATATGCACTTTGAACTCGGATGAATATGGCAGAGATGACAACTGAACTGCCACCCTTTATAAGTGTATTACTGTGTTCCAGACTCTATGCTTTATGTGGACCATCTCATTGAATATTCACACAATCCCAATGTGGCTTCATGGGGCCATTGGAGAGCCCTTGTGAGGATCAAGAGCAGTGCAACTCAAAGTGACCATTACAGGGCCATCTATACAGTGCCGGACCTGTGAACCAGAGGTGGACCTCGATGGACATCATAATAGTGCAGACATAAGGGCAGGATGGGAGAGGTGCTAACTGAGGAGGCTGTTAGAGCAAAAGTCATACGGAATTGGAATCTACCATGGAAATGTGATCTGTACCTAACCATAGCAAAAACTTGTTAGTTTCAGCTGAAGATAATTTTTTTTAAATGAAGTTGTGGTAAGAAACTCATTATACAAGATACAATCATTTTGGAAAGAAAAGTATTATTTAACACATTCCCCATGTGATATGGCTCCAGATTGTAAAATGACTTTTCTGTATTGGAGTTCACTCAAATCTCATCTTGGGTACAATGTGCTTACAGATCTAATTCTAAAAATATCCTTTTGTATTTTGGAACTTATAACTAGTCTGCTAAGTGGGAGGAAAAAGGAGTTTCAAGTTTCTCATTCTTTTATCACTCCTAAGTGAATTGCTACAAAGTACATCATTTATTATCTCTATTATGCCAACCATATAACATTTTTGAAGGGCTCAGGGAAATTACTTGAGTGTAGAATTGCTCAGGGTCACACTCAATGAAACAGTCTTTCCATGCATCTGTTGGAAGAGTGGACGTTTCACTCCTGAACAGATATTCCTACATTTTTGAAGACTTTTTTTGATTGATATGTTCCATATAAGATCCTGGATCTATTGCAAGATTATGGAAAACCTCACCAGAATCAAAGCCATAGCACAATCAAATGGTCTTTTATGAAACCAAACCATATGGAGCTTTTGGTGAACTCTGGGTGCTTTTTTTTTTCAGGATATTCTTTGTGAATTTCATACT
Source organism: Vulpes lagopus (assembly GCF_018345385.1). Taxonomy (NCBI): domain Eukaryota; kingdom Metazoa; phylum Chordata; class Mammalia; order Carnivora; family Canidae; genus Vulpes; species Vulpes lagopus. Next base: position 124,921,312 of record NC_054828.1, read on the forward strand.
GGTTTGAGGGGAAGTACAAATCCAGAGTGTGGCATGAAGGTGCTATTCAATTAAAGCAAAAAAAAAAAAAAAAGTCCTCTTGTCTTTCAAAACGCTTTATTTTGGAGAAAAGATGAAACAAATCCAATCCAACCACTTGGAAAACAAGTATGTACCAGCACATGCAGTTAGAGGAAGGTTGGTATCAACTGATTGTCTTTAGTGGAACTACTTTATGTAGTGAAGTATTTTCTAACAAGAGAGTGATTTTTTTTTCAAGTCTGGGATTGACAGCAGGGAAGAGGCAATTCTTGTCATCTGATCTCCAACTTTTCTTCTATCCAAGTTTTAAGAAAAGTTTTCAAAGAGAACTGTCTTCCTAATCTCTGAAGAGATTGGATTGCTATTCTGTGCTCTCCAACACATGTGGCTGCTTAAATTTAAATTCAAATTAATGTAAGTCAAATAAAATTCAAATATTCAATTCCTCAGTCATACGAGGCAGATTTGAAGTGCTAGCTAGTCACATGTGTCTAGGGGCTACCTCGTTGCATAGTATAGATATACAAAATGCCCTTTGGATATGGAAAATTTCATTAGACAATGTTGGTGATTAAGCATCTTGTAAGCACCAACTGTTTCTAATGGTCTGTCACATTCGGGGCTCACTTGACTCTATTTTTATGACACTGAAACAAAAATTAAAAGACTCAAATGATTTAAATTAGTTAGATTTAATTCTTCAATGATCCTCTAATAACCTAAATTTCTATTAATAATTATTCAGTAGAATTTCTCAATCAGGACAACCACATTATACAGCAGCTTATAAAGACAAAGTTTTCTTGTGTAAAGTCATAAATATTAAGGCGTGTTTATTACAGAAAGTAGCCTATCCTAAAGAATAAAGAAATTGGCATTTCAACAAAAACTAAAGTATGTGGCATCGACTTAGCAATCAAGTAGTAAGTAGCAAAAAAACAAATATCAGAAAACTAAAGAGGCTTATTTGTTGGAAAGTACACTTTATTAAATTGTTTACATCGATCATGTGGAAGGCAGAATAATAGTCTCTTAAACAGGTCAGTTGCTGTAGATTGGATGTCACTAATGGCACATAGACATGAGAAGAAAAACTTGAGATTGGGTGAAAATTGTCTGGTTTGAAAGAGAATGGAAGGAAATAAAAATTTGGGAGCTTGAATGTCAGTAAAAACTGGCCTTCTAGACTCAAAACAGTAAGAGTTTGATGGATATTTTGCACAACAAACATCTATTAGAACTCAGCCCCATGTTAAAAATCAGATTCCGCTCAAGCTCCTTGTCCCATATAGACTCCAGACAGGTTCATTCTGGTAAGAGAAAGACATTTGTGGGTCAGAAGCAAAGAAATGTTATGTATTTGAAAATGATATCTACAAACTAACTTTATCTGTGGCTATTGCCCTCATGAGACAAGTGTAAAGGTGATGTGTCGCCTACCAAGTCTCTAGACAAACTGCCAAAACCTTGAGTGTGAACAATCCATCAGCCAGTCAATCAATCAACACTGAATAAATGCCTTTGACTATTTGAGAGTTCGAATAACCTCAGGCCTATTACACCAGCAGAAGGAGAGCTATGAAACTTGGCCAGACTCCAAAGACATGACCACAGAGAAGAAAACAGTCAAGGGAGAAGCACCCATGGGCGGAACAAAATGCCATGGTGATAAAAGGACAAGATGGTTGTCCCAGAGAGCAGAATCAGAATCTGCTGAAGGAACTTCCTGTTTCCATGATAGCACACCCTCATAAGGCCTGTCTAGTAGAATTTCATACTGGCTGTGGATCAGGAACGGGTGTGCTCACATTTTTCCTCTTTATAAGTACCAGCTGTTGTAGCTCACCCTTGATCAACTATTGTATTTTGGTTTGGGTTGGGCAGATATCCCTTCCTTAGTTCAGAGGTTGCCAGGCCAGGAGATGCCATGGTGAGACCTGTACGGAGAAGATAACTGTGTACCACCCAGAAATCTTTGACTTTGCATTGCATACAGTGACAGGATGGGACTTCATGTCTCAGTTCAGAAGGGCTGAGTGAGAAGAAAAATGAAAGGGGGATTCGGTGAACAAGGGGTGAACAGTGGCCCAGACTTCTAGCACTCCCAGTATCCATGTGCTGTCCTCTCTGACCATCCAGCAGGGCTATAGAGCCCACTTTCCCTTGCACTTAGGCATGACAATATGGACGAGTCCTGGCGGTGGCATACGGGATGTGATGCATGGGGGGCCCATGAAATACCTTCCCTGTAGTGTTCTTCTCTCTTTCTTTACCAGCTAGCTGAATAAAGCAAACACTCTAGAAAAGGCTGAAGCTAAAACCTCCTGGGTCTCAGGGCCTTCTGCCCTTCAGTGTGATGTAAGGGAGATATAAACTTTTACTACATTAAACTGTTAAAACTTGGGGGTTGTTTTTACAGCAGTTAGCCTACTCTGATCAATGTGCCAAGAAATGCTGCTTCTAGTCCACTAAAAATAGGATTCTTCTGTTACACAAGGAGCCGCATGGATCATTTGGTGATATGGGTAGAAAACAGAGGACATTTTCCCATAGTTTCTAGGGCCAGTCTTCAGGAAAAGGGGAAGTGGGTAGGGATGTTCTTACCCCTTTTATTCATTCACTCAGGGTAGAAACTGTAGATCCACAACCAACATATTGGGTTTTTAAATTTAATTTGGGGGGGGGGCAATGAAAAATAAACTTAATTCCAATTTTATAAGAAGACTGAAGTCAAGCAAGCATGATTTCCAAATGAAAAGGCTTTAAGTAATATCAGTGAAGATACTATGTGCTCACCAACTCATGTTAGAACGTAACTCTTTAACTGACCTTGGCTTTTATTGAGAACATGGTCAGTCTATTAACCCTCACTCTTCTTGGAGGAAGAAAAAAAAGTGTCACATGGCAGTGTCATGGGTCTCAGGCCCTACCTATTAAGGGGATTGTCCCAAGGGATTCTTGGATATAATGATCTGTGAATGTCCCCTGGCAGCTGAGTCAAGCATTTTGTTAGGAAACTGGAGAAATGGCTCAGGTAATCATAACAGCACACTCTCTGCCTCTCTTTGACCCCATTCCATCACTGGTATTGACTAGACATGTTAACAGCACAGCTGCACTCCAGGTCACGTGGGACATTGGTGAAAAGTATGTGATTTGAAAGTAGCCATTTGTTCTCCTGGGAAGTCATAGCTTTTCATCCTGGAAAAGAAACTCTTTTTAAATGATTCTCAAAAAACAGGTAAGGGAAGGCAAGAAAAGTATGACAGGGCACCTTGACAGAGTGTGGCAAGCTGTACTGTGTCGCTGTCATCACTGCAGTTGACAGGGCACTATATGGACAGAAGGTGCTCACGTTGACACCACACACGGCACATGGTGGGCTGAGACTGACATTAAGGAAGGGGGTTATTCTCCCCCGCCCCCAAACACCAGTAGTAGCTACAATGGAAATCTGGATAGCACAACAACAAAGATATATTACTGGACAACACAATAAAATGGTTTTATAAAGTGAAGCAGTGGCCGAAACAGAAATTGTGGCTGCCCAAGTACTGAGGAGTGTTCTCTGCGTTCAGTCCTCTCTTTGTGTGCTGGTGGAGACAAGAGTGAAAACCCTCTTTTGGCTGACTAAGTCCATAAGTTTCTTGGCAAATTTAGGAAAGAAATTTCTCAAGTAAGAAGCATTCGACTCCCTCATTTGGCACATGAGACCATGAACAGGTTTTATTTAAAAAAAAAATTAACCATCTTACTTAAATCCCACATGAGTGAAGTTGGTCATACCTGGCATACACATAACTGGCGATATACAGATTACGAGGTATTATATTGATGAGTTTTACATATACGATCTGAATCTTCTCTGTTAACAAGACAACTGAGGCTCAGAAGAGTTAAGAATTTTGAGCCAAACTCTCACACACAGCAGGCGGCTAGGTGGAAATCTAGCCTTCCCACTTTGGAGGCCTTCCCATGATCCTCTGCTCATGAATCTACTGCCTCTCCCTGAGCCTGTGACCTGCATATCTGCTCAGCACATCTGTCATCTCATCATAGGGCACTTAGTAATACCACCATCTTACCTTGAGATCATATATTGCTCTGTGTTGCATTCATACGTTCTGTTGCATGGCACAGAAATATGCCCTTTTCCCCTGAATATCCCTGGACCCAGAGCAATGGGGTGGCCATGGCTCCCATTAGACAAAGGATATTTAATGTAACACTACTATTTACAGACTAAAAGTTCTTCGTGTGATGGCAGGACCCAAGATACACGAAAAAAAATTCAGACTTCTTGTATTTCTAGGTAATACGATGAATTAGACACCACGGATGCTCCCCATGCAAAAGCAAATTAAGCTGATGAAAAACAGTATCTAGGGGATCCCTGTGTGGCTCAATGGTTTAGCACCTCTCTTTGGCCCAGGGAGGGATCCTGGAGTCCCAGGATCGAGTCCCGCATTGGGCTCCTTGCATGGAGCCTGCTTCTTCCTCTACCTTTGTCTTTGCCTCTCTCTTTCTGTGTGTCTCTCATGAATAATAAATTAATTAATTGATTAATCTTTTAAAAAAGAAAAGAAAAACAATATCTAAAACAAAGTTTTCAAAGGACTCATGAAATTGGCAAGAAAGTAAAGACTCTACAGAGGTGAAAAACGTAATGAAAGAAGCAGTCTGGGTAAGTCAGCAAGCACTAAAATTTTCTCTTGCATAAAAGCATCATTTTGTATTCTTTTATGAGATGGTCAGCCAGTGCAGCCATAAAAGGGACAGAAGAAAGTTTATTATTGGACTCACAAGTCCTGGAGACAGGAGGCTCAGCATACCTCTCAGGGCCATATGGGGAAGACACCAGGGTGGTCAGGAGGCAGAAGACAGGAGTGAGGAGAAGGTTTAGGAGAGAGCCTGTAGCACAATTTCCATAGGAAGGGCAAGGCAGGACAGGGTGAACAGTTAGACTGGTGAGAGAGAAAAATCCTGAAAATCTGCAACACAACACACTCCTTCAAAAGTACTGCTTATCTACTGCTTTCCTTATGGAGCATTGTTTTGTTTTGTTTTGTTTTTTTTATTTCAAGTATTGTATTTTTAAGTTTTAGAAGTTCTCTATTTTTTGTCTTCCATTTCTCAACTTTCAATACGTAATTTTTCCTTTAAATATTTGAGCATATTAAAAAAAAACTGCTTTAAAGCTCCTGTCTGCCAACTCCATCATTTCTATCATTGTTGAATATTTTTATGGTTGAAAATTTCTCATATTAACATTTAATATATTACATATTAACATTTTTCTCCTCTTTTTACATCTAGTATATTTTATACTACTATAGTAGTTTGGGGTCGGACACTGATCCTTGTAAATATGACATTGAGGATTAAAATTCATTTTTTAAAAACAGTCTTGGATAGTGTTCTGATGATACTTGTGTTTGTCTTGATACTTTCAGAGCTCTGGAAAGCTTTACTGGGCAGTCTGGAGCACCCTCTGCTCCAGGACTAGTCTAGATTCAGTACGAAGCCAAGGCTCTTCAGGGTCTTGACTGAATCAGGCGTGTTCACTGAGGTTGTCCCACTGGAGTCAGAGTGCTGTGCTTCCAGGCTCAAGTGGGCTCACATGGATATCTGAATATTCACCAACAAACTCAAGAAGAATCTCTACAGATTTCTGGAGCTCCTTCTTCATTTACCTTCCTCTCCTCTGATTCTCTGTCCTGGAAATTATGGCTGCCTCAAACTCCCTGCTTCTCAATCTCACAGGGAGTCACAGGGTCATGCAGAAGGACCAACAGATCCAAGCAGCACTTTCAAGACTCACCTCTAGAAGGCATTTCCCAATAAACCCAACCCTGTGCCAATCCCTCCCAAAGGAAAAAAAAATCTTCTTGGCTCAGAGATTGCTCTGATCTGCTCAGCTTCACCATTACCGCACGATGCTTCCATGTCTCCAAAAGAACTTCTAGGCAGAAAGCCAGAGTAATCCTATGCATGACCCATGTATTTCTCTCTTCTCAGGGTAAGAGTCCCAAGCTGCTTGTTGCCCATGTCTAAAACACGTGTTTCATAAATGTTACAGTGGTTATTGTCCAGGTATAGATAGACTCACAAGTTATTGGACTACCTACTTAAAATGAGTGAATTCTACCGTATGTAGGTTATATCTCCATAAAATTGATTGTTAAACAACTGTGAAGATGATGATGTAATACTCTGACACCTGTCACTCCAAGTGCTGAGAATTATTGTAAAGGTATAGTTACTAAGACATGGTGGATAAGTGGAATAAGATAGAAAAACCCTGAAACACACCCACTATATGTTGAAATTTCAATCATAACACTATGACAATTAAGTTAGGAATGAATATGACAGTGAATAGTGGTGGGACAACTGGGTATCCACATCAGAAAAGCAAATCACATTCCTACTTCACATCATGTTCAAAATATGTTGACTAAAGATTTGAATATGAAATGCAAAAAAAAAATAAAGAGATAAAACTCTTAGAAGATAAGACAGATCAGTATCTTTGTGGTTTGAAGTTAGGGAAGAATTTCAAATATAGAAAAAAAAAATACAAACAGGAAACATATTGGTCTGTTTGGCTACATTAAGATTGTAAATCTTATATTCTTTGAAAAACACCATATAGAAAGTAAATGACAGGTTAAAAACTGTGAAATTGCAACACAGGTTAAACACTGTAGAAGCACCTGGGTGGCTCAGTAGGTTAAGCATCGTCTTTGACTCCCATCATGATCCTAGAGTCTTGGAATTGAGCCTTGCATTGGGCTCCCTGCTCAGCAGAGAGTCAGCTTCTCCCTCTGCACCTCACCCTGCTTATGATCTCTCTCTCAAATAAATAAAATATCAAAGAAATTAAATTAAAAAATAATGTAAAAACTGTAACACAAAACCAAAACCATTAGTATCAAGACTAGATAAGGGCAGCCCCAGTGGCTCAGTGGTTTAGTGCTGCCTTCAGCCTGGGGCATGATCCTGGAGACCCGAGATCGAGTCCCACGTTGGGCTCCCTGTATGGAGCCTGCTTCTCCCTCTGCCTGTGTGTCTCCGCCTCTGTCTCCTTCTGTTTTTCTCATGAATAAATAAACAAAATCTTAAAAAATAGATATAAATTCCACAAATTGATAAGAAAACACAAGAATTGATAACAAGAAGAATAAAACTACTCCAGCAGAATAATAAGAACTTGAATAAGAACTTCAAAGGTGAGACTGTGGGGGGGGGCGGGAATAAGTGTCTGAAAATATTCAGTCTTGTAGGTAATTGGGGAAACACTTAAAACCCAATGAAAAACCACTTTTCCCTTACAAATTTGTCAAAAATTTAAAGTACTGTAAATGTCAAGTGCCGGCAGTGATGTGGACAACAGGAACTCTCTTATGCCACCCTGGAGCATGAATTGTTACAGCCATTTTGAAAAATAATGACATCTTCAAGCAAAACTCAAGACCCACAGCTCCAAGAACCTCTCTACGCCCAGACACACTTACCTAAAGGAGCTCTCACACCTGTGCACCCAGAAACATAGAAAGCATAATTGTAGTTTTCATGTTAGCAAATAACTAGATAATTACCAGGATAAGTAGAGCCTGATATAGTCATATAATGGGATAATACACTCATAAGAGTTAAAATGACCATTTAAAAACAACTAATAACAAAGAAGCCATAAAAAAAAACAGAGCAATGTAGTAGTTGAAATGCCATAAACATCTAGCAACTGGTACTCTAATAACAGAATATTTGAGAAGAGTCCTGGGGACACTCTGATGTGCCAAGCAGCAACCTTCTCTTTTCTGGGTCATGGGAAAGTCTAGAATTTTCCTGATTTTCCAGAGTAGTTGGACCCAAAAACAGCTTAGGATAGTGACTATTTACTAAGTGGGTGGAAAATATGTGAATATTTTACGAACAGGTACACAAGTGCTTAACAACTGCCTATTAGCCATAGATACATCATCCATCAGTGAATAAGCTTCAAGGGAAGGTCATCCCATGATGATAGACATGGATATCATGGTGGGGGTTATCTGAGGTCTGGGTTGCAGAGCTGGCATGCATAGGGCAGGGCTCTCAGAGACCTTAATTTTTTTTAAAGATTTTATTTATTCATGAGAGACACATAGAGAGAGCCAGAGACACAGGCAGAGAAAGAAGCAGGTTCCCTGGTGTGGGACTTGATCCCAGGACCTCAGGATCACAACCTGAGCTGAAGGCAGATGCTCAACCACTGAGCCACCCAGGCACCCTCTTGGGGACCTTTCCAAGGACTGAGGATGTTCCCACATGTGAGACATGCATACAAGGTTTGTATTACTGTGGATCTTCTGTCATAAAACCATGTACTTATAATAATCCATTACTTAATGCAATCAATAAAAATTGCTGAAAAAAAGCTTGAAAGTGATAAAATTCATTTCAGATCAAGGAAAATGTTCTTTTGGCTGTAGGGACAGAGGTCACCTCCAGATGAAACAGCATAATTGTTGAAAGGAGAACATATTAAAAAAAGATGGTTTCTGATCATGGCCATGCAACTTTGTGACAGTCCCTTAATCATTGAACTTCCAAGCAGGAATACTAATACGTAACAAATAGCTTCTGTGGCAGGGGTTCCTCAAAGATTGAAAACCTTTGACCAAAGCTATACATGTCTGTATATCTATGTGCAGGGTAGCGGTCTTATTGGTTTTGAATTTCTCTCTCTCTCTCTCTTTTTTTTTTTTTTTTTAAGATTTTATGTGTTTATTCAAGAGAGACACAGAGAGAGAGGCGGACACAGGCAGAGGGAGAAGCAGGCTCCCTCCTGGGAGCCCGATGCGGGACTCCATCCGGGGACTCTGGGATCACGACCTGAGCCAAAGGCAGATGCTCAACCACTGAGCCACCCTGGTGTCCCTGTTCTGAATTTTTCTACTACAAATCTGAGATTTGTTTGAAGATTGAAAGGTAGAAGCACCACCGTGTTTTCCAAGCCTGCACAGCCAGCCCCACGCTAACATCTCATTTGAGAAACATGAAAGAGTATAAAATGTATTCCAGAAATGCAGATTGGCTTCCTGGCAGGTACCCTCCCTGCCCCACTCCACTGGCGAAGCCCTGTATCACATGGTGGCGAATGTCTCTTACGCACACTGTTTTTCTCTTTCTTCTCTAATTTCTATACCACATGGAAGAAGTTGGCCCATCTTTGAAATGGACTGAGTCAAGAAATACACTCCTCAGTCAGAAAGATAACTCCATTCTAGGCAATTTTTCTTATTTTCAGAAGACAGAGACTGAAAATAATATGTCCGCAATTATTAACAGTAAATTGCCAGAATATGGGACTCATTTGACAAAGTCTAAAGTGGTAAGACATGTAAAGCTCTGCTCAATGGTTTGGCTACTTTTTATTTGTTTTTTCTTTCTTTCTTTTTTTTTTTTTTTACCAAATTTTCAGGGAAAAAAAAGTGCTTGTGGCCAGCTGATCCATTTTTTTGCAAGATATCTCATCTAGAATGCTATCCTATCTTTACAATGCCAAAGATAAGAACTTATTTTTACTTTCTTTCTTAAGTACTTCTTAAAATCTAGCAGTAGTTTCTGAGTGAAGCAGGATGTTTCAACCCCACCAATTCTAAATCTGAGTTCATTCTGACCTGAGTCAGCAGTCAACATGCCGGGTGGCTTTGGCTAATCTTACATTGTTCCGAATACGCCTATTTTTGACTCCCAGGCAATCTTGCAACCTAGAACTTTGCTTGTTTTCCTCTTAGGAGAAGTCAGCATATGAAAAAATCAACCAACAGTAATAACTGAGTGAAAAGTTTATCCAAGTTGCATGTTACCCATGCAAGTGGAATCCGGAGCAGATAAGCTACAATCTGGAAACTGCTATATGGAATCTCAAGACTACCCCAGAAGGGAATGAGCATCTGTGCAGCACCACTTCAGGCAAGAACCATTCCAGGATGAATTAAATGCCTGAAAGTTGAAAAATTCATTTCAGTGAAGGGAAAGAGTTTTGACAATGCAGCAATCTTAAGAATGGCTCTCGATATTTTCGTGGATTAGCTAGGACACAAATATAAATTGTCAGTGTTTTTATCCAGTAGATTACATCAGGAGTAAGAAGAATAATGTAAAAATAAAAGAGACAAAAACTCTATATGGTAAACTTCATTGGTTATTTAAACTGATAGAATATTCCTAGTGGAATTTGAACTTATACAATTTACATAGGAAAATTGAAATTGACAGCCATAACCCCCATATAAAAAATGCATATAGCAACAGTGGTAATCTCTAATATTCTCTAGAGGTCAAAACCATCAGTAAATTAATATTTAGGGTAAAATATACATGGGCCATGATGGACTACAAGTGAAATATTTTCAAGAAAAGAAAAATTAAAATGGAAAATATTGGAAATAGTTCAAATCTTGATCTGCATGGAACACTGATCCAGAATTCAACAGGCTTAACGGAACTTGTTCTAGAATATGCCATCTTTTTTTTTAAGATTTTATTTATTTGACAAAGAGAGAGAACACAAACAGAGGGATTAGAAGAGGAAGAAGCAGGAAGGATGAGATACAGGGCTCAATCCCAGGATCCTGGGAACATGACCTGAGCTGAAGGCAGATGCTTAACCGATGGAGCCACCCAAGTGCCTCTAGGATCTACTGTCTTAATCAAAATTCAATGATGTTTCAAACAATCCATGCATATTACAAAAGACATTGGATAGTTTTGTTTAAAATGTTTTGTTCAAACATCCTAGACAGTCAAAGCACAGATTCTAACAAGCTCCACATCAAAGTGGCAGCGTCAGAAAAGTGGTAGAAAGATATTCTGTACCAATTTCTGAGATTTCTTCCAATCCAAAGTTAACCCCTCCACTAAATGAACTTGCTCTCCTTTCTGAGTTTTCTGCATTTTGTATATATAATTTTCTGGCTAAAATATTATTGCCTTTCTGAGTTCCTCCCATTCTGTACCCTCAATTCAGTTTGTCAACATAGTCAGAAAATCTCAGTCACCACTCTCCTCTCTGTTTCTCTTTGGTTACTTTTTAAAACACAATCTCCTCAAATTTTTTTTAAAACACATTCTCAACAATTTTTGACTTCTGGGTTTGGTTGTTAAGAGGGTTACAGATACTAGACCAGACTTCCCACCATAAAAATACAGCACAGTTTTGAAATGACCGTTTTCAGGCATTGGATAACAAGCAGTGTAAGACCATGATCTCTTAGAGAACAGACACCTGAGGGGAGCCCCACCTCGCCCAGCCCTCTGTTCAGGGACAATTTCCTGATTTCAGCCTAAGCAGATAGAGATCAAGTGAGCATTAATGGTCCTGGAGAGCTCAGGAGTTGCACAGCATTGTTCAAAGCTACTGAAATGGCTGGATGAAATCTCTAGGTAGGGTACCAGGTAGGGAGCAATGGTCAGAAGGGATACCCCAGGAGAGATAAGTCCTTTTGTGGGTGCTTTGCACGCCCAGGGCTGAAGGAGGGAGGAGTATGCTCGGGCTGAGGCTGGATGAGGGCCAGCAGAGGGCAGTTTCTAAGAGGCCAGGAGAGGGTAAGTTATTACATGGTACATGGTGCTGGCACATGTTGAAATTCAGGTCCAGCCACAGTGGTCAAGATCTTTTTAACATCCGGCAGTCAATGAAATATCAGAAAGTCAAGCCTTATGAGTAAGGAGCACAGACTAAAATAGTAGGGAATGGCCATTTTTGGAGAGCATATGATAACACAATATTTTTATAATAATTTTGCAATACCATATTATTCACAATAACACAGTATGTGCAACCTGTAGCCTTCAATATTTTGTTGAACCAAACCTTCCTGCCAATACTTCCCTCTGTGGGATAGCCATGACAGGCTGGCTTGCCTCCAGCTGGTGGTCTCTGACCATTTATTTTGCTTGTGGCATTGGAACATGAACAAGAGGAGAGAGCACTTTTGTTGGGAGGAAAGCCTGAGGGGGAAAAAGAAAAACTTCTATTTCCATTTGAAATGAAACTGTAGTTTTAAGAGACATTTGTGCATTACTGCCCTACTGTCAATCATATCATAATTTGGCATGGTGAACACAATTAGTCTGATGTCTGGATTTATTTCTAGAAGTTGATATTAACCCCTGCTTCACAAAACAGATACCCTTATCGGTCTATTCTGAATATTGGGATCTCACAGAAGGGGCTTGCTACTTACTGATACACAAGTAAATATAGTTTACCTTTAACCAGGGCACTTCACTCACATAGTCACCAAGCATCATCTAGTAGGAGACACTGACTCTGGCACTGAGTTCCTGCCAGTGCTGAGACACCCTCTGGCACTGGGTCCAGTCTTATAAAGAATCTATAGGTCAATATTTCTTTGTGTTCCAAAAGCGAAACATCTCGACCCATTGGATATTTAATTCTTGTCAAAAACCAGGCCCATTAGAGAATGAGCATTTTAGCATTTGCTCTACTGCAATGAGAATGGTATCTTTCCCTTATACCATCAGGTCATTTACCTCTGGTCATCTAGCTTGGTAGTTTTTAAAAAGATTTATTTATTTATTTATTTGAGAGAGAGCATGTGCTCACATGGAGTGGGGGGCAGAGGGAGAGAGAAAAACTCTAAGTCAACTCCTCACTGAGCTCAGAGCCTGATGAAGGGCTCAATCTCATGACCTTAAGATCACGACCTGAGCTGAAACCAAGAGTCAGACACTTAACTGACTGAGTCCCCCACCCCCAACCCCAGGCTCCTCCCAATTAGTCTGGGATTTAATCTTCAGTCCTACTGACTCCAAAGCCAGTACTCTTTTTACTAAATCATATTGGAAAATAGAGACTAGCCTGCGAGAATAAAATGTTAGGTAAACCCTGGACACGCTTAGTGCCAAGCCTTGTAAGAAGTCAGGGGCAATGGGAGTGGGGAGATACAGTCAAGCCTCTATCTTAAATCTGTCTGGTTCTTTGAAAACTAGGCTTTTCCAAAATAAATGCAGGCATGCAGCTTATTGTCCATTTCTCTTGCTCTGTTTTTTTTTTTCCCCTTAGAACTGAAATGGTGCAGAAAAAATGCCTGCTGTGTTCTAATCTAAAGCAGCAAAACACAGCTGTTGTTCAGCTAGCATATGTATATATAATATTTAATTTTGTGGTGTTGATAAGCAGCCTCTATTTATTTTTAAGTCAGAATAAGTTCAGTAACGTGTACCATTATCTGAGGAGTATGATGTTGAAATGAATTAATTATTAAATTCATGTTTTGAGGATAAATTTGATTTTGTCTTTGCCCCCGTTTCATACACCACCTCGCCACAGTCGGGCAACGAGCCTTCAGTCTCTGCCTGCAAAGCGAGAACATTTCTTGGAGACCACATGAACAAGGACCTTCCCTGCTCTCTTCTTCTCCTGACCTCTAAACCCAAAGAACCACAAAACTGCAGGTTCTGGTTCGGCATGGTCGTCTGTTCTTCCTTTCCATGTCTACAGCCATTTCTGGAATCCAGAGGTCAGTGGGGCTCGGGGCTGGAACCCTGAATGCCACGGCATTGGCAGGGTTACACAGCCCAGGTCTGAACACAGAACAGTCTTCCCTGGCTCCCAAGTCCGTACCTGCCCTCTCTCCAGCGATGTGGCCACCTTACTTCGTCTCACACCAAAGCCAAGTGCCTCAGTTTGGTATTCCAGGCTCAGATCCCTGAATCCCCCCTCTTCTTCCCCCTGGAGAATCCCCAATCTCAATTTACAGCCAATGACCTTGGAAACAAAGGGACTCAATGTTGAACAAATACTCAACACTGAGCTCAGTTCCTTAGCTTATAAATCAAGGGGGCTGAACGTGACGGTCTTGCATTCTTGTTGACTCTTTATGATTCCTCTCAGGTCAGTTCCTCAGCTAAGCTAAAATACAATACAATTCACAAAAATATAGGTACAATTCACATAGCTATTTTAGCTATGCTGCCTAAGGTATATTAAAATATAGGTACAGCAAAATATAAGTACCACTGATCACTAATGGTAAGTGTGAGTATATTGCCTTGATGATTTTACTATCATTTTTGAAAGTGGAAAAAATTTAAATACATAAATAGACATACATAAATTTACATACATAAATAAGACATACATAAATTTATATAAATAGACATACATAAATTTAAATACATAAATAAGTAGAGACAATAGTGTGGTCAGCTCCTTGTGTTTGCACCCAGTTTTGGCATGATCAGTCTTATTCCATCAAAGTCCACCACTTCCATTTGTCTCTGATTATTCGAAAGCAAATCCCAGTAAAGAGCATGTTACCATATAACCTAAACAAAATTAATCATATATGTGTGTGTATCTATACACACACTCATACATGTCTAAAAGAGAAAATTTCTTAGAAACTTCACCAAAATAATATCAGTATTACTTAAATGACTCCTTAATATGATCAGCTATCTTGTCTTGCCCAGCTGTCCTCTTGAAGTATTTTTTAATGATGCATCGAATGGAAATGTGCTTGCACAGTAATGTGTGAACAGCACTCAAACCAGATCTCTACCACACGAGAAACCTCGGTTAATTCAGCGACTTGCACTATCAATAAGAAAACCTTCGAGTCTATAGTCCTCCAAAGTCCCACTGCTGATAAGCAAAGGCCCCAGAGCTGCAGAAAAGGTAGTAGGGGTCCAGGGTTAATTCATTAAAAGGTGTCCATGGTTGGTTTTGTTTTATTTTGGTTTTTTTTTTTCATGTTTTTGTTGTTGTTTTGGAGGGGAGTTTTGGTTTGCTGCTTTCTTTACAAGAAAGAAAATAGTATTTGAACATATAGGGCCAAGACCAACAAAAAAGAAATGATTCTAACTGGAATGAGATCATTTCAGGAGGTCCACTTGGTGCTGAAATTCTTTTACTTTAATAAATATAGTGTTCATAGAGGAAAGAAGCCAGTCCAAATTAGGGAAAAGAATGAATTGGAGGATGGTTTACAAAACAAGAATCACAGATGGGCTCTCTCAGGGGCTGAATCAAGCCTGTGAAGTATTTTATCTGACTCGTCATTTGATTTTTTCAAAAACTCATAGGAGAAATACTCCTTTGTTTCCTGTACCAGGCACAGCTCTGAGTGCTACAAATACTGCAGTGAAGAAAATAAAAGAGCTTACCCTCAGGGAACTTACCTTCTTCTTAGAATTTGAATGCCTGAGGTAGGCCAGTACTCCTTAGTGCTTTCTTTTATTGTTTGGGGGTTTTTTTGTGTGTGTGTGGTTTGTTTTGTTTTGTTATTTAGATTTTATTTATTCATGAGAGACACAGGGGAAGAGACACAGGCAGAGCTAGAAGCAGGCTCCCTGCGGGGAGCCCAAGGCAGGACTCCATCCCAAGACCTCAAGGTCATGCCCTGGGCTAAAGGCAGACCCTCAACCACTGAGCCACCAAGCATCTCATATTCTTTGTTTCAATAGAATAGAAAGACCTTTTAGGGAAGTCTGCCTTCCTCCTCTGGGCTTGCAGCCACACCATCCCTTCTGTTTTTGACCCTGGCCACCAGACCACCAAATTCATGGACATACAGGTTGTCATTGTTGGTTTGGTTCTTGTTTTAAGTATTTGAGTTTGTGACACTTCTGTTAAGTTTATCTCTTCAACTAGACATAATTAGTACTGTAACCCTTCAAAGGTCCTTTGTCACCTTACGGAGGAATTTTCCTATCCACCATGTACAGACTGAGCCTCTAATCTATGAAGGTCCTGGGCCAGAAGCCAGGACTGCAGAGCAGTAAGTCTTGGCCCACAGTGTCCTGGAGCTCTGGGTCTGGTAGAGAAATGGACCCATAAACATCACACTAATGTCGTGTGACAAATACTACATTAGATGTGCCGGAAGAGAAGGGGAGGACAGGGAGTCCATTCTTCTTAGCACAGAGAGCCAAAGAGTAAAGGAAAGATACAGAAAATACACACATCCTCCAGGGCCATGAAAGAGATCGATCTTAAATGTCCTGATATTATGGTTATAGATTTCTTATTGATAACTTAAAAGTTTGCTTCAGAAAGGGTTAGTTATCTCTCAGCAGACCCCAAATACACCAAGTCCTCTCTTTTTTCATAAAGTAGTGCAAAAAAAAAAAAAGAAAAAGAAAAAAAAGTCTGTGTCTACTTTACTTCAGATAACCACAGTTATAGGTTAACAAGACTTACATTTAATGTATTTTTTTCTTCAAGCCATTAATGTCATTCATGTCAAATGATTTTTTTTTTTCAAAAAGATAAGGACCATCATAAACATGATGGAAGTATTCCAATACTGATCAATTTAATTAGAGCCAAGTTATAAGTTGTCCCAGTAGGGATGGAATAAATGTCGGCTGTGGCTTTACTCCAGCAAACATAAAAAAATCCTCACAGGGAAGTTAACATAAAATTTCACAGCTGAATTAATACCTGATGTCATAAGCTCCCATGTCCAGTGTCCAGATGAGACAGCTCTTGCAGCATCCATCAGAGCTGGAGATATCTGGGAATATTCCAGAGCTTCTGCCTTAATGCCGTTCTCCCCAGGCAACCTCTGCAGTGTTCAATCAGACTTAACACAAGGTCCCCTCCTCCTGCCTACTAGCCAAACACCCTAACCATGGTTCATTCTCCTCTGCACCCCCTGGAAAAAGAGAATGGGACAGTACCTTTCCCTTATCTCCCCCTAGGGATACTTTACATATCTAAAACCAGTTGTTGGGGATCCCTGGGTGGCTCAGGGGGATCCCTGGGTGGCTCAGCTGTTTAGCACCTGCCTTGGGCTCAGGGTGTGATCCTGGAGTCCCAGGATCGAGTCCCACATCGGGCTCCCTGCATGGAGCCTGCTTCTCCCTCTGCCTGTGTCTCTGCTTCTCTCTCTCTCTCTCTCTCTCTCTCTCTCTCTCTCTACCTCTCATGAATAAATAAATAGAAATCTTTAAAAAAAATAAAAAATAAAATAAAACCAGTTGTTTTCAGTGGCTTTATGATACTAAACATTTGGATATAAGGGATCGAGCTTCAGTCTTAACTACTTCTATTAGATGGATCTTAGTACCCTTTCAACTCCTGGAGCATGTTCCTCAATATGACCTTACCTCCCTAAAGCTAACTGGGAATCTTCAGTTTCGTATCTAACGTAGCTGTCATGTTGCTTCTCTAGCACCTGCTGCCATTCCTAAGGGTTCTGTTTTGAAATAGGAAATTAAATTAGTTCCTTTATTCTAATAATGGCTTCATGAATATTTGAACCATCCAGGTGTAAACTCACACTAATCAGGAAATTAGATAATTTGACCAAGAGAAGTATTTGTTCATTGCTTTTAAAGAGGTGTTGCTAGTTGTTTCAAATGGCTGTAGACAAATATCTAAACTGGAAACTTCATTTCTCCATCTACCAACACTCACTCACCCCAGTTTCTATGATTCTGTTTCCGTAGTGATCAGATATCTCCTCCTTTCTAGCTCTGCCATCATGGACGTAGAATATAACTTTTCTTGCTTTATCTCTATACAGATGCCACCAAACAAGCCTCCTTGGCTTCATGCCCCTTACTGAAACTAGAGCAATCTTTCTCAAATCCAGATCCAGCTATGTCATTCCTCTCTCAGCAGACTTGTTTCTGTGTAGGATTATCTGCTGTTCCATATTTACTTACATTTCATACTCACCTCCCAAAGACATCCATGATTAAACCCCAGGGATGCCAACCTACATATGTCCTCCAAACCTACTTGAGAATTTTGTGCATCCATTCCTTCCAAGGCCCCCTCTCCAGGATTCTTTCCAGGATCTTTTCTCTCCACTCTCCTACTGATTTGGCCAGCCCTCTCCAACCTGGGACAACCGCGCAAAGTCACATTTCCATTTTATTCTCACACTACAAAGCGAGAGCTCCCCCTTCAGACCCCAACCTAGCTCCAGGCTCCTGGGAACTTCCCTATAGTTTCTTGGGAATAAGCATCCCATGGTTCTCCACTCAGCTGCATTTCTGGCCACCATGTGCTCCTTTTACCGCAGCGGTGCCCTGACAGAACAAGAGAACCAAAAATATCATAGACAGTAATAGGCAACTCTTCAAAGATCTGACAACTTTCAATGCCCACAGACCCAAGTCTACCTTCTGTCTGTCACAAATAGGGCTGTCTCTGAGGTGCTGACCTGCCTCCACTTCCTGGATCAAGGGGTTTAGCCTACTGTGAAGGTTCTCAGCGACTCATCTGGTCTCAGAGAAGAAAGGTCTCCTTTCTCTGCTCTAAAGTCAGCCCCCTCCATCTTAATTTTTTATTCCCAAATGCATCTCACCTAGGATGATTGAAAGTGGGAAAATCACCTGCTTTCTGGGGAATCCTCTTCTCACCCCCAAGGGTGTGGTCCTAAATGGTAGAGCCAAAGGAAAACAAAATTACACCAGAGCACAATGGCTGAACACCAGTACATTCTGTATTCTTCTCTCTTAAATTCTGTGAGTGGGATCTCAACAGTAGGCAGCAAAAAGTCTGGTCCTGTCCTTCTCCATGGTCTCCAGCTAGGAGTTAGTGCTGAGCAAGGGTGCACACGGTTCTCTGTGCCCTATGGCTCTGAGCTCCAGGTCTCCAGTCCATGCCTAGCCCAAAACATGGTGAAGCTACTCACTCTGAGACCGAATCACAACTGACTTGAATCCCAGTGTGCACACTCAGGAGCTAGGCAGTCAGTTTACAAATCCTTTGTGTTTGCAGGGGTAACCACATCTCTGCAAACTTTTTTGCCTCTTCTGGAATAATGTTCCTTTTTCATGTATTCAGGGAACCTGAATTGACTTTCCTTTCCCCAAGAACAACAGGTGGCCCTTGCTCTACATTTGTGGAATAGACAGATTCGAGGTGCTCAAAATAAAATCCTCTTCCTGAGGCTGTGAGCACTCTGGCTTTTGAATATTCTCCAACACTCCCCTCCTGCAGCTTGACTATCCATAGACTTTAGTACATGGGTATCCCCTGAAAAAGATCAAGTAGCTAAGTGATTCCTTCCAACAGGGCCTTTTGCACATGCTGTTCCTTCTGCCTGGGACACTATTCTTGCCCATCCCACCACTTATTCCTGAATCTAGCAAACCCTATCCTTTACTATCCCTCCAGGAAAACTTTCTGAGACCTCTAGTCCCAAACAAGCACCTCTTATGCAAATGTGTGTTTCTCCTCCCTAACACATCCAATATTTGCCTTTCCTAACAGACTCCTGAGCTCCAGCAGAGCAGGAATGACACCTTTCTTATTTGTTCTCTCTAGAGCCTGGCCCAAACAAATGTACTTAACCAATTCTTTTGAATAAAATGATTTTCCCCAACCAATGGGTTATTCATTCCCAGAAGTAAATTCTGTATTTCTGAGTAGATGAAAAGTATATGTAATATATATAAGCTATATATATATATATATATATACATATATATACACACACACATACATATATATGTGTGTGTATATATATATATGTTTGAAGCTTTGAGGTGGCAGGATTTCATTTTCTCTAACTGTATATATTTTACATGATATTTAAATGTAAAATACGGGGTTCCCTGCAGCCCCAGAGCATTCTGTTTCCCTTAATCCAGGGATTTATTCTCTCTCTCAGCCTCCAGCCAAAAGTGACACAGATTCTTTAGGAAGTTTTCTGTCCTTTTGGCTGCCTCCTCATCTCCTGTATTCCTATTTCACTGTCAAAGCTGTCTGCATTTAAACCCATCTCCAGGGGGACCCATGTAGCTCACTGTTTGAGCTTCTGCCTTTGGCTCAGGTCATGATCCTGGGGTTCTGGGATCGAGTCCCACATCGGCTCCCCGCAGGGAGCCTGCTTCTCTCTCTGCCTATGTCTCTACATCTCTCTGTGTGTCTCTCATGAATAAATATATAAAATCTTAAAAAAAAAAAACACTCCAGTGTCACCTCCTGCATGAAGTCCCCCTGGTTCTACTCAACCACACATACTCCCATCCTACTTTGAATCCTGTGGCATTTTCTTTAAAGATGCCATCACATTCTACCACACATGATTGTCAGCTGGGTAATTGTCCTAACTTTCTTCCCTCATTCCATTAGCTTGTAAAATTGTACTGTTGCACTTGAGACAGAAGGCCATGGCTAGCTTCAAAGGGGCATGATGTAATGAAAAAGACAATAGCTCTGGAGTAAGACCAACACAACTTTGTCTGAAACAGATATGCCTTATGATCTTTAAAAACACTGTGAGCCTACACAGAGCTGGACTTCCTCACCCATTAATTCCAACTATTATTACCTACCTCACAGGGCAGTGAAGGTAAGATTCAGCCTAAACACAAACTCACTTCTCCTCCCCCTGTTGTTAATCTCGGGAGGCAGAAGGGGAAGGTCAAGAAAATTGCTTCCATTTCCCTGTTACTGTATGGGATGTCTATGACTTCACTTTTCCCAACTATTTCTCTGCATTGAAGGTAAAGACATTCTGTTCCCATATTGCCATTTCTATTTCCATAAACAAAAATTCTTGCTGAGCAAGGAGGTTACCATCAATGCTTATAGGCAGAGTACATCACTGCTACTAGTATAGAATAGTAACTCCCCAAATTTGAGCACACAGGCCATATAGCACCCTGCTCTTCATGGTGAACTTGACACTGTGTTGTAAATAAGTGGTGCTTGAAATGGATTCTGTGGCCAGGGCTTCCTGTGATTTCTCCATGGGGCATTCTTTCTCTAATTCAGTAAGTCTAGTCTGTTGAAAAAATCCACTAGGTTTCGTTTGGAAGATGACAAATGATTAAGTTACAATTTGTGATTATCAGATCAGAAATTCTGTGTTCTGATCAGAAATTCTGTGCAGTTTCTTTTTTCTTCTAATATATATTTTTTCTGATCCAAACACATAGAAAATTTGTCTTTTTATTTCCTGGATGGAAATGATATATAATTCTTTATGCCTCTTTGTTCAGTCTCCAGGCTCTTCGTATCTAATCTATCATGCACAAAAAAAGCTGTTTCTGGACACTTTACTCAGCCTTTTCGGTTCTCTCTGCCCGGAATTCCATTCCAGCATCAACACAAATTCATCTTTGCCATGAATAGATACCTAATTTTTGTCTTGGCCATTTTAAATTATATTTGAATCAATGCAATTACACATGAATGATTAAAATAAACTATCTTCAGATATATGTGCATCTATTCCCATAAAATTGTATGTATGTCTTACTGAACGTAGTTCCATGTTATTATAAATATTTTTGAACCCAGCTTACCTTCCTCACAATATTTTTTTAAAAAACTGTATTAAAGATTAAAATAAAATAACTATTGAGTGCCCACAATCCCCCCAAAATACTTATCAAGCGATTTCTAAGAGGTCACTTAGCAGCTATTCAATGCATATTTTTAAATGAATGAATGTATAGTTGTGCTATCCCAGAGGGTAGTCACTTGCCACATTGGGGTTATTTAAATGTAAATTAACTGAAATTAAATAAAATTAAAAATTTAGCTCCTGGTCACTCTAGTCCCATTTCAAGGACTCAAACATCACAAAAGTCCACCAGCTAACAGTATCGGATAGTGCAGCTCTGGAACATTTGCTTGAGAACAAAAAGTTCTATCCAAAGTGCAGGGTCGAATGAATGAATGAATGAATGAAATATACAATTCATCAAGAGGCTCCAAGCAAGGTCCTCTCCACCTCTCTGACTTCTCGCACGGACTAGACTGTGTAATATGAACGTTTTGCCTAATTTGGAGATCAGCTTCCCAGCGAAAGCTTCACAGCTTGGATTATTTAAAAAGAGCTTGGGAGAGCAGTGAACACATCCTGCAGGCACTGCTGCTGTCTTTCCACAGACCCGGCAGCCACATTATGACAGGAGTGCTTTCCAGCTCCAATTTGTCTAATTCTCGTGTGTTATATTAACAAAGGATGCCTGGCCAGAACATGTCAGTCATCCCCACAAAGAGTTATTTCTGTCTCCTCTCTTCTTCCAGAACTGCAAAGATTGATCTGAGGCAGATAGTCTTTTTTGTGTATTCCTGCATACAAGCTGGCAGCAGCTGTTCTCAAATGCAACATCGATACATGTTTTATGAGTCACTTCTTTTTGTAATGTGTGAAGCTAATCATCTTGATTATGACACAAAAAAGCATTTGCCTTGAAAGCTCAAGTGCTGTGTTCATCACTCAATTGTGCTGTTAGTGTGGCATTCCTTGAAATGTCCGTTGTGTTAAATCTCAATTTTGTAATTCAGCTCCACAATCCAGGGGGTATGAACGTGAGTGCCTTTCACGTTGGGCTTGCGTCTCAGCCTGAGTCATCTAGAAAACAAAACCTAAGGCTTTATTTGGGAGATGTAAACCCAGGGTAGAGAATGAAGGGACGTGAATGCAAAGAAATTGGTGAATCCAGATGACACCTTCATGCTTCTGCCTCACCCCAAACCTTGAAGATACATTAGGCAGATCCATGCATGTGTTCACCGGGCACACAGGACTTTTCCAGGAAGTCTGCAATAAAAATATGTACTTTGAAGTAGAGTGTAAGGGAAAAGAAGGAGGGGATTTGTCAACCTACCTCCTTCCCATCCTCATTTCCATCGACCTGTTCATCCCATAGAGAGTTAATACCTCCAGAGTTCAACAGCAGCTTGGGATACTGGATCTCAACTGGAAGTAGGTGAGCATCTCACTGTAGATGGGCTAGGAGTGCAGGGAATGAGAGCCAGGCAGGCTCAGGGCTTCCAGCCATGTCAGGCACATCCTCAAAGGCAGTGCCCATGAGTGAAGTCTGGGAGGCCAGTGGCACTTTAGAAGAAAGGAGGCAGACGAGTTAGGGAACCCGAAGAGGCACCTAATTTCTTGGTCCAATACAGCTTTTCTCCTCACATGCCTACAGGATTCAACTATAAGACAGTGGAGAATTCCATAAACCAACTCTCACCTGAATTTCTTTTACCCAAAAAAGTCAGAAATGTCTCCTCACTCCAAGTCAAAGTATCCCCATGTGATCTGAGAGAACATGGTAATCACAGAGATTCTCTTAAACTGAATTCGAAGTGTTGGTTTCTGTGAGAGTTGGAAAGAGTAATCCTCCCTGGGATGTTTTGAGTGTCCTGGCCCTCTAGGCCAGTAAGCCTGACGCAGTTCCACTAAAAGACAGCAGTGATGGCTATGGGAAAGGAGAGGTATCGCTGAACTATCAGAGACAGAGGCTGAGGTAATTTCAGCTGCCCGCTCCTGCCCCATTCTTGGAGATCATCTCTGGTCTTCCCAGCAAAGAAGGGTAGTTCAGAAGAAGAAAAACACCTGCTTTGATCTATATTTGAATCCCAGATGCATTTCTACTACCTTGTGACCTTCAGGCAATTACCTCTGGGAGACTCATTTTTCCTCCATAAAGTAATAATAATTATATGCATCTCAGAATGAGGCTAAAAAGATTACTATTCAATGTCTTTAGGGTTCCAGACACACAGTAGTTTTGGTGCACAGACTCTGAGTTGACCCAGAAGATCTACTCCTTGTTTTCATGCTCTGGCATAACTCACTCATAACATCATAAGGATGACTTTGGGTGAGACCCAGGACTTGCTTCTAACCCACAGATTACAACAAAGTTGACAGGATTTCACTTCCTTAGTAACATTACATAAAATTATAAGGATTGTCATGCCGAGAGACACTTCCCTGTTGGCTGTGAAGCGGCAGGCTACCATGTTGTAAGCTGTGCTAAGGAGAGAGGCAAGGAATGGAGGGAAAACTCTGTCAGGCAGCCAATAAGAAACTGAGGCCCTCATCCAGCAGCCTGCAAGGACTTAAAGTCCGCCAACAACCATGTGAGCTTGGAAGTGGATCCTTTCTCAGTCGAGCCCCAGAGGAAGACTCAGCCCTGGCTGACTTCTATTTAAAGCTTTACAGAGGACCCACCTGACCCATGCCCAAACTCCTGGCCCACAGAATCTGAGATACTAAATGTATGTGGTTTTAAGTTTCTAAGTTTGTGTCGTTATTTTTACATAGTAGTAGATACATAAAACAAGAGTTTGTCCACAGACCCTAGCTTCCTTGCCTTGGACTATCCTGTCACAGCACCGGGGTGGTGAATGTGAACAATGCCACTGAGACCATTTGTTCAGGATTCCTCTCTTTAAACATAGCAATGGAAGACTTTGAAGTTTTACAGGACCCCAAAAAGTCTATTCATGTGTGTATGTTTACACGTGCATGTTTGGGGAAGAAGGCAAAAACATTCAGAGTATTTATAAAATGCACTGTGAACAGGAGCCACTGGTCTTATACTGAGTTATCACTTGTACAAGCGCCAGTATCTCATCTCGAGGCTACAAATAAAGCCAGCAAGGTGTGCCTCTTCTCTATGCCCATGCTCCACCAGCCTGTACCACTTTGTTAGCATTTTTGCTTTGGCAGATCCTTGGTCTTGCTCACTGCCCAGTTTCCTTTGCAAGGTGATACACAGATTTCTTCCATCTCTAAAGATGTTCTACTCCCACTACTGTTCTGCAAGCCTACCATGGGTCTGGACTTCTTGTGCATTCTCCTCCAAATGCCCTCTGCTTGACTACCATGGTGGGCGGACATTCCCAGCATCCTCATACCCTGATGGGAAGAAGGTTAGAGTTCTATATGAATGCTTTTCCCCCCCTTCTCACAGACCCTTCTTCCTGTGGTAGTTCACAGTGCCCCTGCCCCCTTGTATCTCACTTTCAAGTATCTCTTGATCAATAAGAGTTGAAGAGAAATGTTCCTTTTGCTGCCAATATCTCCTCCTTGGCATAAAGAATCATGGCACACTCACTAGACAGGGTTTACGCCGATGCAGCAGAGATTCAAGACAGGATGATGTTTTCCAGGTTATAATTTTCATTGTGTAGAACAAAACAATTTCATTGGTTTCAGGTTACTATGTCTTCCTAAAAACAGAGTGAGAATCAAAGTTTCAAGACTTTGTTTCCCACACAAGAAATGACAACATTCATCATAGTTACCATTAATTAAGGGCCTCACAAGGTGCCGTGAATGAGCTGAGCATTCAGCATGTCATACTGCATTTGATTCCTCTTGAACCTTACGAGGCATGTTCTGTAGAATCCCATTTTATAGATAAGGAGGATATTTGGATTTTGGGGAGCCTCAACTGGTAAATAGCAGAATTGCTTCAAGTTGGCTTCGATCTCAAGCTCTTGCTTGGCAGAAAAGGAGATTGGACCTCAAAAAAGAGGCACTGAAGCTCACACAACCTGAATCCTCAATAAATCCCAGAATTGTTTATGTGACTCTCGCAATTCAGATATATCGTTTTTTTTCATCCTGCACAAAAACAGTCTCAAAATTAAAACCTATGTTTTAATGTTGAGCTATTTCAAAATATTTACTGATACTTGCTGATTTTTCAGAATTTACTGATATTTCAAGATATTTACTGAAAATTAGTTTTGGTGAATCTTCTAGATTGATATGCAGCGTACACAAATGAAGAAGATAACTATCCCCCAAATTTTTATGATCAACTCCTCTTGTAATACACAAAGTACCTATGGCCCCATCTTGACAATAATATCAAGCCTGTACCTCTTGTTCTTTTCTTCATTCTCAGCCATTCTTCAAAAAATTTTGGACCCTTGGAAGGTAAGAATCAATAATAAAAAATGTTCAATCCCTTAAACATCTATATTAACTAGTTCACTAAATTTTGCTAAAAATACTAAAACTGGACATCTGGTTTTATAGAAAACTTCAAAACTTCCATCAAGCTCTGGTATTACAAGACCCCTCTTGCCACTTGCAATTTGTATTATAAGAGCAAAAGGCACATACATCCCCAACCCATTGACTCATTTGTTGAAAGTAGCAAGGTGCGATTTGCAAGTGGAAGGGGACCTAGGTGAATGGACTGGCCACTGTCATAAAACTTCACAAACTCTATAATGTCTGTCCTGTGACTCCCGAGAGTAACACCCAGTGCGGATTGCTATCATGGGGACAGACAAGAATCCTGATCTTCAGTGCTTTTGAGGACAAAAGAATAACAATGCACCTTCATTTTGCTGCAAGAAGGTCATAGAAGTCCACCAAATGATTCAGCCCCATTCAAGATGGGAATGTCCCTTTATGAAAGCCAACAGAACCAAACGTTGTTCTGAATAAGAGGTGGTCCGAGCCCACACAGGGACACCTTAAGGTACTAAGTGGCAGTAAAACAAACTGTACTGCTGTGAAATGGGACGGTCGCACAGCTGTGCCAAAGCCAAGGCACAGCTATCGGAGGCCTGCAAGGGCACCTGCCTGAGTGTGCATTCCGTGAGCAAGGACGAGGTGGAAGAGAAAACCTGTATGGGAAGGGACAGTAGAGGCATCTAGCCACAACCATGCTCTACTTTTCCCTCTGTGGAGAAAGCACAGCACCAAGAGGACAATTTCCAAGGTCATACACCCAGTTAAAGGCACAGTCAGATACAGAAAAGTAGGCCCCTGCCCTTGAGATTAGAATTGTGATGCCCCAGATCAGGAAGCAGAGAGAAGCTAGAGTTCAACACTAATTAAATGACTGTGGCCATCAAGATAGTGATCAGTTTGTTTTAAAACCTTGCGATCCCTCTACTGGTTGAAAAAGAAAAAAATTTAAGTGTGTTACTGATTTATTAGGGAAGAGGGCAGGTGTTAGTTCGAGAACCATAAAGGTGATTACTATTCCACAGACAGTGTCAGAAACCCTGCATGGCCCAAAGGCCTGGCTTGCAGCTCACTGCTCCCTGCGTCCTTGCTGACAGAGCGGTGAGTTCTGAAGGCCTGGAGGTTCCCTGGAGGAGACTCATAAAGGCACAAACCTGCTCTAAGGAAATGCAGTGACTTTGCCCATCACATCTTCAGCTTCCAGGATAATAAGCATGAACTTCAGGGCAAGTTCTCTTTACAGGGGGCTAATGAGTCCTTACAAGGCCTCTGAGCAACCATTCCTACATGCCGAGCAGAGCTAAGCTAGGAAGGAGAGGAAATGGAACTTTCCTGAGGTTTTCCAGGCACTCGGTTATATATATGCCTTTATGGGAAATGCTTCTCCGGGTGGAAAGGATGCCAAGGTTTCATGCCGGACATCATTTCCTGTTTTCTATTAGTTTTTATTTTGCGTTTGCTTGGATTTTGTTTTGCAGTGTGCTTTGTCTTTCGGGCCTAAAGCAGACAGGCTTGGTAATTACACTGCAGTAACCACTTACAGATTTCAAGGCTCTGTCCCAGGCAGTGGTATTTTGTGTGGTCTTGACGACAACCATGTGAAGTAGGACTTTCCCCATTTTCAGATGAGGAAATTGTCATTCAGAAAGTTTCCACGAGGGGCTCAAGGTCAATCGTCTACCTGGCCAACACACTGTGCTCTGGTGTAGGCCTCTGACTCTCAATCCAGACCCTTGGCTCTGTATGGAGATGCTGTGTGTTGGGCTGAGAGTCAGGGGCCCCCACCCGCCTGTTGACCCATCGCTCCTTTAAAGATGTGAGTTCGCCTGTTTCCATGTCCCGTTCTTCCTTGCCAATTCTTCCAGCATTTCACATTCCATCTGTTTCTGGTTTTCTCCCTGCGACAGTCGAGCCATGTGTCCAACTTAATTAACTGACCGTGGTCTTCACCCAACGTGCAATCCATCAATCGGCGAAGAGGTGTTGAGGGCCCACCACAGACAAGGCCCAGAGCAGGAAGAGAAAAGACAAAAGTAAAAACAATTGTTCTGGATTCGTGGGGAAACACTCCTTTACTCGCAGACAGAATAGACCGCATCGCCTCTGCTCTGGCTAAGGGGATGCCCAGAGTTGGTGGAAGGACAGGAACATGGGAGCCAAAGCAGCATTCATGGGGACGTCAGTTCAGAACACTGGGTGAGAACCAGCCCGGGATGGGAGACCTCCTGTGGAACAGGTCCAACTGCCAAGTTTATCTCATGCCTGACACTTGTCACAGCCAGCCGCTCGCAGTGACTCAGAGCTGCGGTGCGCTCTCAGTGCAGAGTGTTTCTCTGCCCCCTTGGCCTTCAATGTCCTTAGAGTTTATCTTCCTGAATAACCTTTTGATTCTTTTTTTTTTTTTTCATGAGAGACACAGAGAGAGAGAGAGAAAGAGAGAGAGAGAGAGAGGCAGGTTCCACACAGGGAGCCCAATGTGGGACGATCCAAGGCTCTAGGATCACGCCCCAGGCCGAAGGCAAGCACTAAACCACTGAGCCACCCAGGGATCCCCAACCCTTTGATTCTTAACAACATGCCTGTCATTCCCTCTTGAACACCAAGGACTAGGTTAGATGCTGTTCCTTCGTGTCTCGACACCTTCCTATGCCTACTTTTGCTGGAACATAGGCTCATTATGAGGTGTCTCTCTTTCCCACCATTGAAATAATCACATTTCACTGAAAACTGGATATGCTCACAAAAACGTAAGTAAAATAAAACTGACACTGTTATGTACACAAACAGATTTGAGTTGTTAATACATCACAAGGATTTTTAATCTATGTTTATAAGGGATCAAAACTTTCTTATTTGGCACTAAAATTATATGCGCTGATAAAATAAGTTAGAAAACTCTTCTTCTTTTATATTCTCTGCATCATCTGGTATGGCATGGGAATCACCTCTTCTCTGAAACTTCAGTGAAACCTACCTGGAAATCTCATGAACCTGGAATCTCTTGGTAAGAAAAACTTTGATTTAATTATGGTTAAGGGCTTACTCAGATGTCTTCTCTTTTTAAAAAGAGATGTATGTTTTTTTTTTCTAGAAGAATACCAACTTCATCTAAATTTCTAAATTCATTTCCAGAATATTTTCTTATGAATTTTAAATGTTTACCCTTTCTGTTCTTCTACCCTTTGTTTTGTTTTTAATATTGTCTATTGATGACATTTCTCATTGTATTCCTAATGTTGCTAAAGGCATGTACATTTTATTAGTTTGTACAAAGAACTTTACTCTAATTGTGTTGATAAACTGTATTTTCTCAATTTTTGAACACAGAAAAGCAAATACACCGTACTTTATGAAACTATTAACTAGGGGAAACTCACAGAGGCAGTTTAGGTGCAGTCCTAGACAGGGATCAGGGTTCTCCAAAAGGTCAAATCCATTAGTGTGCATGTGTATGTGTGTGTGTATAGATAGAGAGTGAGAGAGATTTTAAGGAAATGGCTCACATGATTACAGAGGCTGCCAAGTCCCAAATTTGCAGGGTGGGCTGGCAGGTTGGAGACTCAGGAAAGAACCAATGTTGCAGTGCAGGCAAAATTCTTTTTTGCTCAGGGAAAGTCAGTCTGTATTCTGGAATTTCTATTCAGGCCTTCTACTGATTAAACAAGGCCCATCCACATAAGGGACAGCAGTCAGCTTTACTCAGGGTCCAATGATTGAACTGTTAATCTCATCCACAGTGCTTTCACAGAAATGACCATAATGATGCTTGACCAAATATGCAGGCCCCCAGATCCAGCCAAGTTGACACATAAAATTTACCTTCCCAGGAACCCATTCCCAGTTACACTCTGGACAGTGCACAGGGATCTGATCTGTTACGACTGGATGTCAGTCTGCAAGGAAGGGCCCTCCACCTCTTGAGTTCTAAGGCTTTTAAACTGCAAGACTAGGGAAGCAGGCCCCTTCCCCAGCATTAGCAGGGGCTGCCACCCAACAGCAGTATGACCAAGCAGAATTTTAGCTCCTAATGCCATTTTGCCACCTTGATTATTTATCAGTCAGAAAAGCCCTTGCCTTGGGGCACCTGGGTGTCTCAGTTGGTTAAGCAGCTGACTCTTGATTTCAGCTCAGGTTATGATCTCAGGGTCCTGGGGTCAAACTCCACGTCTGGTTCTACCCTCAGTGGGAGTCTGCTTGAGGATTTTCTCTCTCCCTCCCTTCCTCTGCTCTCCCCCCCCCCACCAAATAAATAAATAAACTTAAGAAAGAAAGAGAAAAAAAAAGAGAGAGAGAAAGAGAGAGAAAGAAAGAAAGAAGAAAAAAAGAAAGAGAAAGAAAGAAAGAAAAAGAAAGAAAGAAACAAAGAAAGAAAGAAAGAAGAAGAAGAGAAAGAAAGAAAGAAAGAAAGAAAGAAAGAAAGAAAGAAAGAAGGAAAGAAAGAAAAGGAAAAGCTCTAGCCTTCCTTCTAGTATCAA
The DNA here is from genome assembly GCF_018345385.1 of Vulpes lagopus. Taxonomy (NCBI): domain Eukaryota; kingdom Metazoa; phylum Chordata; class Mammalia; order Carnivora; family Canidae; genus Vulpes; species Vulpes lagopus. The sequence goes on from NC_054828.1 coordinate 124,951,532, forward strand.
TAGAGGCCTGGGGTCTCCTACCACACTGTTTTCTTGAATCAACGTTTATAATTATTTCTCCCTTCCAGACTTACTTTGTATTGATGGTAATTTTTTTATTCCCTCATTTATTTTGATGTAAAAATTTTTTCTTCTCTAGTATTTGGGAAACTGTAAACATAATTCTAGTTTCACACTCATTATTCTTTTTTTTTTTTTTATGATAGTCACACACAGAGAGAGAGAGAGAGAGAGGCAGAGACATAGGCAGAGGGAGAAGCAGGCTCCGTGCACTGGGAGCCCGATGTGGGATTCGATCCCGGGTCTCCAGGATCGTGCCCTGGGCTGAAGGCAGGCTCCAAACCACTGCACCACCCAGGGATCCCCACACTCATTATTCTTAATTTTTAAATGCCCACCTTTATTTACACTTTTTAAAAAATGTCTAAAGTACATGAGATTTCTGTCCTCTTCTAGAACTCAGGTATTTTCTTGTGTTTTAATGGTCACTGAGCATCATAAATTTATCACTCTTGCCTAGAATTTTAATTTTACATTTTTGATATGAGATAGTTACTTTTATAACCAAAGCTTCTGATGTGATTTACTGATTTCAACTCCACTTATTCTTGATACTTTTACCTTGGTTCATTTGTCATTGGTCTAAAGGACATCTTTTAGAAATATATATTTTTTAAGATTTTATTTATTTATTCATGAGAGACATAGAGAGAAGGGCAGAGACATAGTCAGAGGGAGAAGCAGGCTCCCTGCAGGGAGCCTGATGCAGGATTTGATTCCAGGACCCCAGGATCATGCCTTGGGCCAAAGGCAGATGCTCAACCGCTGAACCACCCTAGGGATTCTAGGGATTCTAGGCATCTCTAGAAATATCTTTAATGAGGACTGTGCCTAGTAAAATTTTGAAGTCCTCGTATGTATGAAACTATAATTATTTTGTTCTCAATATTGAGCGATACTTTCACAGGGAATAAAATTCTGAGTTAATGCTATTTTTTCTTTCACTTTTTTTAAAGATAATTTATTTCTCCTCTAGCTTCTTTTATTGCTAATGATAATGTTACCCAAGTGAGCCAAGGTCCCAGAAAAAGCCTTCAGTATGTCTCAAACTTGAATTTCTAATCAGATATTGGGAGCTCTTGGTGAAGGGAAACTGAACTGAGGTCCTCAGACTGCACCCCCACTCCCACCCAGGAATCACTGTCCTTCCACTCTCACTGATCCTCAGCCCCTCCAACTTTTAAGAGCCAGACCCAAGGACTAACACCTCTCAGGCGAGCCTGTCTTCTATGTGAACAGAGGAAGACATGATGGTCAAAGAAGCAGGTAAGAGAGAGGCTGCGGGCACCCTGAAGCAATGGTGTGTGTATTAAAAGAATATCATCTTTTTTCCTACTTCTTCTGTTAATGGTGTTTGTTGTTTTGTTTTCAAATTCATTTGAGCCTGGTAATAATTTTGCTATGTACATATGTGATTTTATTAATCCCACATTTGACCCCAATCTTATGAGAAGATTCTCTTTTGCTCCATGGAGGCAAGGATCACCTAGACTTTGTTTTACACGACATGCTCAGTGCCCAACAAAGTGCCTGGCAGGTTGTGGGTATAACCTGAATCAATTCATTAAATAAAATTGAACTGAATGACCTCAGGGAGTGAGTTGTGACACAGATAATAAAAGAATTGCTTTGAAACAGAACCTTGAAGGATATTTAAGGGAATGGAGTAGAGAGTTTTAGAAAAATTAAAAGGCAAAATGAGCATAAGTAATGAAGGTATTAGTAAGGAAAAGCCGCTGATTGGGCCAAAATAAAATTCCCAGCCTGGATACTATTAAAAATGCCAAGACACTTTCAATATGTGAGCACAGGAAACAATCAGATGCTAACACCATGATGCATAGAGAAAGACCATGACAATATTTGGAGGACTTTTTAAAACAAGATAGTCTTATCAATAGATTGTGATCATATTGGAATAGTTATATCTACTTCTATTTAGTGAGAGTGAGATTTTTAAAAAGGAATATATCTTGTGTTTTCCTTTTTCTAAGCAGTTTAGAAAAGTTTTCAAAGTTCCATTTCCCATTACGTTAGTCTCCAAACTAGTAAAATATTTTCTTTTAAGATTTATGTCTTTATTTGCAGGGGAGGGGACAGAAGGAGGGGTGAGAGAAAACCTCAAGCAGACTCCCCACTAAGCATAGGCCTCAATCTCATGACCCTGAGATCAAGACTTGAGCTGAAATCAGGAGTCAGATGCTTAGCTAACTAAGCCACCCAGGAGCCTCACCAAACTAGTAAGATAGGATTACAGTTGTCTTACTTATTCAGCCATTAGTGTTTTTTTCTGTTTATCTCAAGTTGGCAGTGACTGGATGTCTGTGGTTCTAGCCCCTTTTTTAAGTGTGTTATCAATGATTCAATATGACTATTGCTCGCCTTTGATGACTCTTTACACTTAAGGGTAAATGGCTCCACTTGGACAAATTCAAGTATAATATAAGTAACTAATTTATAAATAAATATGTAAATTTATTTTTTAAAAAGATTATTTATTTATTTATTCATGAGAAACACACAGAGAGAGAGGCAGAGACACAGGCAGAGGGAGAAGCAGGCTCCATGCAGGGAGCCTGATGTGGGACTCAATCCCGGAACTCCAGGATCATGCCCTGGGCTGAAGGTGGAGCTAAACCACTGAGCCACCCAGGTTTCCCTGTAAATTTCTATATTAAATATTAACTGATATATACAGACAATATAGAAATGAGCAAGGTGGAATTGGGAGAAGGGCCCTTGTAAACCCAAAAGTTTTAGGAAATAGTTCCAGATAAGTAATTGAAAATATTTCTTCTGGGGGCACTTGGGTGGCTCAGTGGTTGAGTGTTTGCCTTTGGCTCAGGTCGTTATCTCCTCCCTTGAGGAGCCTGCTTCTGCCTCTGCCTATGTCTCTGCCTCTCTCTCTGTGTCTCTCATGAATAAATACATAAAATAAAATCTTTAAAAAATAAATTCTTTTGTTTGTCTTATCCTGCATACTTTTCTGTGAACTAGGGGACCTAGTAAACAAGACAAATAGAATTCCTGCCTCCAAGGAACTAACATTCCAGTGAAATAGGCTAATTAGACAATATTAGAAGAGGGGAGCCTGGGTGGCTTAGTTGGTTAAGCCTTTGGCTCCAGTCAGGATCCCTCCTCAGCAGGGAGTCTGCTTCTCACTCTGCCTCTCCCCTACTCATGCTCTCTATCCTTCTGCTCTCTCTCAAATAAATAAACAAAATCTTTTAAAAAATAAAAATAAATTAAAAAAAACTTTTTAAAAAGAAAATATTGAAAGACAAAATATTAGAAGGCAGTCGGTCAGTATGGCTGCCACTTATTAAAAAATCCTGTTTCTCTTCTTCATGGGAATAGCAGAGGAAGGACTTTGTGGCCCGGTGTGGACAAGATCATACAGCCCATACATGAGAAGGCAGGAAGTGCAAAAATTCTACCTAAATAAATAGAAGGGGAACTAGTATCCAAGACAACATGATTGTTCAACTGAGTTGACAGAGGGAATTCTTGAACCCAGATAAGTCTTGGAATTCACCCTGAAATTAAGAAATCAGCACAAGGAGCTCCCACATATCTTGTTATCAATCTTTAGTAGCCTTATGTTGCCTACCCACTTGATATTACTTATAGTATACTTTCTGTTATTTAAAAATCTTCATATCATTCTAAGACAACAAAATTCGGGTTTTATGTATAGTATTCGTAGAACTAAAATAAAGGGGAATTGGTACCCTAACATAAATCTACCCCATGAGATAAATAACTAGGTAATTTATGGAATGTCATGTGGATTGAGATGTTACTCAATATTATCTAATATTGATTGCAGGCAACTGCAATACTAGAACTATTATTCTACAACCAAAGCAGATTAAAAACTTTGAAAAAAAATCAACAACTAGACACACACATAAATAAAGGCTGTTCTCTCCATTGTGATGGCCATGGTAGCATTTATTTTAATAATCTAGAAATGTATGGTTCTTTACAGTGATTTGAACCTCTTTTTCATTCATATTCCTAGTTGGTACAAAAAAACTGCTCTTGGGAAAATCATGAAATTATTCATACTTTTTTATTTCATTAATTCTAATATAAGTGATGATTGAACTTTCTGTAGATTAAATGAAAATATGAGATAAAATGAATATAAAAAATGGATTCTGAGACAGACTATTTTTCATTAATATTTAATTGGTTGCAAATTTTGCTATCTCAAAAAGTTTCTGCTCTCTGCTTCATTAAATAAGTTCTGTCATTATTCAGTGTAATTATAGCTTTGGGGAAAATTTCCCAATAAAAGCTTAGAAGGGAAAAAAGGAAGCATAACAATTAATGATAAAAGCTTAGTTAATAGTTCTCAGTTTCCAGACTTTCTCAGAGTTCTGATCAGCACGAATTTCTGTGACCTGTATGGGTGGGTTAGATGAATGTTCATAATTGATTCAGACAAGAGGGAGGGTGTCAGGAAAGCAAACAGATTTTTCTCCACTTAATAATTTCCCTGTATGTTTGAGCATTTCCTCAATTCTAGAGTTCACTCAGCTATTTAATATATACTGCGTATATGGAAAACATCTGCAGATTCTCTGCTCTTGCCAATTCCCCAAATGTTTGCTCAAAGTCCCAATACGAGGCATTCTAGATCCATTTGAGAATCACTCACTTTTGGTCCATTTAGATCCAATTTTGTTTAAGCATTTGAATTCCTGACATTATTGCTTCCTGTCTGTATAGCTCCCAACTGTGGATCAATGATTTGAATTCTATTATGCATAAGGCCTAATGTGTTTTCAAAGGCCAATTTGTCCTCTCCACCTTTTAAAATGTGTCTTTCTTCTGTATTTTTTTATATATTGAGTGCAAGGATATGACCTAAAGATGTACCAGCTCATGCAAACATCTTCCTACAGCTCGTGCATCTGCCCCATGAGATGCCACCATCAATATTAGATTTCCCACTTTAGGAATTGATTCAAACCTCTATTACATTATCTAGCATATGGGAAGAATTTAATACCATTTAGTTAAACAAATGCTTCTCACTAGTTTGGGCAGAGTATACAGGTCAAATTCTTGACCATTTCTGACTTTGGTTTTAAGATAAATCCAGGTAATTTCTTTGCAATTTCCATGGAACTACAAAGACAGAGCACAGGGCACTTTGCATTCTTGATAAAAATTACTTCAACTCCACAGAAAAATTCTGAAGTAGGTAGCCCTGGGATCATTTTAAAGATGAAGAAGTCAGGGATGCTTGAGTGACCCAGTGGCTGAGCGTCTGTCTGTCTTTTGCTTAGGTCGTGATCCGGGGGTCCTGGGATCTAGTCCTGTATCAGGCTTCTGCCACTCTTTGTGTGTCTCTTATGAAATAAATAAATAAAATCTTTAAAAATAAATAAAAAATAAAGATGAAGAGGTTAAGACTTAACAAAGGTTAGTTACTTTTCTACACATCTTGTCCCAGCAAAGTAAAACACTAAATGAAGACTTCCGTCCCCTACCTCAGAGTACATACCATCCTGAACAGAAATCCTCCAAATGTTGTAACAACCTCTTGCTTGATGTAGGTGTAGTAAGGCTCTGTTAGAGAAGGGGACTTCTCTCAAATCAGTCTCAGGCCATTAATAGAGAAAAATGCCAAAAGGCTCAACTACCAAATAATTAAAACTTTCCATTCTTGTCAGCTACCAAGCTTCTAAAAATATCCCACCGCGAGTCTCTCCTTTCGCTTAAGATCCTGAAAACTCCTAGTAGAGGTGAAAAATTGGGATCTGTAGGAAGGAGTGAATTAAGTGATTACCCCCTAGCGCTCAAAGTAGATCTAAATAAGCACAGTTGGAGGACTGGCTTAGCCCATTCACCTGCCCACTGCACAGATGTCAACTGAACCTGGTCTCCATTTCCAACATCATATATGATGTACCTGAACATATAACAGGAAAAAATGAGGGGCTTCTATATAAATTATCAATGATAAAAAATACAGTGTGATTATTCTCTAAACAGATCAAATTTTGCTCACCACCTATTTTTAGAAATAAAGCTGTATTGAAATACAGCTACTCACATTACTTAACACTGTTTTCTATGGCTGCTTTCACTGTGCAATAGCAGAATTGAATCATTGCAACTGAAATCACGTGGCCTTCAAAGTCTAAAATATTTATCATCCGGCCCTTTGTGGAAAGCATTTGCCTATCTCTGTCCTAGGCTAAGAGCTTTATATTACAGCAACATCAAATTCTCAACTCTTTTCAGAATCCCCATGTAATTCCAAGTCTTTTACAAGCATTTCACTCTACTTACATATCATTTAAGATTGGGTTCAGTTATAATTAACAAATCCCATAGTAATATATGCAGTTAAAAGATAGAGGTTTATCTCTCTCACATAAAATCTGAGGTAAGTCCATGTCATTCACTCTGTTCCAAAAGGTCTTATAGGGCTTTTGGCATTTTTGAACTTTCCACTCTACTGTCCATGGATAGGATTGAAGATGGTGGCCAGGACTCTAGCTGTCACTTCCAATAGAATAGAAGAATAAAGAAAGAAATAAAAGGAAAAAAGGAAAAGGGAAAAAAGCATACAACTGATTTTAAGTCTCTTAAAATTGTAGACTTGTGTGTGCAAGACATGAACTTCTATTAATGTTGAACCATGTAGATTTTAGGGTTTATTACACTTTCCCCCGTGCATTATGATATTACAATATTGAGATATTGTGTTCAATACTAATGACGAGGCTATGTCGATTTCAATCTTTATACCTTTAATATCTTCAGTATTACCTGGCACCATGGTAGGTGCTGAATACACACGAGGTGGATTATTACTGAGCAACAGAGCCATGCACAATTACACTGAGAATACAGAGGAAATATCTCAAACTGAGAACATCATATTTGTCTTCCAATCCAGGGCCATACATGTTATACTACTATATGAAGCACAAATATTCCATTGGATAAATTTCTAGTTAATCTCTCATGGAACTTTTTTGTTCTGTCCCATGATGTACCTTCAAATACTGTTGTCTGTGCTGCCTTGATAGACACCTCATATATTTAAGAGGAGGCCTTGGACTCTGGGAGAATTTATGAAGAGTGACCTTGAGGAGCAAGATCAACTTACAAGCAATATCGGGCTCTCGTTCAGACCCCAAAATGGTGATCGTATGGAGAACAGAAAGGCTTTCTTTAAGCTGTCATTTTAAAATATCCACACTCTATTCCTGTGACAGCCAGCGCCTTTCCCACCAACATGGAAACTCAGGGTGTTGATAATTCTTAATGACAAGGAGAGTTTCCAAACAGAGCTTTTTCTTCATAAATGGGAGAATGTTAGATGAAAACTTGGCATGACCTGCCACCACCTCCCCTCACTTTTTGCTATCCCTGCTCTTCTAGAAAAACTTGTCTGTCCTTGCACTTAACCTGAGCAGGTACTAACATTATCCTTCATACATGGCACTAGGTTTATGTGCATTTTTTTAAAGACGGTCTCTCCTCCTAGAATTTATGCATCCTAAGGATTGACAATTCTTTCTTATTTATATGCTCTTAATCTTCCCCAAGCTCTTGCACAGTTCCTCATATATAGTGGCAAATACAAGACTTGGTTTGAAGACAAAAGGAACTAGTTGGCCTTAAGTTAATAGGAAAACGGGAGGAAAAAACTATATCTAGCAATGGGTTTGGAAGAAAAACTAAAATAAAGACAAAAAAACTTGAGGATAAAAGCCCGCCTGGGAGTTGTAATATTGTGAAAAAATTTCTGGGCTGGAGGCAGGAGGCTTGGATGCTGGTTCCAGCTCGGCCACCGACCATGTGACCTTAGGCATGCCAGCTGACCTCTCTGTGTCTCAGGGTCCTCATCCTTATAGTGAGGGTGTTAGAAGAAATTAATTCTGTGGGCCTCTCATGACCCACAACCCCATTCTAGAGAAAAAAAGAGGCCACGATTTAAAATAAGACAGGGCTATCTACCAGTGACATGGCTTCTGTTTTATATCAGTAATTGTTTTTGTTTTGCTTTGTTTTGTGTATCAGAGGAGATGACTGTGAGCCTCCTGAAATAAAGCAGACCATCAACGAGTTGTCCTCCCAGACGAGTTTCCTCCCAGAGGAAAGTGGGTGTCTGTAATTCCAAACTTGATGTTTCAGTGGCCATGAAGATAATAGGGGGGATAGAGCCTAGGGAGAGGGGGAACAGTGTTCATCCCACTACTGAGGCACAACCAAAACCTTTTTTCCCCTGTAATATTCTTCCTGGCAAACATAACATCTTGGTAAGGGAACACTGGCATAGTGCTGCTACTCCTGCCCTGGGTTTGTGGAGGCAATAGAACTTGTCTGAGAAATCCTTCCCCTTCCAAGAGCAGAGGAAGGAAAGCTTGCCCCACTTGGTGAGGATCCCACACAACTAGAAGGAACAGTGTTACTGTCAGTTCCGTGGCAACAGGACCCATGTTCCTTCCAGCTGAGCCATAGTCATTGCTGGAGAGGCCCAGTGTGGTGCAGAGGCTCAGGGACTGTGTGACTTACAGGAGAAACTGAGGGACAGAGACATCGCCGTAGCATGAACCCGTAACTCCAGGTTGGATGCTACTGTCATGTAGCAGAGAGCAGGAAGGCTGGGGTGCAGTGTCAGACCACAGGGCTCTGCCCATTGGGGAAGTCCTTTCCAGATCCCATGAACCTGAGTTTATGAAAAATCCGGGCAAGGAAGAGCACATGGTTTTGGGTTTTGGACCATTCCCCTTGGCCACCCTACTGCAGCCACCCAGTTGGTCCTGCCTTCTAACCCTCAAAGGCAACGGATGTGCCCCTGCCTTGGGGCCTTGCCTCTGCTGTTTCTTCCCTCAGAGATGCCTTCCCACAGATTCCACTTGCTAATTCCTCCACCAACTTTGAGACTTTGTGTAAATCACACCTTCCACGTGAGGCCCCTCCAGGACCCTACTGTGAAGTAGCACAGCCCGCCCTGGTCCCTGGCCAACCCCACCCCTGCTCTTCTTGATCCAGACCCACTTTTTTTTTACATAGAACTTAACCATTCTCTAATGTGCCATATAATTTGGTTCAGAGTGTCTGGAATGGTCAACCGCCTTCCCAGATGGGTGATTCCTGAGAGCAGAAGTCCTCACTTTGCTCACAAATATGCCCCGAGTGCCCAGAACTGTGAGTGGTACAAAGCAGGCCCTGGCTTGGTGTGTGTTGAATGACTGACTCAATGCGCTTCTCAGGAGCCTCCGCCGGTTTTAATTTGCTTTTGAAAACACAAGAGCAATTTGAGAACACCTGCCAGCAGAGCAGAGGACTGGGTCATGCAGCACACACAGCGTCAGACAAACCCACAGTGCTCCATGCACTTCTCACAATGGATTCCTCGGAAAAAAGAAAACTAACGTTCACGTAGCTATGTGGCCTGAGGAGTTCTTTGCAGACAACCCTCTGAGGTCAGGAGCATTTCTGTATTTTACAGACTGAGTAACTAAAGCCCAGAGGGTCTCATCCACCCACCCACAGTAAGTCTAAAGCACAGTTTTAAATGATTGACAGGTTTGTATTAAATGCTTTAATCCTACATCCACCCTGCAGCAGGTCACATTAGAAGCTCTATTTCGGGGGGCATCTGGGGAGCTCAGTCAGTTAAGCATCCACCCTGGTTTCTGTTCAGATCATGATCTCAGGGCCATGAAATCGAGCCCCATGTTGGGCTCTGTGCTCAGCGGGGAATGTGCTTCAGATTCTCTCCCTCCCTCTGCCCTTTCCCCCCACACTCCCCCTCCTCAAATAAAAAGATACAATCATAAAAAATTAATAAGAAGAAAAAAAAATTAATAAGAAGAAAATGATAGAATCTTGTTTCATAGATGAGGAGGCTGAGGCATGGGTTATCGTGGACACGAGGCATCAAGCTGTCCCTTCCAGACCCCTGCTGGTCCCTCTGCCACACAGTCCGTCTAATTACTCTGCCAGGATCTTTCTTGGGACTTCCTTCAAAAAGTGTCTTCATATTGAAAAATCTAGAAAAAGATTTCCAACATTTTTAGTTTTCACATTGTCCTTTTTTTCTGTTTAACTTTGACATTTACCCAAAGTTCTCATTTTGATATGTAATCTGATCATTCAGAGGATTCATATTCATATGTTCATCCTGCCTTTTTGCCATTTCCATTTGGGGAGATATGCAGGTCTGTTGGTGACACATTAAATGTGGCTGTGACCGCCGCGTAGTGAGTGAGCAATAGGAAAGGTCAAAGGCCACAAGAGCTCCCCTCGTCACCAAGGGCAGGGCTGGCTCGGCAGCTCTGCTGCTGCTCGGGGAATAAGCAGCAGTAGAGCAGATCAAAAAGAAGAGACTGTTTCCTTCTACTAAAAAGGTGTTCACCTACCTCTCACCACCACTGGGGCTAGTCGATGCTTGGCCTCGCCACAGTTCCGAGCAGAGCTAGCCTAGAACACTCTGTTTGTTAAGTGTGATCAGTTGGACCAGCCTCTCTGAGGAGCGGTTTGGGTCATTGTGTGCTCAGAATGAGTAAGAGAGGTAAGATGAAAGACAAAGGATGAGATCATTGGGGTCTAGCAACCCGATGGGGCCTCCAGACCAGTGCTTCTCAAACCACTTGTATAAAGGGCAATTTTGTTTTTCCTCAATATTCAGAAGACCAAAATTTGTGAAATGTATTCCAAATAAATTACAAAAGAGAGAGAGAGAGAGATGAAAAGAAATACAAAATAAAAAGCTCAATTTATATAATTACTAGATTACATTAGATTAATATTTAATTAATACTTTGAATTAGATTAGTATCATTGGATTATGGAATTACTCTGTAAGTTTGCTATTAAAAGTTTCTAAGTGCTTACTCTCATTTTCATACTTCTCACATTGCAGACGAGTACCAAGTAGACCCACAGAGCACACTTTGGGTGGCTGGGCTCTAGACCAGGCTGGGTAGCCCAAGACCTGCCATGGGTGGCAGTGAAGAGAGGGTCCATGAAAGATAAGTTCAGTCTGAAGAATAAATACAGAACCAGAGTGAAAGAGGCCCAAAAGTGGTAACTCGGCCTAGTGACAGTGGCAGTAGCAAGAGAGAAGCCGATCCAAGCCCTGCAAAGTGACATACAAATGAGCAGAGGACAAAGAGAAGAAAGAGATGGGATGTTGGTGGGAGCATGGCAGTGTGCCCCCAACAGCTGATCACTATTTTAGCATCCAATCATCTAATTTATCACTCATAAGCTATCAGTTTAACATTCAATTGGAACATGGTTATTAGTTGCTCGTTAGACTGTGGGCTCCATGAGAACAGGAGTAGGATCTTCTTCCCTCCGTGTCTCCAGTGGCAGGTCAGGGTACTGGTGACATGTGGCTACATGTGTAATCCTAGTTTAACCCATTGTAATGTGAGTAGGAATCTAGGAGAGTAGGACATTCATTTTGGGGAAAATAGTCAACATTATAACTGACTTGATGACTCCAACAGAAGGTCTCCACGTGCAGTTCCCAGTGAATTCATCTAAAGGATCACTTTCCACCACAGTTGACTGTCTGCTGATGCCTTAGTCCCAACATTGCTCCTCCTCATGCCACCTCCAGCCATTCCTAGTAAATTTGCAGGAAGTCTTAGAGTAGCTAGAAAATGTTGTTTTCCTCCAGAAATTACAACTTTTGTGGCTCTTTAGGTCAGTCTTATTCTCTGCAGGAGAATGAAGAACGTTTTTCCCCAGGGATTTCGTCAGTAGATGCTTGAGAGCTATCAACTATGTGCAGTCTTGAATTGCCAGAGTTGGGGAAAGAATCCAAGCTTTTCACCCCTGTCCCATTATTGGGTTCATTAGCTATCTCCTCTCAGCAGCCTGTGAAGAGTGGGCAGCCTGCCTTCTGTCTTCTGTTTTATCCCAGAAACCTGACTTCCAGCCCCAAATCCTTTCAGTCATGCATTTCAACATACCTAAAAGTTTTTGTCATAAAAGAGCTCCTGCATGACCTGTCTGATAGGCAAGAAGTCCAAGGTGAGCAGATAAAGTTTCACAGCATATAAACTCTCCTGAATACAATTGGTTAAGAGAACTGATACTCATGTGACAAGGAATCTTCTCAAAGGAACTGTCCTCAATGCAATCACTATGCCCGGTTATGTGTATTGTCCATTGTCTATTCATTTGAAAACCTTCTCTCTGAAGAGGTCTGCTTAATAACAACCAAGTGCTGATTACTTGACGAATCATCAGGAGGTCACATCTTGATCTTGGCAAGCTATGGGATAGAAAAAAAATGAATTCAAAGAAGTTTTAGGGCAGTTGTTGTCAACTGAGAGTGATATTGTCTCCCTCCCATCCCCATCTCACCACCACCCCCCTGCCCCCCGCTGCCACCCAACGTCTCTACCCTCTGGAGACATTGAGCAATATCTGGAATTATTTTTTATTTTCATGGCTGGGCGGGGAGATGGTGCTACTGGCATCTAGAAGGTAGCAGCCATGGCCACAGATGCTAACAACCTGTCATGCGTAAGACAGCCCCCACAACAAAGAGTTATCTAGTCTGTATTGTCAATGGTACCAAATCTGAGAATCCCTGCTCTGGGGTCATACCCCTGATGAGCAAGCATGTAATAATTATTTAGATTTGATTGATACTTTCATTTGGTAGACCAGTTCTCTGCGTTTTTCCTGGAGATAAATGTGTATGTAGTTGCAGGATTTGCATGATAAGTAGAAAAATAGCATGACCTTGGGAAATAAACGTTGAGGCAATCGACTTTTAGAACAAGTGTGCAATTGTTGTACCTTTGTGGGCACATTTCTGTCTTTGGCAAACACTGTTAGACTGGGAGCCACCATTCCTCTCCCTCCTCACCCACCCGCCAGCAGAGGTTTCTGCCCTGCAACGTGATCCTGGTGAAAGTTCACAGTTCTCCCATTCTGAGAACTTTCAAGAATGGCATCTGCGTGCAGATGGCAGCATCACAGCTGACTGGGTTTGTTGGAGGGGCAATTATTGCTAACTGAAGGGTGGCATGTGTCTGTTCCTCCTCTGAACATCTAGCCCAGGCTGTTAACGTGCAGATGAAGTCCCTGGTGGCAGGGTGGAGGGGGTCTTGATAAAATGCAGATACTGATTCAGTAGGTCCTGGGTATAGATTCAGCATTTCTACAGAGACCTCAGATGATGCCATAGCTTCCTGTCCAAGGCCCACGCCTTGAGTAGTGAGTATCTGGAGTGCTGTCCCTGAGCATCCTGCTCATGCTCCTGTTTCAACCTTGTCCATGTTATTTAGACACATGGCTTACCTCCCTAAGGAATCTGGAAAGACCATGTGGAATTGTGGGGAAGGTATGCATTTCAGAACCTGAAAAGCACGTATTTAATTCTGGATCTTCTTCATAATGATTTTGTGACCCTGGACAAAGTAGCCAGTCATCCTGATATCAGTTTTCTCATCTCAATATGGATATAATCATTATTTCACAAGACTGTTGGCAAGAATTAAATGGAATTACAGGATCTCAACCCCTCATCCAAAATACTCAGGGCCAGATGTATTATGAAATCCAGAATATTTTTAGATTTCAAAAAAGTAATATGATACATATGAATGTGTTATGCTGCCCCTCTGAGGCAGCAACCCGTAATCAAATGCTAATAGTTATGCAGCAAAATCTACAGATACTATAGCAAACAGGAAGACTAAGGAGTCTAAATAATGCTAATGTTCACCTCAGGTGTTGCTGCCAAATATGTTCGGGTCCGATATGAGTTACAAAAAAATCTTTCAATTTTCAGACTGTTGGATTTTGAAACCATAGATAAGGAGACTGTGGACCTCCACCTGGCTTGTGAGTACAGTCCTCTTTCTGTTCAAAGAGTGTGATGCACTTCTTTCCTACACGTCGTAGGCTGTGAAGACAAAGCCTCTGAGATGGAGACTAGACACGGAGCAGTGCCAGCCCCAGGGTCGGAGAGAACCAAGTCAAGGGGAAAGTCCATTAACTAGAGCCAGGCAGGATTCATGGTCAAAGTCACCCCAGTACCTGGAGTATCTCCGTATGGAATCCTGATGGCATCCTTTAAACCACACCCACACCCCACACTCACCCCCTCACCCCCTCACACTTATACTCTCTACACTTACACAGTCACACACACACAGTCACATATACACACACTCCCACACATACACGTACACACATGTTCCCATTCACACACATTCCTAATCGGGACCTGCAATTAAATCCCGAACTTAGGGTCTGGATGGTGGGGGGTGGAAGCAAGAAGCCAGATAAGTTCTGAGGAAACACACCCCAATTCCCCCTTTAGCTTATAACACTGGGTGAGAATCTCTCCTTGGAGGGCACATGACTACATTTCTTGAAAATATACTTGGGAACATGGGCACTGCACAGAAGGGCAAGTTATTTCCGATCTTGTAGTTTACGTGGACAGTTAGATGTTTACAGGTACAGCATCTCTCTTTCCTTTTTTTTTTTTTTTTTTGGATGATCTTATAACCACAGCAATTTGTGCAAGATTTGGAGATGACGACTTTGCATAGCATTGCAAACAAAAAAACATGGGATCACTGTCAAGCCCAGGATATGCCATTTCTTTCATCTTTTAAGACCCAGGCTTCATCACCCTACTCAGAGCTAAGTGTGAGAAAGATGTGGGAGTACCTCCATCCTGTGTGGCCCAGGCATGGCCCTGAAAGACATATAAGATGGGGGGCGGGGGGCTTTGACACACCCTGAAGAGCTGGCTGAGGCATCACGATGTGATCTGAGAGCCAGTTCTCAACCTGGAGTGCAGGTAAAAATAGGACTCTTGAGATTATGGTCAAGATGACTGGAAGACTGTCCTCGCAGAAGCAGCGTGGGTGCCACGGTTGTGAGCTTGATCTCTGCATCCAGCCCGCCTGACTTCAGCGCTTAACTCCACTTCTTGCTGATGATGTGATCTTTATGTAACTCTTCCAGCAATCTGAGGTCGCATTTCTTCACCTGTGAGAAAAGGATAATAGGGCTTACTGCATAAGATCGCTGTGAACATTGCATGAATCAATAGGCATAAGGTCTGAGAAGAGCACATAGCAGGTACCTCTGTGTGCATTGTTAGTTTTTTAATCCAGCTCCTGTTTTTCAACTGAGTTGACTGGCAAGTCGGATCTGCTGGCGGAGGTCCCCTGCAGGACAGCAGCTCTTACAGGCCCAGACGGGACCTCTTCCAGGGGGAGGGTCCATCCTTCCCTCTGCTCCAGAGCTCAGAGGAAGTCCTCAGAGGACGAATTATCTACCGAGACCCAGGCACTGTGTGAGACTCTTGACACATTTTCTCTCACGAGGGAGACATCAATTATTCCCATTTCATAGGTGAGAAAACATGCTCAGTGAATTCAAGGGACTTGCCTAAACCTACACAACTGGTACAGTGGTGAAGCCACATTTGGAAGCTGGGTCTACATAGTTTCCAATCCAGATTCTTTCCACCAAGGTC
This sequence comes from Vulpes lagopus, assembly GCF_018345385.1. Taxonomy (NCBI): domain Eukaryota; kingdom Metazoa; phylum Chordata; class Mammalia; order Carnivora; family Canidae; genus Vulpes; species Vulpes lagopus. The sequence continues at coordinate 124,967,097 of NC_054828.1, forward strand.
AGTCTCCATAGTTTCACACAACCTGTGAAATCCATGCCTGGAAAGTTTGAACACACACATAGGACCGTAATCTATCATTTCAGGAGAAGAGGGGCAAGCAAGAGAAGAGCTTGACCTCAAACCAGCCAACCAACTGTAACTACAAATAATGACCAAAAGGCAAATGGCCTGTTATTCTCATCGTGTCATCAGATCTACAGCATGTCAATGGCAAAAAAAAAAAAAAAAAATGTGGATGGGGTGGAATGGCAAAATATGGGACAGACGCTGAAACCAGATCCATCCAGCTCTCTGGAGAAGTCACTACTCATTCCTGTGCGGTCCGCAGACCCCAGCTGAGCTGACCCCCATGGACACAGACGAAGCCAGTGAGCAACAGACTGCAGGCCACTTTGATGACTGCTCAGACTCCCACAAGACCCTGGACCCCGCTGAGCCAAAGAAGGAAAAAGCTCTTCCTTTCAACAGCTAGAAAATTCTTCGGGGGGGTGGGGGTTGGGGCTGGGAAAGAATGACAGAGGCCTGTGTGTCCAGCAGGTTTCCCTGGCTGTCTGAGGAAGGAGAGATGCTAGCCCCCCACCGCCACTGCTCATCTAAGTGATGGGGAGAGCGTGCAATTTCCCCCATGGGTCCACGGCCGCTTCTCCTGCCAGCTGGGCCACAAAGCAGAAGCAGCACCACTCAGAGAAAATGCTTCCAGACAAGTAACCTATAGCCTGCATCAGGCCCTTGGCCCAGGAACCAGAACTCTGGCCAACGATGAATGGGATACCTCTCGGTAGAGCTCCAAGTTGGACGGATGTGTTGCAAATATGACCATGATTTTTCTGCAGAAAAAAGACACATTCAGGGTCACTCTAAAATAGTCTTTGCAAAGACATCTGCTCCAGTTACAGCATCGCTAAACCAAATAAGTAGGTGGTGCTTCTGGTTTCCTGTCAAGCTGATCAAAGGGTGTTTGTGTGTAGAATAATACATTTTAGTAATGAATGTCCAGCATGTCTGCAAATATTAAATTAGAGGCCGAACAGGTTGGGGCAGGGTGATGAGGGAGGGCACGTGGCCGAGCTAATGGCCTTTCTGTGGCTGCTGCAGGCGCTGGAGGTGGCTGTGGGGACCTAATGAATCTGATAGCATCTCTGAGTCCAGGCTGGGCGATGACTCACCAGCCCCGAGACTCATTAGCTCAGGGTCACCTAGGGACTGGGAGCTTCCTTTCAGAAAAGAGAGGCACAGACGTCTAACACCCTTCTTGCATTTCAATAACTCTCTTTAAACAAGGAGCAACCAGTTCTACAAGACCAGGAATATTCTCTGAAGAAAAGCTCTATGGCAGTGAATTAGGAATAGTTTTATTGATTTTTGATAAGATTTGGGGAGCTCAAAAATTCCGGGTGTTAAGTGGATGATTGGAGTGCATCCATTTCATTCGTTGTTTTGCTCTGAAATGCTGGCTGCTGCGCCCCCCACGTTTCCTCTGTGCACATGTACACACACGGGACCTGAGCATCTTCACGCAAGCCTGCACACCCGGGCCGTGCCGTGTCATGGTCCACCTCGGTGACATCAATACCCAATTGCATTTGTAAAGCAAAATGTCATATTTGGATTAAAAGCATCAGTCAGAAAATCGTGTTAATAATAAAAGACAAAGTTCTCCTTTTGAGCATGACTCTCCTCCCCTTGCCGTAGGTATCTATTTGAGTCAGTTGACATCTGAGTCCCCCTTCCTTCAAACACCTTGTCCCTTGGCTTTGATGACATCATTCATGTCTTGTTCCCCTCCTGCCTCTCTGACCTCTTCCCTCCTCTGTCTCTGCATGCCTGATAAGCTGGTGATCCCTTGGATTTCTTCTCCCCACTCTCTGCCCTACTTCTTCTGTGACTTTGGGATCTCATTCACTCCAGAGGCTGTGTTCTCCAACTATGAACTAATGACACTCATGCCTGTGCTCCAGACCCCTCCCTCTCCCAAGCTCCAGCCCCACGGAGCCAGCAGTCTGTGCTCAGCATTTTGGGGTACCCCACCATATGTCCATCCCTTTGCCTCTACTCCTGCTGCCATTTTGCATCCCCATCATCCCTCAGGTCATGTAATGCACAAAACCAGGAATGATTCTACACCACACTGTCTCCCTCATATGCCTCAAATACTGTGACCCTGGTCACTGGTCCCCCTGCCCCTGACCTCACTCCATTCCACACTTCTCTTTCTACTTTAAAAAGTACAAATCTGATCGCATTAGGTCCTACTTAACACTCTTTGGGGTCTTCCAGGCACCTGGGGAGTCATTTCCAAATACTTTTGTCTGTCATACAAGGCACTAGAATTCTGTTCCCTGAATCAGTTATCAAAGCACCTCCTCTTTCATGTCAACATGGAGCTCCAATGAAGCACAATCACATGATTATTGCAAGTTTCCCTGCTGTTTCACTGTTTTCTGCTTTTCTTGAAGCTGAAATACCACCACCCCCCAACTTCAAATCCCCACTCTTTTTCATAACCCTAGGAAGTTCCGTCTCCTGTCACAGTTCCTCCCAAACTACTACATGCATGTATGTCCGTGGCTCTGCTGTCCTCTGGATGCAGGATCTTGACAAACTACTTCAATTCTCTTTGCCTCACTTTCCCTACCTGTAAAATGGGGAGAGAAATATCTACCTCCCACGACTGTGCTCAGGATTAAATGAGTTGCTATATGGAAAGCTCTTACAACAAACAGCATAGGCCAGAGTGACCGGCACATAGCAGGTTCTCAAAATATGGGAGATTAAAGAAGTGGAACAAATGGGTCATGGTGTGACTCATGAGTTCCTACCAGGCATGGCTTGTCTGTCTGAGATTACTTTTCTTTTTTCACCAAGCACTACATTTGAAATATTTTTATATTAAAAAAAAGTTCCTTCTTTTTTATTTGTTACTGTAGATTCTTTGGCTGTAAAGTTTTCCCTTTCATTGAAACCTAAATTTAAAATCCTATCAGGATATAGAAATCAGAATAGTACTAACCTTGGGGGGATGCTCACTGACAAAGGAAGAGCTCGAGAAGGGGACTCGGGATGGTGGAAATGCTCTTCACCTTCTTGGCTGGGTGGTGGCTTCACAGGTACAGCATATGTAAAAGCCCACCCAGCTGTATGCCTGAGATATTTGGGCACCCAGCTATGCAAGCTGTCACCTACATGAAAACAGAAGAATAAATACCACGGGAATATACTGCAGTTGGTGACAGTCACTCTGAAAATGCTAACCTATTAGTTTTTCACTGAGAAGGTGATCCTGTAACATTTTGAAATGTGAATGTTGCACTTCCTGCAATCCAGGAAGGGAAGAGAGAGAAAAAGAAACCAGAGAACACCATCTTTCCCAGTATTCTTTCTACACGTATCATCACTAACATGTGAGAGGAAAGAAAGAAATTTAAATGAGCCAAGAAAGAGCTGGGTCTGTTGTGCCTGACACACCCCGATATCTAGAATGCTGGAGAGATTAGGTCTCCAGGAAAGGAAGGGGAATATAGGTCATAAAAGAAGGTTATGTAAAGAAAGCCATGTAAAGGGAAAGAGCATGGTAAAAAAAAGCCTGTTCCCCCATAGAAGGAATTTCCATGAAGATGAAATTCAACCTATGTTTGGGTCACTCTTCTTGTTCTGGATATTCCTTACCCCAGTAAGTACTAGATACTCAGTACTTGGCTTTGATGGCTTCCCATCAAAGTGGCTGGCACAGCCTCCCTCTGTTCCTTAAGACCCTGGAGCTGGAAAACAAGGACATAAACACTAGGGATCTGAACTCTGAAAGGATGAAAACCCCAAACATCGTTGGCTCCCCTCCTCTCCCCGAAAACCTGGGAGTGATGGTGCCAGTCTGACCACAGTGGTGAGTACCTCCCACATTGTATGAAGAACAAACCAATCTTGCTCTCTCCAGGGACCTTGGACCCATTCCTGCCCACATGCATTTGGAGAGTAGCCTTAAACGCAAAATGATGTCTGTGAAGTGATGCATACAACATATTCCTTATTATATCAAGGCCACCCCTTAGGGTTTGCTGTAGAGTGAAGAAAATGCCATTCCACCTAAAAAAGAAGCAAAGGTATTAGACATATTTTCTTCTACGGGAAAATGAACATGTATGGTAACTTGCCTTCCTATCTGTCTGGTAGAGCAGTGTTCTGGATTATTATTCATACATTTTGTATTGTTTTTCTGAGTACTTAACCTCCACCGTGGTCGCTCAAATACCCACCTTCCAAAGGGGAGATTAGAACTTCTCACAAAGGAGTGTCTGTGTTTGTCCCACAGTAACAAAGACTTAGCTCTACACCAAAACCTGTGCCTATGTTCATAGCAGCTTTCTGAATAATGGTTTCTGGAAGTTAAGGAGGAAACAGGAGAGGAAGGCAGTTGGAGATAGCTGTCGAAGGGCCACATGAGGGATCCTGGTGGTGACACAAGTCCTCTTTTTTGGAGCATTTCTGTGTCAATACCAAGACCCAGGTCGTAATACTGGACTCTCATCCTCCCAGATGGCACTACTGCGCAGGGGTAGAGAATGGGTACAGAATAAACCGCAGGATCTTTCTGTATTAGCTCCTACCATCGTATGTGAATCTACAGTTATCTCCAAAAAAAATGTTTAGTTAATTAAGAAACTAAAAAAAAAAAAAAAAAAGAAAAAGAAGAGATTCTCTGATATGCAAATGAGGCTCATGGGGTTCCTAGAAGGGGGGGATGTATGGTGAGTCAGGAGAGGTCCACCCATCAAGCAGGACCTCTTGGGATTTGCTGCAGAGGGAAGGAACCACCATCCCCACCGGAAGGAGTAAAGGCACAAGGCTGCTGCTTCTTGAGAGGAGGAGGATCTGGCCAGAGATGGTGGGAAGGACATAGAAAGAGAAGGAAGAGACTGCCCATGTCAGGTTGAGATGGTCTACACTCTCTCTTCTCTGTACTTTTTCTTAGGGAGGGATAATGAATATGTCAGCACAAGGGGTCCCTTGCCCCCAGGCTCCTTTTAGGGTTCTGGGAGGTCTCAGCCACCTGAGCAGAGTTGCATCAGCTCTGAAGCTGGCTGTGGCCAGGGAAGGGGGAATCCTGAGCTTGCCCATCCTGAGCCATCTTATTGGGTTCCATGGACGCAGATTGCTGCAGAGAATGCCAGCATGACAAGTAGCTACTAGGAGGGTAGAGATGACACCCCCCCAGGGACCAAAACCCCAACTCAAGAAGCCCAGAACTCCCTTCTGCCAAACACACAGACACTCCTCAGTGAGAAGGAGTTGGGAAGGGGAAAGGGAGCTCCCCGGGTGGTGAGCACACTGATGTGCCCCGATTCTAGGAGAAGGCACAGAGCCTCTGCACTCCCTCCTGGACTTCACGCTGATGTATTCTTTATAAGAGAACTGCCATCCTAAGTTTAGTGCTTTCCTGAGCTCCGTGAGTTGTTCTATCGAATTACTGAACATGAGAGGTTCATGGGGACTCCCAAATTTATAGCTGGTGGGTCAGAAATGCAGGTGGGCGGTGCGGGGAGGAACCCCCAAAGTACAGCTGACTTTTGAAATAAAGGCAGACCCATGGAGGTCTGAGCCTTTAACTCACGGAGTCTGATGCTGACTCCAGGGTTGGCATCAAAACTGAACCGCTGTGTACAGAATGGACCCCCCTCCTTCATTCTAAATCACTGTATGCCCAGGTGGCAAAACAGAACAGGCCTCCCTCCTGAGTTCTAGCTCTATCCACAGTCTTCTCCGCAGGTCGGAATTCCCTCCTCTGTGTCCTGCTGGACCCTGACTTTCACCCTAGTTTCTCAAATATAGTTGGCAATTCCCTTGTTTACAGCAACATCCCTCCCACAAGGCTGAGGCTGCTCTTGGGGCAGATTCAGGTTTTGTGCAACATGCAGCCCTTAGGATGTAAAGCGAGGCCCTCTTCACTTATGTGCCTTTCATAAGCCACATGACCACATAACGTGAACACCTTCTGGGCCCCACCCCCGCTGGGCCTTGGAAGAGGCCAGGAGCGCAGGAGGCGCCCTGGAGCCTAGCCTTAGCTTCCCAGGCAAACCCACTCTGGCATCTAATTCCTCCTTGGCATGTGGCTCCCAGTAGACATTCAGACCCCCTAGTGAGGGAGGAGAGATTAAGTCGTACAGCACAGACAGACAGGAGCAAGAGTAAAGCATTTCTTAACCTTACATTTAAAAGATGATTTGATTCCTCTTATTTAGATGACAAGGGCCCTTTTCTCCCCCTTGGAGGCTGACCGCGCTTGCTATTTTTGCCTCCGTCCCTGCAGTGGGATTTGGAGGGATCTGGAGGCTGTGATTACCAGGTCTAGTGAATTACAGAAGCTGGTGAATTTGGTCATCTGCTATTTGCAACCAGATTAGAAAAATCCCCCAGAGGAGCTCCTGTTTTCATTTCAATGTTAAATCACAAAAGAACTGAAGAAACAGAGCTCAAATGCAAATTTAGGGCACATTTTAAGTATGAGGGATTTAAAGCCTTTGTCTCAGAGCCAAAAGCTTGCTCTCCGTGGAGAATCCGAGTCATTAGGCTGCCCTGGCATTTTCTAGGGTTTATAACAGGGTGGTTGTCAGCCTGTTCGCAGTCATCCGGCATCAAGGAGCGTGTTAGGTGGCACTTCATACTTGTCATGCCACAGTGAATTCTAGAACGTTGAGCACCTCTTCAATTCACGTCCCCTTCCTCTCACTGCTGTCACTGCCTGGGGAAGGCCCTCTAAGCGGATGAGAAGTGGGCGAAAGAGCACTGCATGAGGGGTCACAGTGACCTGACCCTACTTCGCATAGCCCCTCTCCCATCTGTGTGCCTGAACACCTGTGATGACGTCATCAATCGTGTCATTCCTCCAGGCCTGTTCATCCCTTAGACCCTGGTATTCAACAGCGCCTGCAATCTTGGAGTCTCCCCACCCTCGTGGCATCACTTGGAGTTTGTCGTGTAGTAAAACAGGAACCTCAGATCTTCATCTCAGGCTGGTGAAGAGCGACCCCTGCACAGTTACTTAGAATCCCTAGCCTGGCTTCTATCTCCGGCTCTGAGCTAAGACCCTACTGCCAAGGAGATAAACACAGCAGGGTGTGTCTCAGACCCAGGAAATTGATGCCACTCACCAGGCACCTGAGAACAACTGGAATGTTCCATGGCATGCTGTTCCAATGCAATTAGCAGTTGGAAACCGTACAGAGATAAACTCGAGAGGGCCAGACAATAAAATAGAGATCATCTGTAAGACCTAGGAATATGTCGTGGGGAAGCATAAGGCCCATTTTGCCTCTGGGGGTCTAGGAACTCTCTGTTGAATAACTAAAATGTTCTTGACTGAATTGTCAACCCTAGAAGGAAACAAGCTCCTTGGGCAGCCTTGCCCACGTCCGCCTAGCGTGCCCCTGAATCTCTTCCCCCGGCACAGAATTGATGAAATGGTCATCTGTGCCAAGGTCACGGAGAGTTCAGATCAGCCTGCAGTTCTCTCGTTCACAGCAATAAGGGCTGGATGGCTTTCAGTTAGGTTCACGAGACTGTGAAGTCAGCCGGGATCCCTGTCATCTGATTAAAAGTCATCACATTCCACTTTGAGAGAACCTGAGTGTTTGGGGGTAGGGAAAATTCTAAGGATTTTTTTTTTTTAAATGATGACCTCAATTCAGGAGGCAGCAAAAGAAACTAATGCTTTCCCAAGCACCAGCACTGACGAGGTACCCTGCTGGCTGCTTTTGCTGTGTTACATCCCATGATTCTGACATCAAGTCTGAAAGGCAGAAGAAGCATCGCGTTCGGTTTCAAAACAAGGAGACGGTCACTCCGAGAGCTTAGACTTACCTGAACCTACACAAGTGATGAGCCACAGTCTACTTCTAATCGTGGGTCTGTTTGACTCCAAATTTCACCCCCTGTGGCTTCTGCTGGGTTCCAGTTGACAAGGTGACCAAAGCTGAGACCCAAACCCGCTTCCTTTCCTCTGGTCCTTCACGCCTTTGGACTCAACTCCTTTTCCTGGCACTCTTATTTTTCTTGGGAGGAGGGGAAGGATATGCTGCTACTAATGCGTTAATATACTGTTGGCTGTGTTTGTCCACCCACCTTGTGTTTTTGGAATATGCTCCTCGAAGGAGAGTGGTCACAGTTTTCACATATTCTGCATAAAATCTCTCCTCGGGTTCAGGTTTCTCACTGCCATGCTTCTGTTCACACAGGTCCTTCTAGCTGTGTCCTCTCCTCCTCCAGGTAGACTCCTCCTTCGAGGCTCAGGTTAAGGCTCCTTCTTCCAGGAAGTCAGACCTGCATGCTCAGCAGATGGCAGCTCTGTTCCTCTGACCTTTGACATCTGCTCCTTGCACAGCACTCAGCACACCGCCTGAGTCCTGGTGGGTCCCTGTGAACTGGGAGCCCCTTCTAGTCTCCTGCCCTTTCCTGTATGTCTCAGCTTCTGGGAGGTCCCACTTGAGATAACCTGGCAAGCAAGGGTGGTGCATTCAGAAAGAACCACCCCCCCTTGCCTCAGCTGGTTCACTTTGTGCAAGACACTTAGCCTTTCTGGGTCTCTCCCTGAGTGTTCCCAAGTGCCAGCCCTCAGAGCTACTTTGCCATTTGTATGTACAAACGTGTACGCAATGACCACTCACTCCTTGCAGCCCTAGAGGCTGGAATACAGTAGGCCACTGAATCATAATCCTCCAAGACATACAATGAGGCCTTGTCTCTGCAAACAAGGGCCCTGTTTGCGCCTCGCCAGTTGGTCTCTGCTGCCCCCTGGGCCACCGGCTGAGGCAGTGAGAGGTGGCGTTCAGTGGACTGGTGCAGGCTGGACCCTCACTGGCACTGGCTCCCAGGGTTGAGTATTTGGGAAAGTGACTTTCTACTGAACAGGACCTACTAGAGGACTGGGACACACTCACCAAACTCATGGGTGGTTGAAACCAAACAAGTGCCTGGTACAAACTGCACACCCTCCACTGAGGAATGGGACCTCTAGGCTGGGGTTCTCCATGCAAACCCTCTGCCTGGTCTTTTCCTGATAGGAACATTTCAATGGGGAACGTACTAAGCATCAGGGGGTCTGGGGGGAGCCCACAGCTGCAGCAAAGGGCTCTGGGAGATCCCATAAGTCAACATCAAACAGGGATAACACACTACCAGGAAAGAGAGACGACTTCTATTGATTCCATAGGCCACGTGCCCTAGTTGACATCCAGAGCCTGCAGCCAGGCTGACCACTTGCCGTGTGGTCATGCCGTGTCATGCCGTGACACATGCCGTGTCATCCTGCAAACACTGCCATCCTCTGAGTACCGTTGACTTCAGACATATTTTACTTCCTCAGACAAGAGATATCCCTACGTCTCATTTTAAATAACAATAAGTAACAAAGGACTAATAGTCACATAGTGATTTCCTAGTCACGAAGCACCTCCTTACGCATTATTGCCTTGAACCTTTGTAGGAGAACCTGCAGTGAGCAGGGAATGTCATTTCTGCTTAACAATGATGAGATTAAAACGCGGGGCTCCTGTGGCCCCCCAGGTGTCATTCAGTCCAAAGCCACTCATTCAGGGTGACAGAATCTGAATTCGAATCCAGTTCCTCTGACTGCAGATACCGTGTCCTTTCCATGAGTAACATCTGTAAGACACTGCTCTGAGTTCAGGGTGCTTTCCCTAGCTCTCCAAAGCACCCTGGGGAGCAGAGTCCTGCCTGATTCCCTATAGAAGCAAGGGCTCCAGCTGCCCACTGCTCTCTGTCCCTTGTTCCCTCAAACAGGAGTCAGTCGATGATTATAACTCCAAGAGCAAAAGGTGCACATGGATTACACTACCTGTCCCAAATTACACAGCTAATGGGTGCGAAAGCTAGGAATTGAGCCCTGGTTTCTTGATGGAAGCCTAATTATTTTCCTGATCCACATTCTGCTTTATAAACCGTTTTATAAACCGCAAGACCCTTTATCTTCATTATAACCAGCAGCACTTATTCTTACAAACGCCTCAAGGGAAGGAAGTCAGGAAACTAAAACAAAAGTATTTTTTTTAATTTTAATTCCAGTGTAGTTAGCATAGAGGGTTATATTAGTTTCAGGTGTACAAGATAATGATTCAATATTTCTGTACATTGCTCAATGCTCATCCCGGTGGGTATACTGTTATTCCCATCACCTAGTCTCCCATCCACCCTCCCTCTTCCCCTCTGGTAACCACCAATTTGTTCTCTATAGTTAAGAGTTTGGTTTTTTGTCTTTCTCTTTTTTTCTTTGTTTTGTTTCTCAAATTCTACATATGAGTGAAATCGTGTGACATTCGTCTTTCTCTGACTGACTTATTTCACTTAGCATTGTACTGTCTAGCTCCATCCATGTCATTACAAATGGCAAGATCTCATTCTTGTGTGTGTGTGTGTGTGTGTGTGTGTGTGTGTATCATGGACATGGACATTTGGGACGCTTCTATGCTTTGGCTGTTGTAGATAATGCTGCAATAAACATCAGGATGCATATATCTTTTCAAATTAGCATTTTCATATTCTTCGGGCAAATATCCAGTAGTGACATTCCTGGGTCATATCATAATTCTATTTTTAACTTTTTGAAGACCCTCCTTACTGTTTTTCACAGTGACTGCACCAGTTTGCATTCCCAGCAACAGTGCATGAGGGTTCTTTTGTCTCCACATCCTCTCCAACACTTGTTGTGTCTTGTGTTCTTTATCTCAGCTGTTCTGACAGGTATGAGGTGATATCTCATCGCAATTTTGATTTGCATTTCCCTGACGATGAGTGATGTTGAGCATCTTTTCATGTGTCTGTTGTCCATCCGTATGTCTTCTTCGGAGAAATGTCTGTTCATCAAAGTGTTTCCTTATGCACCATATCTACTCATTCCAAAATCCTTCCAAAGGGACGTAGTGTCCTCTTTATACAAACAAGTAAATCGATTCTAAATCAATAGTATAACTCGGCCAGCACCACAGTAGGGGAACACACATCTATCCATCAGGATTCCTGATTACCATAATAGTTATCACAGCTACTCCGCCAAACACAGAGAGAGGAGTGGTGACGAGGATCCTGGGACAGTACTCATCTGCGAGTGGTTTTGTTTCTTTAATTTCAAGAATAGATGTGAACATGGGGTGCCTGGGTGGCTCAGTGGTTGAGTGTCTGCTTTAGCCTCAGGGCATGATCCTAGGGTTCTGGGATTGAGTCCCACATCAAACTCCTTGTGGGGAGTCTGCTTCTCCCTCTGCCTGTGTCTCAGCCTCTCTCTCCTCTCTCTCTGTGTCTTTCATGAATAAATAAATAAAATCTTAAAATAAAAGAATAAATGTGAACAGATTGAGTCGTAGGGCTAGTCATGCCTAAGCCATTGGAGAAGTCTGACTAGTGGGTAGTTATGAAAGGGCTGACATGTAGTAAAGTTTAGGGGTCCTGTGATAACTCAAGAGAAGGGAAATCCCAAAGACGTGCAATAGTTAGGGAAGGCTTTGCAGAGACCATGGGATTCAAAGTCATTTTAAGGGAATAGTAAAAGTTCCAGCTTCTACCACTCAATGCCTGTGATATGAACAGATAACCTAGCCTCCCTGTTTCCCACCAAAATGGGAATAAGGGTCTGCCTCACATGGGACAGTGTGTGGGGGAAATGAGAGATTCCTAGAGTGTGCTTAGCTTAGTAGCTGCCACTCCATAAGCACTCAATAAATGCTTTCTATAAGAAAAACAATGGTACCATATAACCAGTATCCAGGATAAGAGGCCAAGCCCCTTTCTCCTGATCCTATTTCAAAAACAAGCTGATGGGTGTCCTCTTGAGTGAATCCTTTCCTGACCACCCCACAAAGGAAGAGCCTCCTTCTCCAAGGCGCACAGACCTCTGTTAGTACCAGGTTCTCCTCTGACACCTGCATGCAGGCCTTCCTGCCCCATCTGAGACCCTCCTTCTTGGCAGAGGCTGTTTTCACAGATCTCTCTGCCCTCAGTGTCGGCACAGGGTTGGGCACATTTTAGGTCCTTCACAAATGATGAGAAAATATGTTAGAGATTCAGAGGTGAGGAAGAAAATGGAAGCTGATTTTGCAGCACTCACAGTGTAAATTTTAGATGATCTACATGATTTATTCCATAAATATTCACCAAACACCTGCCAACCTGCTCTACAGGGTGCTCAGATTTTGGAGCTAAAACTTTATTTGCTTCCTTGAAAAAGATTCCTGGTCTAGTGGAAAGTCCGAGAGCTTGTTCTTCCACCTCTGAAATCCCTTCAAGCACACAGTTCACCGATGGTACCAGGCTGGCAGCAGAACAAAACGTGACATTTGTCATGAGAGAGGAGAGCACAGCATGCCACGCAGGCAGTGAGAAGGCCCCACAACTTACTGGCAGGACCTGGCCAAGGGCAGAGCAACAGACTCAGCAGAGGACACATTGGAACTGAGAGGGAGGAATGAATGTAGGTTGGCCACCAAAGGAAGAAAAAGAGCCTGAAATGGAAAAGAGAACTAGACAGAGCCTGGGTGTGGTGGCTCCCATGCTCTCTGCCAAGCTTGGACGTCGTCTCCATGAGCATGTGGTGCTCACGCCAGCATGGCATCTAGCTTAGCTTTCCACCATGTCTAGTGCTGTCTTTCTTCCCTTCCCTCAGGAATGGAAGTTCTATGAGAATTTTATTCACTGATAAATCCCAAGTTCCTGTGACCAAACCTGGCACATAGGATGTGTCCAATAAAGTTTGCTGAATGAAGGCATATTAACTGCTTAGTAGAGTGTCCACTGTTTAAATGTCAACAACTGGGCTGCCTGCGTGGCTTAGTCAGTTAAGTGTCTGCCTTTGGCTCAGGTCATGATCCTGGGATCCTGGGATGGAGCCTCACATGGGGCTTTCCGCTCATCGGGGAGTCTGCTTCTCCCTCTGCCCTGCCCCCTGCTCATACTCTCCCTCTCTCTCAAATAAATAAGTAAAATGTTTTAAAAAGTAAAAATAAATGTCAGCTATTACTTGCTATTCTTTCAACTAGAAGCTGTCATTTATGCTCTTAAAAATGCCTACTGGGCCTGCTTTTGGAAGAGAAGGAAACCTGTAGACATGCCTACAGTAGTTCCCCCTCCAAGGTTTTGATTTGCATGGTTTCAAGAGATGTCTAAAAATATTAAATGAAAAATTCTAGAAATAAACAATTCATAAGTTTTAAGTGCGTGCACCATTCTGAGTAGCATGATGAAATCTCACACTGTCCAGCTCCATCCCGCGCCGACGTGAATCATCCCCGTGTCCAGCGCACCCACACTGCCTATGTCACCCGCCGTGAGTCACTTAGGCTCTTGGTTGTCAGATCGGATGTCCCAGCATTGCAGAGCTTGTGTGAAGTAATCTTCATTTTATTTAATAATGGCCCCGAAGCATGAGAATAGCAATGCTGGCAACTCAGAAGTGCCAAAAAGGAGCCATGATGTGCTTCCTTTATGTGAAAAAGTGGAAGTTCTTGACTTAATATGTAAAGAAAAACTATTTATTGTATGCTAGGGTTGCTAAGATCTACAGTGACTTTTATTACGGTATACTGTTATAATTATTCTAGTTTATCATAAGTCATTATTATTAATCTCTCACGGTGCCTATTTTATACATTAAATTTATCTTACATATGTATGTATAGGAAAAACACAGTTTGCGTGGATCGTATACAGGACTATCTGGGATTTCAGGTGCCCACAGTGGGTCTTGGAACATATGTCCTGCTGATAGGAGGGGACTTCCGTCTTATGATTTTATCCACTTCTGATTTCCCTTTCAGTAATTTCCATGAATTCTCTCCCCTCTTTCCTGCCCCCACCACCCCCGCTCGTCTCTTCTGCAGCAAGAACAAACCCTTTTACAAGTTCAATCTGACACGAGAGCCCAGCACAAGGGCATGTGGGGATAAGGAATGCATAGGGCGTCAACAGAAATATTTATCCCGAGTTTCCTGCATGTCAGGCTATGACAGCTTGCCTTCTGTCTCAAAACTATGTTCATGTCAATAAATCTGCTAAACTCCTCCACCAACCTGCTCGCTCTTCCCACGGCAGAGAAGCTGTGAAGAATGGTTGTTCTGTCTTTAAAAAAAAAGAAAGAAAGAAAGAAATAGTACTACTCCCCAGGGGCATTTTTGAAATGCACTTTGGTAGAAACATATGTCTTTGAGAACGTTGTACAATTGTACCTGAGCTCAGAAAGTTAGATGCTGACCCACAGGGCTGTAATAGCTGTAATCGTATGGGAGGTGGGAGACAGGGTGTGTGTGTGTGTGTGAGGTGTGTGGTATGCGGAGCGTGTGTGTTCAGCTTGTGCATGGTGCGACACCTTCCCTTTGCGTTAGTCACTGTGTAATGATAGATCCAGTCATGTCCCAAAATTTTTGGCTCAGGTTGGAGGTTCCGCCATCCTGATGAGGCTTTCACATTTTCTGAAGATGCATGTGGTCTGATGGAATAAACCACAGGCTCTGGAAACACATAGACTTGATGTCAGATTCCAGCTCCATCCATACCTGTGTGACATCAGACATGTGATTTAATCTTTCAGAGCCTCAAGTTTCACATCCACAGACCAGAGGTATAACTCTTAGAAGATTGTTATAAGGGTTAAATGAAAAAAAAAATATATATATATAAAGCTAGCTTCAGTACCCAACACCCAGTAGGTAGTTCACAGAATAGGCTGAGGACAATCGTTGGCCACATATGAGGTGCTCCCCATACCACTGTGTGTGGAGGCAACAATATGCACATTATGTTACCTCATGGGTGGAGATTAAGAGTTAAGGTCCTGAGGGCTCCCACCCTAACAGGACAAGACATGAGGCTAGAAGCACTCCCTTCTCCCAACAACATCTGATGATGGGGCCCCCTCAAGAGGAGACCCCATTCCAGCCGTTGCTTCCAGGAACCCACATCCTGATGCCCTCCTCTCAGCAGCTCTGAAACTGAACTTGAAGCAGCCCCTTCCCTTTCTGAGCCTCATTTTCCCAAATTATAGGAAATATCTGAATTAGAGTGAGGAGTTTTCAAACCATGGGGCAGGATCTCCATGGGGAGTGGGGGTTGGGCATGCATGCAGCTGGAAAGGAAGTTCCAAAGGAAGGCAGTTCTGAAACCTCATTGTTTTCAACATATGCAACACCGAGCTCACCTGTTTGGGGTGCTGGGCTCCTGTCTGCCAGATTTAAAGGTAACAAAGGATGCCATCTAAAACTGAAATGGAAACAAAACAAAAACAAACAGGAGTCCAACTTCCATCATGTCACCATCACTTTCCCAAAAAGTATCAGTGAGGTTAAGCAAACCTGCCCCAAACAACATTTCAGTCCTCTGGAAAGCAACCAAAGTCAGACAACAAACAGAAGAGCATTTCTTTAGAAAAATAACTATATTTCTTGCAAGAGCAGCAGGAATCTACGGTGCTGCTGCCCAGAGTTTCTGCCATCCTCACCCTCCACTCTGCCAATGGTTCCACCAGGTCAATGCAGGCAGTGACAATAAGAAACTCCATGGCCACTCCCAAAGGGCCTCACTGGACTTGGGATATTGTCAATTCAGGTGGCAAGGAAACAGGAAGAGCAGGTGGCTGTGGGCATCTTGGAGCAAGCAACAGACCATCACCTAGTCCAGCAATAAACTGGCAAGATAGCAAAGGCTTGCACAGAGAATTGCAGGAAATAGGGTAGCTACGATGGGCCTTGACAAGATGTCACATATCCTGAGTTGCCCACATGTCTGCACATGTGCGGCAGAGACAGGAGCAGGCCCGAGGCATCCATACATTTCTAACCTTCAGAGCCTGTGTGCTTACTTGTGCAGAGGAGATGTGAGAGGTGAGGAAGCCCGACCAAAAGAAAAATCAGAACAGATTTGAAAATGTACTCCCCAGCCCAGATACAGCACACACATAAACATCCATAAACATCCATCTGCTGAGCCACAGAACAAGTCTCCATTAATTTAAAATGATGAAAACCATACAAAGTCCATACTCTGACAATGATGGAATTAGAAATTGACCAAAGAAAGATATCTAGAAAAATCTCCAATATTTAAAAATTAACATGATACTAGAAAAACCCATGGGTCAAGAAGAAATTATAAAGGTAATTGAGATAAATTTTCAAAAGAATAAAAAGTTTAAAACAACTTATAAGGGATGCAGGTAAAGCATTCCTTAGAGATAGATTATAGGATTAACAATAATAATAAACTAAGATTCCATTTTCATAAAGATAAAGATGAGCAAATTAAACACAAAGCAAATAGAAGGAAAATTAAAGTGGAAATCACTGAAATAAAAATGGAAATATAGTGAAAACAGCACTTCTATTTTTGACAAGATCAATGAGGTTGGTAGGCTCTTAGCTAGACTAACATACAAAATAAAAGAGGAAAATGAATGAAGAAAGTGAAGAAAAACTAGGGACACAGAAAGATATATCAGAAAGGAAGAAGTAAAGCTTTCTTTTTTCCTATTTGACACAATCCCGTATGTAAAAAGTTTTAAGGAATCCACAACAAAACTTCTAGAATTAATAAAGGAGTTTAGCAAGATTCCAGTATGCACTAGCAATAAAATAGTGGAAATAAAATTAAGAAAATAATGTGATTCACAATGGCATCAAGAATAAAATATTAGAAACAATACTAACAAAACCAGTGCATGATTTGTACTCTGAAAAGTACAAAATATTGGTAAGAGAAAGTAGAGAAGAAGGGTGCCTGGGTGGCTCAGTGGGTTAAGGATCTGTCTTCAGTCCAGGCTATGATCCTGAGGTCCTGGAATCGAACCCCAAGCTGGGTTCCCTGCTCAATGGGGAGCCTGCTTCTCCCTCTGCATCTCCCTCCACTCACTCACTCTCTCTCTCTCTCTCAACTGAATAAATGAATAAAATCTTTAAAAATAAAAAAAAGAAAGTAAAGAAGAATTAAATAAGTAGAAAGACAGTCCATATCCATGATTTGAAGAGTAAACATTGGAGAACTGGAACTTCTCTCTAAATTGATCTACAGACTCAACATAATCTCTATCAATATTTTAGATACTTATCAGTAGAAACTGACAAGAAACTGACCCAAGTTGTATGTAAATGCTATGAAGTGCCAGAGCAATTTTGAAAATAAAAAGTTGGAGATTGGGATGCCTGGGTGGCCTGCGGTTGAGCGTCTGCCTTCAGCTCAGAGCATGATCCCTGCATCAGGCTCCTCACAGGGAGCCTGCTTCTCCCCCTGCCTATCTCTCTGCCTCTCTCTGTGTGTGTCTCTCACAGAGATAAACAAATAAAATATTTTAAAAAAAGAAGTTGGAGATCACCACCAAATTTCAAAACTTATTATACTATTACAGTCATCAAGACAGTGCAGTGTTGAAAGATGGATAGGTGTATTGATCAGTGAAATGAAAATTGAATGTCTAGAAACGAACGCTTGTGTTGATGATCAATTGATTTTCAACAAAGCAACTAAGTGGTGAAAGGATGATTTTTTTTTTCAACAAATGATGCCAGGAAGATTGGAACAACATATTCAAACAAAACAAAACAAAAGCCTAAGACTATTCTTTCACACCATGCACAAATTTGACTTCAAACGGGTCATATGCTAAATATAAGAGCTAAAGCGACAAAACTTCTAGAAGAACACATGGGAGAAAATCTTTATGCCACTGGTTAGGCAAAGAGGACTTGGACATGAGCGCAAATGCGTAAGCCATAACAAAAAAAAAAAAAATCTGAAAAAAAAAACAAAAAACAAAAAAAAAATCTGTAAGAAAAAAATGATAAATTGGACTCCATTAAAATGAAAACTGCACTTCAAACAACATCATTAAGAAAATGAAAAAAAACACGCTGTAAATTGAAAAAATATTTGTGAATCATGTGTCTAATGAAGGACTTGTATTCAGAACATATAAAAATTTTTTGAACTCTGTATTAGGATACTAAACAACCCAAATAAAAACTGGCCACAAGACCTGAACACGTGAACAGACATCTCAACGAAGAAAGCATAGAAATGATAGTAAGGACATGGAAAGGTATCTATTATTAGTAGTTGGGAGAGCTCCACAACCATTAGAATGGCTATTAAAAAAGTGGGGTCAGACAGTATCAAGTGTTGACAGGGACATGGAATAAATGGAACCCCACACATTGCCACTGGGAATATAAAATGGCACAACCACTTTGGCAAACAGTTTGGAAGTTTCTTAAAATGTTAAACAGACCCAGCACCTCAATCATGAGGCCAAGCAACTCTATACCTAGGAATCTACCGAAGAGAAATGAAAATATACATCTGCACAAAGACTTGTGTGTGAACATCTATAGTATCATTATTCGAAATGGCCAAACCTGGACACAATCCAGGTGTCCATCAAAAAAATATAGTGCAGTATGTTCATCGATATAAAGCAACCAAACACTGATAATGTGTTGTAACATGAATAAACCTCAAAATTATTATGCAAAGTGTAAAGAAGTCAGAACAAAAGACTACATATTTTGCATTTAAATCAAATATCCAGAGAAGACTAACTTATAATCACCAGAAGCAAATTAGTTTTTGCCTGGAGCTGGGAGTGAGGATTTACTGCAAGCAGGCTCAGGAGAATTTTTAGGAGGGTGATGGAAATGTTCTAAAACTGGACTTTGGTGATGGTTGTACCACCCTATAAATTTTCTGAAACACTGAATTGTACACTTACAGTAGGTGAATTTTATGGAATGCTAATTTAAATAAAGCTTTTTAAAAAGCACATTTGATGCTGTAGGAATGCAAAAAACGAAACTGAAAAGCCCTCCAATTCCACATTGCTGAACCTGAGATTTTTAATGCTACATGCGACTGAGACTGAATCTCAATTCTATCCAGTCAGTTCCCTGAGATCTGGGACTTTCCAGTTCTGGGAAAAATCCTGTGCTAAGTGTTCCCTGAATTTCTGGGTTCCATTTGCGAGGCAGCACTCACCTCCTTTTGCAGCCCATAATTTACACGTATCAGACACTATCTCTTGCCTGTGTCTCTTACCCGCTGCCAGGTGCAAGCTGAGCCCATCCTCAGACTGACCCTCACAATAACTCTTTTATAGTCTAATAATGCTTTCAGTTGCATTTTTAAGCAGGAAGCCCTGATTGCAAGGGAGTTATCTATTTTCTGTTATAAAAATTTACCAATTAAATTGAGTGCATTTGACCCAATTTAAAAGAGAAGAAAATGCTCTGGTATTTTCAGATAAGGCACTTTTTTTTTTTTCTTGGCAATAGCAGGGCCACGTTCTCCATTTCCCAAATCCCTCCAGGCAATGAAACACGTTAGCAAAAGAGCTAATTTAGAACCAAGTTTGAATTTGGGCTGACAACGGCTCCTTGAACGTGGATTCTTTAAGAATCTGAAGCTTGGTGGAGGACCAGGGACTCTGTGTCTATTTCCCACTCCAATTTGCTGGGCAGTTCTCTGTTCTGGAGCATGATGTCCTCTGGGAATAGGTTCATCCTTAAGGCATGTGGGGACTGTAACTACAGAGCCTGAATCTGTCATATATTCTGAGATTCTGATATATAACGCCTGTAGCAGAAAGCTTCAGGAAGACGCCCATGTGCAGCTTTGGTCGAGATCCTCATGCTAATTTGAAAGCCTTTTAAACATGTAAAGGACATTGTCTTCTTTTCAAATGTGTGTCCTTGCACGGTGGCCAAGAACAGATACTGTGCTCCAGTTCAAGTCAAAGTAACTAGAGTCCAAAATAAAAATGACTCTATTTAAATCATCATCAGTGTGTCACATCTGCCCTCATCCTCCTTATTTCATCAGAGGTGTAAGTCTTCATGAGAACCCACCTGACCTCAGCACACTTTCCATAATTCCTCAAATTCCCCAGCTTGTCTTGCTTATCCAGTCTGTTCTCTTCGTTGCTGCCAGAATAATCTTTCAAAAATTTAACCTCTTCCCTGCTCATTATTCATTGTGAGATCTCTCTGCCTCTGGGGTAAGTCTAGTCACCCAAGCCTGGCACCCACCTCATCACCCACGTTTTGACAGAAGCTTCACTCTTAGGCTCAAGGCTCCTCATTCAAGTGACAGTCTAGGGTCAAATGGCTTGTCTGTTCCCAAACAAGCCACTCGTGTCCGTGGGACAGTGCCTGGCTCTCAGTGGCATCCTATGTCTGCTGCTCTCACTCAAAATGCTTAGGCTCTCTTTAAGGCCCAGCAGCTGTGAGACCTCCCTGAAAACTTTGCAGATTCCTCTCGAAATCCATCCCTTCTTTCTCTCTGTCCTGTGGAATCTCACAGATCCACCACTCAAAACATTTCTGCTCCAACATGATGCAGTTGTTCACAGGTCACCGTCCTGGAAAGACCACCTGCTCCTCCAGTTCTGGCTCTTTCTCGCGTTTATTTGGTGCCACTCACCTAATAGAACAGCAAGAATGGGAAGGAATTAAGAACAACTCCTGAAGAACAAGAGATAAAGAAAGACTTAGGATCTCTCTCCGCCTTTCACGTGGAGGAAGTGATAGGAGTTGAGACAGGAAATGAAGGTGGAATAAGCATATATGGAGGGAGAAGGCTTTGGGGACAGAAGGAGGAGGAGTTGATCTGTGACACGCGGTGTACACAAGGCCTGGGCCTTGGCCTGTGTGGTTCTCAGGTGGACGGTGGCGGAAGTGTCTAAAGTGCCAGAGAGAGGCCAGGCTTGGATGCAAAAACTCTCAAACATCGTCAGCTTTTGATGGGATCTGAGGCCATGGATGTTGACAAGATCATCATTTGGAAGTCTACGGAGAGCAAGGCTAGCAAATGACAAAACTCGGAATAATCAAAGATGTAAACAGTAGACAGAAGACTTTAAAGAGTAGAAAAAATGCAGTGAAGGCCCAAAATGGGAAATTCCAAGCGATGCTTCTGAAGGTAGTAAAGGAGAAAGTTGTCCTCTGATTCACCCTTTCCAGAAGTGATTCTGCTGAGTTCTGTCTCATGTGGGAGAGGCACACCTGCTTGTGTTTGGGCTTTTGGGAGTCTTCCTGCTTTTTATACAGCCTTTCCCCCTGTCGGATTTCGGTTCGGTTTTTACCCACACCTTCAGAAAGACTTGATATCCCCAATTCATAAGCCTTCTTGAGGCTCTGAAATGCAAACTCTTTTTCCTTTTCCCACTTCTTCCATAGGATGAAGCTTTTCTCAAATCTGTTAAATTCAGTTATCACTTGTCTATCAGCTTTCCAGATTCCAAGAGTCTTTGCTCTATGCTCCTTCTCCACGGTGTTGCTTCTCGTGGTTAATGCCAGTTTCACAGGGTTGCATGGCAAAGCCGAGGTAAACGTTTATATTCAAAATGTCACCCATAAAAGGAAATCCGGATTTTTTTTTCTTCTGCTTTCACAAGGCCATTTGGCCCATCTCAAACACTGAGTTTTTTCCTAGGATCACAGAGCTTGTAGTTCTGCGATGACTATAGAAACTCCTGAAGGTAGGGTCAGTCACACCATCTCGACTAGTTATTTTCAGGCAAACACTTTACTAATGTTACAGATTCTCAATAAATACTTACTGATCGGTATGAATAATTCCTTCCAATAAACCAAGATGTTCTTACCAAATCCCCCAGAGACACATCCATATTCAGATTTTAAGACAATAACACTCCTACTGCTAGTCATACTAGTGATGGCTTTGGGACAATTGCTGCTTTCCAGGCTCTGAGGTAGGTGATTTCCACCCATCATTTCATTTAATACCTAAAATGATGCTACTAAATCATTATTGACTCTTCTTAGCAGATGAGAGAAGAAGGGATAAATAACTGTTTTAAGAGCACACCATTAATCGGTGTCCAGAAAGATACCAAGAACCCATTTGTCCTCACTTAAATCATTAGGTTATAAATTAGCACCCAGAAAAGATGAACTTCCTTGTACTATGGGAGGACCATGTTTATTTAATGGTACGCTGCACCCATGAGAGAGATAAGACCATTCCCCAAAGCCAGGTCTCACCTGAAGGCCAGGCCACAACTGGGGAGAGTCCTCAGTCTGGTCACTTGGAAGAACTAGCATTCCTCAGTCTAGTGGGGAATGGAAAGGTCTTATGTGGGCAACATTTTGGAAATTGAACGTCATCATTTGTCAACCTTGGCTGACAACCCTGGAAAGTGATTACTTATTCTAGCTGATGGTGATAAGATACAGATTCTATGGACCCAATCCAGACATTAAAAAATATGAAGAGGTGAGTCTGTGAGCCAAACTCTGAAAATCTTTCCCCACTTGGAGTTTGAGTTCTAACTGTATGAGATATTAGAACAGAGAGTCAGGAACAGCTGTAAAGGGAGTGTGAGCCCTTGGCAGTGATGATGGACTTGTATCCAGAGGCAGAAACAGGAAGGAAACAAGGCCACCAACCTGCCAGGCATCTATGCCATCCAACTGGAGGGAACCTGCAGGAGAGACTTTCTTAAAAATGTTTGTTATTCATTTCAGTTTTATTTTCTCTCTGAACACAGAGATTTGAAAACTTGGTGTGCCTCAGCAGTTCTGTCAAGGCAACAGGATAAGCAGGTCTGAAAAGCAGTGTGCACTGGGTCCCTGCATGCAGTAAAAGCAGCAGTTAGATGAGGGCCCCAGAGAGGGAGACCCAGAGGGCAGTTGGGCTTCTGGGATCACTAGCCCCTCTGCAGCCGAATGTCCCTGTAGAATTTTGTTTATGTTCCTAGAAGAATCTGTGTTTTGCTTTACTAAGAGTATCCCTATTCTTACACAGTGATTCTAACACTAAGTTATTCATATTCCTGAATGCACTTGGAGGTGTGCCAGCAATACCAGGATTTAGAAAATCTATGTGGCCTGTCTTCCTAGAGTGTTGATTTTATTTAATGGCAAGTAATTTTAAGAATTCTTCTTTTTTTTTGGCCCCTGCTAATCAAGGAGTCACTTGTCCCTCTCCTTCTTCCTCTGCCCCTCCTCTCACTGCTATTAATTAATTAATTATTAAACTTACTTACTTATAAAGCATGTGAGCAGAAGGGCTGGGGGTGGGGGGGCTTGGAAGGGCAGAGTGAGAGGGAGAATCTCAATCAGACTCCAAGCTGAGCACAGAGCCCAACACAAGGCTCTATCTCATGACCCTGAGACCATGATCTGAGCCGAAATCAAAAGTCAAGTGTGTGGGAAATATCAGAAAGGGAGACAGAACATAAAGACTCCTAACTCTGGGAAATGAACTAGGGGTGGTGGAAGGGGAGGAGGGCGGGGGGTGGGGGTGAATGGGTGACGGGCACTGAGGGGGGCACTAGACGGGATGAGCACTGGGTGTTATTCTGTATGTTGGCAAATTGAACACCAATAAAAAATAAATTTATTATAAAAAATTATTAATAAACAAATAAATAAATAAAAATAAAATAAAATAAAATAATAAAATAAAAAGTCAGACACAACCGAGCAAGCTACCCAGGTGCCCCTTAAAAATGATTCTTCTAAAAAAAAAAAAATGATTCTTCTACTATAATCAATAGGGTAGTATTATGAAATGGTGGGGAAAATTCACTGTGATGATTTTAGAAGATGAAAGGAATAACTTCAAAGAAAAATTTCAAAAGCAGTGAATGCTTGGCTCTCTGACCTACAGACACCTACTTTCTCCTGCCAATGACGATGTTTCATTTTCTCATGTTTCCGTGACCAAATGTTTGCTGGGCTCCTAATCTATGCCAGGTACTGTTGTGTTCAGGGGCATGGAGATGACGCACTGATGGGTCAGATGAGATCCCAGTTGTCGTGGAGTTTACAGTCTGGTGAAACAAGGGACCACTTAGTGCCAAGCCCCAAGGAGGAATAAAGAGGGTAACAAGACAGAGTGAGCTGGGGGTGGGAGAGGGTTACTTTACCAAAGGAGATTTGGGAAAGCATCTGTAAGAAGGTGTCACTTGAGCCAAATCCTGAACATTGAGGGAGACAGCCACATAAAGATTTGGGAATAAGCCCTCCAGGCAAAGAACAGAGCAAGCAAAATTTCCCTGCGATGGGAAGAAGCTGGTGCATTCAAGGACAAAAGTCAGAACTCTGCACCCAGAGCTTAGTGTATGAGGGGAAGTGAGGTGCATGGGGGAGACCCACTCCGCCCACTCAGTGACACCAGAATCAGAACTACCCGGTGCACACATATAAAAATGCAGGTTCCCTGATTCACCCCAGACCTACTGATTCAGAACCTAAGAGGTAAGGGCCCAGGACTCTGCATTTAAAACTGATTTTCCAGGACATTTGCGCACACACACACGTGCGCGTGCACGCATACACTAAAAGTTTCAGAATATTGTTTTAAAGATAATTAAACTAAAAACATTTTTTGAAACATGGCAACGTCAACTTGGATGACTCCCCCAAGGGAATTTATTCAGACAGAAGTCCTTGATGCTGTCTAACAAACGTGACAGGGCTGTCCTCCACAACTCTCTCCTACCTCCTCTTCTGGTGAACCCAAGACCTTCTCAGCTTTCCCTCATCTAGGGTAACTTCGCGGGGAATATTGAGAAGGTGATTCATCTCAGAAGAGAGTGGAGCAGAGCCCTGTTGCTTTGGTGTGGGGGCAGCCTGTTCTTCCTTCAGTTTCTCGTATGAAATAAACAAGTGCTGACACTTGATTGGGCAACAGCTGTTCTCAGGAATTAACTATTTCTGAATTTAGAAAATTGCTGTGTTCCACCAGACTATCTTCCCAGCTGGTTAAACGAAGACAAACAGAGTCAATTATTATAATTTTGTGCAGTTGTGGGGCTTTCTCTGCAAAAGTTACAGTATTTCTATATTTTGTACATTAAAGATAAAAGAGATGAATGACTTCAATTTTCTTGGAACTTCAATTACAGGGCTTGAATCGTCCCAGAGACAAGAGAGAAGTTGAGAGTTCAGAATACACAGGCATCCTATTAAGGATCATCTCTTGCATCAGTAATGCACCCAAAGCTATGAGGTGTGCCGGATAACACAGATTTATTCTCATTTGCAATTATTTTGGCAGTTACTTTTTGATATTTACCAACTTCCCAGGAAGGGGTGTGTCCGTGAGATCAGCAGGAATGCTAGCTTCCATGTGACCGTGTTGTGATTTCCAGAAGGAATCAGATGCAGCTCAGGGTTTTCACTTCATGTACCTCTAAACTGTGCTAGGAGAATAAGAGGGGCCTCTCACACCCAGAAAGCAAAGGGAGTTTAAATGAGATGTGTCATCAAATCTTGGATGTAATAGCTCATGTTTGCAGGTACTTTCACAATTTGAACAGCATCTCCACTGACTTTATCCCTTTGATTCTGGCCATGGCCCTGGGTGGCTGAACTGTTCTGATGAGGAAATGGAGACTCCGAGAGATTCAAGATTGCACCAGAGAACCCGAAAGTAGGGATCCCTGGGTGGCGCAGCGGTTTGGCGCCTGCCTTTGGCCCAGGGCGCGATCCTGGAGACCCGGGATCGAATCCCACATCGGGCTCCCGGTGCATGGAGCCTGCTTCTCCCTCCGCCTGTGTCTCTGCCTCTCTCTCTCTCTCTGTGACTATCATAAATAAATAAAAAATTAAAAAAAAAAAGAGAGAACCCGAAAGTAAAGCTGCCATGTCTTCCCAAACTAGATACCAGATTATTCTGATACAGGCTGCACTTCACATGGATATGCTCAACAGTGAGGCTTGCCCCCTTCCATATCTGAGGACAAAAATATTTAATCCCATCAGCTAGCCTTGACCTGTGGTCTCATTATGGGTAGCCTACCAATTTGGTATCTCCCTTCTCTGATACTGGTATTGGAGAATAAGCAGATTCCAGTGGAATGATTTCATCCAAAATTAATTGATTCTGTGTGGAAAGACATTACATGTGTGCGTGGTGAAATATGTATATATTTTGTAGACATACATGTGTCTATTTCTTGAAGTCTTTGTCATCCCACTACTTCAGAGACTGCTCATAACAATTGGAGCCAATCCTCTCCTACGCCCAGTGAAATGGATACATGGTTTGAATCCACCAGCTCTTGAGATAGTTTGGGCCCGATGGATTCCCAGAGACATTTTGCTCCGTTTGTCCCTTCCTTTTATTTACACATGTTTTTTTTTTAAATTTTTATTTATTTATCATAGTCACATAGAGAGAGAGAGAGAGAGGCAGAGACACAGGCAGAGGGAGAAGCAGGCTCCATGCACCGGGAGCCCGATGTGGGATTCGATCCCGGGTCTCCAGGATCGCGCCCTGGGCCAAAGGCAGGCGCCAAACCGCTGCGCCACCCAGGGATCCCTACACATGTTTTTAAAATGTGATTTTACACTAGCTCGATTTATACAAAAGGCTGTCAGGAGAATACAAAGTTCCACTTATGTTCCGAGCCACACTAGACTTGTGGATCAAGTCCACAGAAATGTCCGTATGATATATGTTCTAGAGGCACGTTGTGACCCTTGGCTTTGCAGGCTGGTCCTGCTGGTTCTGAGTGGACACCAAGTGAGACCTTGACAAACAGGGTTCCAGAAGGCTCTGGGCATTTGGGGAGTAAACACTGTTCTAATGTCAGAGTCACATTGCCCTTGTGATATATGCATGTTCTCTTCCAAGTTTCAGGGTATATATATTCCATCCTATTTCTGAGAATAAGCAAGAATCAAGAAACCTAAGGTCTCATAAGTGAAATAGGAAATAGCAGTTGGAAGCGAATCTCTAAAAACCTCCAGAAACATGGTTGTAGTCATTGAAATGAAACTGTATGGACATAAACCCAGAAGATAATATGCATGACACTCTATACTAGTTAACTATATCATGGTTAAGTAAAAAATTAATTCAACACAATTACTTTACATTCATATTTATATCTGTATGGTTTTTAACTGATGAGTTGGATTGTCTTTTGGTGCCTGGTATTTCATTTAAATATACAGTGCTTTTCTGAATAAACAGAGGTAGAGATTTGTTTCTTCCTAGACTTTCTTTTTTTAAAGATTTATGTATTTGTTTTAGAAAGAGAGAGCATAAGCAGAAATGGGGGGGCAGAAAGAGAGGGAGAGAATCTCAAGCAGATTCCTCGCTGAGCACAGAGCCCAACACAGCTCCATCTCACAACCCTAGATCATGACCTGAGCCAAAACCAAGAGTCAGACACTTAACCTACAGAGTCACCTAGGCAATCCTCTTACTAGACTTTCTTAAAACATTTCCCAGACTCACAATGAGTGATTTTATTGTGAACTACTTCACCTAAAGTCTCAAAGTTTAGAAAGACAATATAAAAAGTTTACATTCAAGGAATCATGAACTGTAAAGCGAAGGCCTGGGTCCCCATAAATGTTCACACATTTGGTGTTGTTGGACTTCTCAGGACAGAGACTGCTTCTGACTTGAATAATCAAAGAATTCATATTACTTCACAATGTAATTAATTCAAAGTGAGGTGGTATTTGAGTTCTCCTTGAAAACTGAATATTATTTCAAAAAACCGGTATTGGTTAGGGAGGCATGTGAGCCCAAGGGAACCAAGCAGGTAGAGCTGTAGCAGGGTAGGAAGCTCACAGAAGAGGAAGGTGGTGGCAGATGAGTCTGGAGTGCAAGACTGTGTCTCGGTTACAGAAGCACTTGCATTGTACATTCTGAGACAAACAACAGGGAGGTTGCACAGGAGGCTACATTGTCAAAGAGTACTACGCGTGTTCTCCACTGGTGTGTGTGCTGGACTATTTAGTGTGACCTTGGCATCTCTGTCACTCCCCTTCAGGCCTCTACATGGCAGGGGAGGAATCAGGAATTGCATTTACCAGATCCCCTATATCCTCATGGTTCCTGGGTTCCAGGTGCCAGGGAGGGGCACTCCAGAGACACATGGAAGGTAGGAAAGAAGGGGATTCTCAGGATTCTGTAAGGGAAACACCATCCAGTAAGTGTGCAGGAGGCAGGGTCAAGGTAAAGGCTGAGTGAGTTTCCATTTTTCACTCCTGCAGACTGTTGGCTTTGACATGACCTCCCTGACTCTTTCTCTCAGGCTCCCGTAGTCCAGAAGCCTCCAGTTCCCTGAATGAAAGCCCTTCCATGTGGAACATCAAGTATTTCCGTTTCCCTGACTGAAAGCTGACTGACAGTTTGGATGAGAAGAGACTAGAGATAGACCAGGTAACTAGCAAGACCAGTTAAAGAGGCATTCACCAAGCCAGGACAGAGTCATGAAGCTCAAAAACTAGAAACCAGCCTCTTTTTAATTCTCTCATTGATTGTTCAACCAGTCTGTGCCAAAGCATGGCCAACACCACCTTGGGGTGGTGAGATGGGGTGGGGGACATCGTGGATCTCACCCTCCAATTAAATTCTCCAGCCAGATTCCACCTCTGCCCTTTCCTTCACTTGGCTTTACCAGCCTGGTGTCTACATTGCATCTCTCAGCCTCAGTGGTCAATATCTTTATTTAAATCCATAAGACTCAGGGATGCCTGAGTGGCTCAGTTGGCTGATCATTTGCCTTCAACTCAGGTCATGATCTTGGGGTGCCGAGATTGAGCCCCCCATATGGCTTCCTGCTCAGTGGAGAGTCTACTTCTCCTTCTCCCTCTGCCCCTCCCCACCCCCACTCATGCTCTTCCTCTCACTCTGCTTCTCTCTCTCTCAAATAAATAAATAAATAAATAAACAAGCAAACAAACAAACAAATAAATAAATCCAGGAGGCTCACAGCCTCGGGGACGACAGTTTTGACCCACTATAATACCTGAGTACTTCTTGACATCAGGATGTTTAAGACATAGTCTGACCAGCCCGGCATATAGGAACCTCCTTTACAAGTAGAGCTGATACAGCTCTTCTGAAATGCACCCTTGTCCCATCTCTACTGAGTGACTTAGAAAACATGACATGTCTCCATGGCAAGGAAGAGTCAGGAAAGAGGCAGAGCCAAAGACTGCAGGGCTGGGGCCATGGAAACAGCACGTCACAATCAGATGGATTGCTGGGCTAGCACCTCAGACATCCCCCACCTCCCTCTGTGTCCCTCACACCATGAAAGTTTGGTGTAACTCCCAGTTTGCCTGTGATGAGCTGTGGCTCAGGGAGTTGAAACACTTGGCTTTGGTCACACCACTGGTTAGGAAGTGGCAGGACCATTTCCCTTGGGCTCCAGAGCCTACCCAGCATCTCATTTGTTCCACCTATAGGCTGTCCTGAAACTCAGTCCCACCAGTGAGAATTCTCAGGCCAATCTCCACAGTAGGGCATGTGGAAGAGGGTGGATGCTCATGTCTATCAGATCACCTTGTGTAGAAATAAGTGAAGACTGGTGTGTACTCCACATTTTAGGAAGGATGTACTTTATGAAATGTGTGCTGCTGCAAACAAGATGGAGAATTAGAAATATATTCTGAGCGAGGTATTCTGCACCTGGGTCACTTTGTCATCCTGAATCTGATTCTGAGCGAGGTATTCCACACCTGGGTCACTGTCATCCTGAATCATTTGCTGAAGACAATTCACTAAGGAAAAACCAGAAACAGGCTCATTATTTTTTATTACCCTCCTAAAGCCTTCATTTTAATCCATGGATTGTAAATATGTCCTACCTCCTGAAATTATAGAATAAAGACTAAGAAACTGGCCTTTTCAGCTCACCTGACCTGCCATAGAGTGTGAGATCTGGCAAGGTAACTTTTATGCATGCTCCTGACGTTTCTATCAAAAAGGCCAATTCTCTTTGATTGTTGTTCTCAGAGTGCAAAAATTCACCAGCCAGATCTCCAAGTGTCCTGAGGTGGAGAAAGCAAAGTTGGGAAGGTCTGATCAGCCACCTTCAGACAGCAGCTCCCCCGGGGGTGAGGGCTGGCTCAACTAGGGCCTACCATATTGCAAACGATCCAACTGACCACAATTGTGCAAGGAATATCATGCTTTGTCTTTCTTTACCTTGAGAAGTCCCCATAACCTTCAAAACTGAGGCTCAGGCTCTGTGATTCAGGTGTTGGTGACCCTTGCATGGTGACCTCTACCTCTTCTTCAGTCTCATTGTCTGATGTCCACTCCTCCCCGCCATAACCCCCACAGCCCTGCAATTTCTCCACCACTCACCACTTCCTGGGTCTCAGCTTTCTGAGCCCCAGTCCGTTAAGCTGTGACCTTCTCAAGTTCCTGTTCTGTCTATCCCAGTGGAACAACAGTGTTGTTTAAAGCTTCTCTCTGTAGTTAAAGTGTTTGAAGCTCCCCAGAATGAAATAACTTTTTCCCTCCTTATGGATTTCCCTTGTAGTCAGTGAATACCTCATATAAAACAGGAGTACATACCTTATGATCATTTCTTCCCATGCAGTCCTCTAGATTAAGCCCAGCTGCCCTTCATTCTCATGTTTGCTGGCCTCTCAGTGTGTTTGGCACATGTAGACACAAAGTAGTGATTTTTGAATAGTTGTCAAGTCACATTGAGCTTAAAATGATGCATTTTTGTGCTTTCAAGATATTCCCCAGATCTGAGTGTCCAGAGCAGGACAAGGGAGCATCTTCTTCATCTCATTCCTCTTTGGACCCCTCTCTCTTCTCTTCTCTTCTCTTCTCTTCTCTTCTCTTCTCTTCTCTTCTCTTTTCTTCTCTTCTCTTCTCTTGGTCCAGAGAGAAGCAAGCTGGGCAGGCACGATTACCCTTGAAGTGGAGCCCTTCCTGCCAACATCCCCAGCACAGCCGGGGGACTGACACAGCATTTGTGGCCCTGGCTTGTAATTCTCAGAGAGGCAGTAGGTTTTTAGAGATGATTTCCAGAGGAATAGCTGTAGCTTGGCAGGAGCCTTGCAGAAAATGGCCCTGGACTATGACCCTAAATTTTAAAAAAGAGAGAAAGAAAAGAAAAAAAAATGCAAATCCCCTGTCTGCACAAGGGAGGTATATCTCTTTGTTGGAGTGTCTCAGAAAGATCAGACATAATTAGGAATAATTTTTTTTCCTTGACTTCACCACTTCCTGTCTAATTCCTAATTAGCTGGACTGTGTGCTCTTGGAAGAAAGACATGAATAATATTTAAGACCTTCAGAGAAGGATAGTGGTTATGGCAACAAGCAAGTCTATTGACACATAGAAAATAATTTTTGATTTTTTAAGTAAATTTATGTGAATGTCTGTTACAAATATGTTTTGTATGTTCTATAAGAATGGCTAAAACTGAGGCGCTTGACCATGGTCGCCAAGATCTCTGTGTTTCAATGTTCTTGTCCGTAAATTGGACCAAGAATACCTACCACTAGACACTGTCATGTCATTATAGTGAGACAGCAGGGATCTAAAAGGGTTAAGACAATAGGGCCTAGTGAATCCATTGGGTTAATTGCTAAGTAATCACTCTTTGGAACAATCAGAGCAGGCACCCAGTCAATTTTTTTAAGGATTTGTTTATTTGAGAGAGAGAGAGGAGAGTGTGTGAGGAAGTGGAGCAGAGAGAGAGGGAGAGAGAAACTCAAGCAGACTCCACACTGAATGTGAAGCCAATGCAGGCCTCAATCTCATGACCCTGAGATCACAACTTGAGCCAAAACCAAAAATTGGACACTTAAACAACTGCTCCATTCAAGTGACCCCCAAGTCAATTTAAATTAACAATCATCTGCTAAGCTGCACATGTTGTCCTAGACACCACAGAGAATACAAAAATGTCCCCAAATCCACGGCGTCCTAAAAAGTTCCAAAGCAATTACATGGGACATGCCACAAGAATTGATATATTACTGTACCAGATACTAGTAGGTTTGCAGTTGCTTCAAACCATGTTACATCCAGTCACTGAGCCAAAGATTATGTCTATCATTCAGATGTCTTACTGGTATCACACACCGATTGAGCTGGCTGAGCTCCAATCAGAGAAGTGAGAACAACATCACTATAATTATATGTTTTGTTCACATAGTCCTGAGCATGCATACAGCACTCCAGAGTTCATAAATCATTTTCCCACATGTGCTTTGTCCATAAACCCATGAGGGAGACATAAACCCATATCTCTCATATGGACCCATGTCCATAAACCCATGAGGGAGACAAGAAAAATTAGAGGGAACATTAAAAATGAGAGAAATCCAATGAGTTCCACAAAGCCTGTGGACTGAACCAAAGATCTCTGTGGGTTTTGTGCCTGGGACTCACATACCAGGCATCTGGCCACTCCCGGCCGCACCGTGTAACAGCCAGATGCCAATGCTGCTTCTGATGACCCTCCTTGTTTCTCTTCTCCCCCCCTCCTCCTCTTCTCCTTCCTCTTCTCCCATCACTGGACTATCTAGTTTAAGCAGCACATTGAGAGAGTTTTATAGCTCTTCATGTCCTGGCTCAAAAGGCATTTCCTACCACTTTACACACACACACACACACACACACACACACACACACACACATACTCCTGCCATATTCTTATAGCTTTACCTATTTTCTCTGTATCAGAGACCTTAGTGGAATCGTTAGTATTTTGATCTCCTAAGATTCTGTAGTTACACAGAAAGTGGGGGAGTTAGCCCAGAGTTCAACAACAGCTTCTAAAAACCTGCACATCCTTAACACTAGTAAACAAACGAGGGTTGCTGGAGGGGAGGTAGCAATTGGGTGAGGGGTATATGATGGAACGAGCACTGGGTATTATATGCAAATGATGAATCATTAAATTCTACCCCTGCAACTAATAATACACTATACATTAACTAAATTGAATTTAGATTAAAAAATTAATAAAAATAAATAAGTAAATAAAAAGAATAAAAATCTGCACACTCTAAATGCTCCCTATTGCCCCAAAACAGCAGTCTAAATCAACAGGTTCCAAGTCTTTCTGAAAATTCCCTTTAGGAAAAAAATTTTGATCACAGACTCTGATATGTGAAAATTTATTTATTTATAAATTTTGCCTGCATATCTATAAATCTATACCAATGTAAATCTAAGAAATAAATAATGAAACATTAAAAAACTAGAACTTTTTTAAATGAAAGCTGAAATATTAAATTTTTATTTTCTTTGTTTCATGCTTTAAGAGAACAAAAAGCTTAATATATAAATATTTTAGAGAAAAGTATATGATCAAGTTAACTTTATTATTTTCTTGAAAATCTTAGTTTAATTTTTTTATGCAGAAGTTTAAAGAATTGTTTTTAATTCAAATTTGTCTTAATCCTTGGGTTTAACAGTTGCCATAGATGAAAAAGATACCTCAAAAGAAAAATATATACAAAGAATGTGCAAAGCATTGTCACGTATGCTTAATAAATGGCATTACTGATTTTCTAGCTCTTTCTACCAATTATGCAAAGACTTTAATGAAATAACAGCTGATGTCAATTGGGATTTATAGTAACCTGATGTGTGTCTGTATATCTATATATATAATTTGTTTGAGACAATAAAGGATGTTGCCAACAAATGGGCTTGAGCAAATGTGTTCACACCCTACTTTCAAATCCTTTGTCTGGGAAAGTTTTAACTTGTTAGGAAATTGCGTTAACAAGTTTTATTTTTTAAGGGTAGAAGCATGTGCCTTTTTAAAGTAATTCATTAATTCTTGCAACAAATCACAAAATAAAACATCTCCAATCGCTCATGTCCAAAATATTTTCTTCTCATGGAGATTAAAATCAGCTATTAAACTTATTTTTTAAACAGCACATTACCTTGAGGGATAGACTTAATACCTGCGTGAACAGGGTAGTATGACTCTCCCCTGTCATCTCACAGGAAGTTAGGGAATTTAGAGTACGGGTTTTGTTGCTACTAAATAAAAATACATCTTTAGATTCTAAAAGACATTTAAGTTATTGGCCAGGAGAAAATCATAAATCTTCTATATGACACAGAAGATTAAAATGACCACTCATATCTCAGTGCGAAGTGTTGTGAAGATTATTTAAAGGTGTTGTCTTCATGACATCTACTGCTTCGAGGACGACATCACCAGTGAACTGTGACACACCGCAAGCCTCTGACAAATGAGTGAACCAGTGACAGTGCCAGTCCCACTCTCCCCTTAGGACATCCATGTGCCCCTTGGAACACATCTCAAGCTGAGAAACATAGGCTTGTTGGGAAGCCTCACTCTTACCTTGTATCCTATCTATTTGTAAGGCTTTATTTCTTTTACCACTTCAAACACAGGATAAACTGTATTGGAAGTCCTGACATGCTCTTCCCACACACTGGTGGGTCATCCGATGCGCCCTTTGGAGAACAGGTCCCCACTTTAGGCAGCTCAGACCTCGGATAATTTATAATACCTGCATCTGACCACAGATGTTTCAAATATGGTCTCTGGTCCTACGTGGATTTCCTCGGGAATTTCATGTGAAATGTGTGTTGTGTGTCCATAAGAACACTTTACTTTTTCTGCAGAGGCCATAGCTTATCATGTTCACAGAATTGCCCCTGAACCCCAAAAACATTTAACTGCCACTACTCCAGATCATTAAAAGTGTTTTTGTTTTTTTCTTGTTGAATGATTTAGATCATTGCACTGGTTCTCAAGACACAGTTGAAACAAATTCTGGTCCCTCAGATCCTGCGAAGGAAAGTTTTCCCAAGGGGCAAAGGGATGTCCTGTGCCCTACTGTTAGCATTCTCATTAAGGATGAGATGCAAAGAGGTGTCGTGGAGATCCCGGGCCCTAGTCCTAGTCCTGTCAGCATAGCACAGGCAGGTATGTACAGGGGCCACGGAGGAACAATGGCTTGTCAGAATTGAGGGAACACCAAGGTGAGGTCACAGCTTAAGAACCTTGTCTTCCAGATGGACAATCCTCACCAATCGATGATATTAGCCACCAAAGTTTCTTTTCTGAAATCACCTCATTTCTATATACCCTTCATGCACAAGATGTCAGCTGTCCCATTAGAAAATCTATTGCCCTCGCCTAGGCTTTTAAATTAGACTTTAATTCTTGTTTTCCTTTGAGCCATGGAGATGCCCAGAGCTTGAAAGGATACTGTGAACCTCAGGACACTTGGATTTCCTCTCGCTTTGGCGATCACTTTGATTAAAATTTTTATTTTCTTTCAAGGCCACATAGATTTTCAAAAGCAAGACTCTTCCGCCCTGCCTTCTCCAAGCATCAACCGAGCTGATGGCATGTTGTCTGCACTCTTAGGACTTTTCCCTTTGAGTTTATTATGAGGACTGTGGTAAGTGCTCACTCTGGCTCCCCTCCCTTAGACAGTCCCCTTTGGTGTAGGGATCGTGTGTCCCCAACACCTAGCCTTGGGCCTGGCACATGGGGTCAGCAAATGAATGACATGTGTACAGACCTTGATCCCATAATCAAGTGCCTCCCCGGGGGCTCACACTCCCACTGTCTCAGACTAGCTTCCTAGAAAATTACACAGGTAGTAGGTCTCAGTAACACTGTATTCACTGGTTCTACAAATCTTCAACAGCATCTCATATTTTTCACCTCCACATTGTAAAAAAAATCATTGTCCACGCTTCACTGAATCAAGGTTTTGGCTTATGCAGGCTCTACTCATCATTTCTCATTGGGCGATCACAGAGTAAGTTACCTGGGAGGTTATTCTTGCCTCTCACAGATAATTTTACATCTTTAATTCAGTTTTTCTTTCCAGCACATAAAAGTCCTAGTACAAAACAAAAAGTCCTGGTACACTTCGCCTCAGATAAGCTGAGGATGCCAAATGACAAGCCAGTGTCTTGAACAAGAACACTTTATATATGTGATGCAGATGTAAAGACTTGAAAACAATGGTGACCGAAGATATGGCAACTCTAGAAATAGAATGAACCCTAAGAGGCAATAGCTTGCTGGCATCATCAGATTTTCCATATGCTGAAAAAAGAATGGATGAAATCACCATATCTAATCTTATTTTTCCTTTTCAATGTATTATATTACAAGCTTAAAAATTGCATATTAAATGTTACTGATCAGATGAAAATGTGAGTGAATTATTAATGTTCTAGTTTATTCCTCAAAAGACATAGCAGCATTTAGATCTACGGAGGGGATAAACATACGTAGGGGTGCCTAAAGACACAGCATTATGCGAATGCATCTTTATGGGGGCTGGATTTTATAGGGGGATGTTTTGTAAAGGGCAAAAATCTGGCAGCAATCACAGATTCTGGATCATCATTCTCCATCTGGTTTGATTTTGAGAACTCAAGAATTGCAGGTCCCTGTGGGCTTGCGGCAAACGTGAGAAGGACCGTGGCCATGGTTGTTCCCTCTTAGGTGACAGTCTTTCAACACGCTCTCCTCAACCCCCTGCACACACGCATGCGGGCGCTTGTACACACGCACCCACATAGGCCAACCCAGCTTTGTGGCCAGGCCGGGAGAGTGCATGGCTGGTGATTCAGGCTCATCTGATTTTATCTGCGCAACTGATGCGGTTGGACAAAAGGAATTACCAGCAAGTTCTTTCAAATGAACCTAGTTGGGCCCAGATGAGTGAAAGGAAGTCACAAATCCAGGGATTCTGGGAATACTGTGAAAGATACTTGTAGCTTCTGTGAACCAGTGGCAAAAGATAAAATCACCCGGAGCAAGAACGTGTGCCTGCTCCGCCTCTGGCTTCACCCAGCAGCACACTGGGAGAGCCCTGGGCAGCAAGCCAAGAGGCCCAAACCAAGATTCCGTGAGGAAAGGGAAGTAACACAGCTCACAGCAACCTTGCTCCTAGGAAAGTACATTCACGAGGAGACCAGGTGCTTCCTATTTGCAAGCCGCTCTATATTTAGGTATTCATTCATAAATGTGCAGAAAGGTGAGTTTGCTCCAGCACTAAACCATGTACCCGGAATTCAGACATAAATGACATGCTGTCCTTGCTCTTCCGCGGCAATGCGGTACTAGTAACAATGAAAGCAGCCACATGTGTTGAAGTACATATGTTGTGTTAGGCTCCTCAAATTCATTATCTCTAAATCTCAACCCACCACGGTAAAGAAGGTATGCACTGATCCCCAGCTGAAGAAACGACAGCTCAGGGAAGCAGGGAACTCAACGTCACATGCTATCACATGGCAGAGGTAGCTCTAGCCACTCCTCTCCAGGGCTGAACAGTAGTCTTCTCATTTCAAAGCCCTGTGTTCCCACTTCTTAGATGAGCCTCCTCAGATATCTGCAAGGCCAACCCCCTAGCATCATTTCCAGGCTCTCCAGATTATATATCTTGGATGTTCTCTGGGATGTGCTCTGTCATTGATCTCATTTTCCTTCTAGTTCCCAGCCCCAACTTTCCTTTCCCAGGCATCACTGGAGTGGCCGACATGGCTGGGGTGGCCACCAAGCTGGCATCTCTTGCAAAGGCCATATGAGGGCTGGGCACCTCCAGGATCAGCCTAGCTGGGTAGCCTAGCTGTCTGGATATGTTCTGTGCCAATGGGGAAAAAGGCCTTCCTCATCCAATACATCCCATCAGTGTCACACTTTGCAACAGGGGAACTGAAGCAGAGCCAATACCAACTGTAGCAACCCAATAACCTTACAGACCTGAGAATTAGATAAGCTCTTTCTATTTGGGGCAATCTCAGTGACACACACCCCGCTGTACTCAGAACATATCTTCTGTTGGGCTCTTTGCCCCTAACTTCCTCTTCTATAGGTTGTGTTTCTCCAGGAGGTGTGGGTCACACCAGTGTGCCAGACATGACACATGGAGCCCATAGGTGAACAGATGTGCAAGAGACTTAGATTGGGTTCCCTCAGTGCACACACACCTATACACACATATACACACCCTTCTCAGTGTGTGCCTCTTCACTGCAAAGCAGTGACTTCATCTTTCTATTTTCCTCCAAGACAGAAGCTGTGCCTTGTATGTGTAGCTCACACTTGGGCCATGGAGTCAGCTGGTACCTTGAGACTGAGTGTGCAGTCACAACTCTGGGAGTGTCCTTCCCTGGGAAGTCCATATACCAGAAGCTTGGCCTCAAAGTTCCAAACAGGAGAAATGCAAGGAGGCAGCAAGGAAGAATGGACAGAAAGTGATGCTCAGGCAGTGTTTAGGGTCCTGATGCCAGTTCCCTTTAAGAATGGGGAAGACCCTACAGAAGGATGAGGTAAGAAGAGGGCTCCCTCCACTGTGAGGCCACGTTCCCAGGGGAACCAATTTACTTCCTCATTTACTCCATGCAGAGCAGCCAAAGATGCCAGTGCACTGGGTTTGAAGAGAGCAGGAAGCCTCAGTGCAGAGAGGCTGGGGTCAGGCCATGGGAGAAAGCAGGGTAGCATGACAAGACACATCTGTGGAGCCTGGACAGTTAGGGGTCCCTCCAACTTCCCAGAACCCAGCCAGGCTGGCCTGCCATTTCTTTCTCCTGCCAGATTGGCTCACTTTCCCTTTCTGCGTCTCTCACCATTAACATATGTACACACTTTTATTCCTTCATGCACTGTTTGATATATACGTGTTGTGTGTCCACTCTGTGGACTAAGGACTAAGGAAGAAGGTTATGCAGGGAAGGAGCTAGGACAGAGCTGGAAGTGCTGAGAGTGGAGGTTGGATGTGGGGTTGGGGGGGCAGCAGGCAACTGCTGAAAGGACAGAGCTCCAAGGACTGGGCACAGGGGTCTCAACATGAAAAGACCAGGAAGATGAGGAGAAGCTGGAAAGGAAAACCAAGGAGATAAGGACACCACAGAGGAAGGGAATGACCAGAGGATGAATCCAAGTGCAAAAACTGTTTCATAGAAAAGGGAGGCGAGCGACCATGTCTAAGGCTCAGGGAAGCCAAGTAGGATGTGGGCTGACTACCAACCATTTGGTTTAGGGACTTGGGTGTCCTCTGGCTAGTGACCCCAACAAGAGCCACTTCAGTGGAGCGATAGGGGCAGGAGCTGAATCAGAGCAATGGGGCAGAGATGACAAAATGTGCATCGATCCCATTTCCCTGGGCAGGATGAGGGCCATGTCTACTTGGGCCAATCATTTCATCAGGCTTTTCTGTCAGGAACTTACTCCTAGACATATGCTTCTTAAATGATCTGTGTGCCTCCTCACCTCAGCTCTGCAATCTCCCTCCTTCCCCCTCACTTCCTCTCTCTCTCTCTTCCTCTCTCTCCCCCTCATCTCTCTTCATCTCCCTCTCCCTCCACCCTCCTCTTTCTCTCTCTCCTCTCCCTCTCTCACATTCTCTTTTTCCCCTCTTCTTCTCTTCCTATCCCCTCTCCCTCTCCCTCCCTCCCCCTCTCTCTTTGTCTCTCACTCTCTTCTCTCTTTTCTTCTCTCTCTCTCTCTCCCACTATCAGGCTTTAATGGGAAAGCCAGATCCATAATCTGATCTCTGCTGAGTCCTTTTATTCAATTCTGAAGTGCTCTAAGAATTTTTCACCTAAAGCCTCATTAAATCCTCTATCTTGTTGTTGAGAGACTGAAGCAGCAGGCCTCTCCAATTCTGTAAGACCACATTTCTGGACTCTATGTGCTTTCATTTTTGCTTGTAAATTAGCTAGTTCATATTGAACACATCTCTTGTGTCTAATATCTTTCACATGCAGGCAATAATAGCCTCCACACATCACTGACATCCTAGCCTCCAACTTTATTGTAAAGCTATGATCTCAGTAAAAATGGGGTTTTACCAAGTAATTTGCTGCTACATAACTGGATCTTTAACTTTTCTCATCTCTAAAATATCCACTAAGCCAGTGCCATGTGTTTTAATTTTTTGTTGTGGTAAAAACTGATACCAATTTCTGTATTAGTTAGGATAAGTAATGCTAGATTCTGTAACAAAAATCTTCCAAATCTCAATGACTTAGCATAATAAACGCTTATCCTTTTCCTGGGCACACTGGAATGTGACATTTTTCAGCCTCCCTTATAGTTATGTTGGGACCCTGGGACCCAGATTTCAGAGACAAGAATGTGAGCAGAGGGTATGTGCCAACTCTAAGTAGTCACCTGTGCTGACCCTGCTCATACTCTTCATTTTGTGATCACTCTTGAGGTTGAATGTTGAAGACAGAGGTGTCATAGCAGAAGAGCCGACTGACTGGTTGCCTGGGTCCACCCCTGGAGGAGAACCACTCAGGAGAGCCAGTCAACCTACACTGACCAAGGTGTGAAAGAGAAATACACATTTATTGTTATAGCACTCAAATAATTCATTGCAGATGCTATGCTGACAATACAAAAGTGAGGGAGGAATGAAGACAATGAATAAAGACAATTTCTTTGATGGTTTTTTATTATAAAGGGAGGAGATAAATAGGATAATCAAGAGGTTGTGTAAAAAGAGAAGTTGTGTGTTATTTATTTGTTTTGTTTTTTATTTTTTTGATTTGTTTTTATTTGTTTTGCTTTTTGTGTGATAGAGAAAATGACTGAATGTTTGTACATTCATGGGAAAGATCTGGTAGAGAAGAAAAACTAATGTTGGGGTGAGAGACCAGAGAAGTGCTGGGGCAACATCCTTTGGAAGGGAGAGGAGATGGTATGTTGAACACACATGTCAGGAACAGCATAGGCTAGGAGCACAGGCAATTCTTCTCTGCAACAGGAAAGGAAGTAGTACATACCGGCACAGATGCAGGTTGGTAGGTGAATTGACAGAAGCTCATAGAAAATTCTCTGGAAACTTCAATTTTTCCCAGCAAGATCACCAGCTAAGATTGAGAATTGGAGAGGAGGTCTAAGAGATTTAGGGAGAGAGGTAAACGGGAATAAAATAGCTGTCAAGAACTGCGGGACAGTGAGTGGGCAAGGGGATTACAGCATGTTTGCTGAGTTCCTTCACTGGTCTACTTGAAGTTAACAATCATAAATTTAAAAGTGAGACCAGAATTTTTTCCAGCCAAGTCCAGCTTTTAGCAGGTAATATGCGTGAGCCATAGAATTTCAGTTGGGAAAGTAGAGCAGTGACAAAAACAAAACAATGTTGGAACTTGTAGACCACAAGAGATATTGGAGGATCGTTGGATCCACAGATGCAAGAAGAGCTGAAAGGGTGACCAGGCACAGAGAGCAGGGTGCTTTGAGTAGATTATGACAAGTAATGTCTATTCTTGGCAGTGATGAGATCTTGCACTCGACTGTGGGCATGAGTGGTAGAAGTGAGGGGAGGAAAAGGAGAAATGAGCAGAAGAGGCCAAGGAATTAGGATCCCAAGTGTTAACAGGGTCATCTGGGGATGAGTACCAGTAAGTCATGGAGATGTTGGTGGTAAATGTATGAAAAGTGAGTCAGGAGTAAATATGATGATGGCGAGTGACCTAGGAGTTGGTGCATGGCTTCAAGAAGGAGAGGCAGTGAGATACAAACTAATGGAACAGGTAGAAAATTGGGGGAGGGTTAGGATATCAGAAAGAAAGAAAGGTCTGGGATCTACAAGAAGAAGCAAGGACACTTGTCTCCCGACATTTTTAAGCCCAAGGATGTGAGAGGGTGGGAAGGATGTCACCACTGGCTGGGAGATGGTGTCCATTTAGAGGAGCCACATTTCAGGAAGTAAGAGGTAAAAGAAATCAGGGAAGAGGGACACCGGAAGGGAATTTTGATGATTTCCCCATATATTCCAGAGATCAAAAGGCAAGTTAGAGGAGTTGGGGAAATTTGGAGGAAATCAGTATTACAGGCATTTCTGGGGACTAAGAACTGACCTGGGCACTCGAAGTGATAGATATAAGAAGCGGTGAGACCGAGCAGATGTTGCAGAAGAAAGGGCAAGAGGTTGGCCAGAAACACTCCTGCCAGAAACCCCAAAGCAGCCAGAAAACGGTCTTACCAGAGTATGCCAAATTCCCATTTTGTGCCTCAAATGAATAGGTGAGTGAATGTGTCAATCAAGGAGTCCAAGCCTTTCTATTTTAATAGGTAGGAAAGTAGGTCCTGAGGGTAAGAGACTATTCCACTAGATGGCTTGGGTGAGCTAGGATCTCCAGGAGAGGGAGCAAACACTGGAGGTTAGAGCACACTTTCAGAAGACATGCCCCCAAGGTTGATACTAACTCACACTCACAATTTTCATGATCTTAGGCAATTTCTTAAGCTTCTAGGAGCCTCCATTTCTTCCTGTTGTAAAATTACGAGTGATAAAAACAGCTGCCTCACCAGTTGTAGAAGAAAATGGGTTAATGAGTTCTTAGCACAATGCCTGGCATTTAGCATATAATCTTTAGGGATTACCTCTGACTATTTCATACAAACCCTAGTCTATCTCTTCATATCTAGAGTTTAACCCACATGTCCCTGAAGCTTCCAATTCTGGGCTCAATCTTTCTTAGCATATCCAAATTGAATGGCCAAGGCCCCCATTCTACATGTACCTCCCCCAGATTTCCAAGGATTCCCAAGGCCTTACTCTGTCACTCTCACTCCCCAGCTGCCCAGTCTTATTCCCTGGGAATTCCAGGACTTACCAGATATCTCACTTCCTGGGGTTGTGGGTCTCCTCCCTTCACTTCAGCCCCTTCAGTGTGTAACCCAGCTTTCCTCCTTTGATTTTTCTCAGAGCAACCCTAACCCAAGGCTATCCTGGGACTCAGACTTTACTCACTATTGAGAGTGACCTGCAGCTTGCTCAAAATGGCACATAACTCAAACTCACGTCAACTCTCTGAGTGTTGTCTTCTCCCATCTTTGCTGAAGAATTGATTGCTTCGTTAGCTTTAAATTGATGGGCCTCCTATCATTACCAAGTTCTTTGCTCTCTCCTTTCTCCCACTATTTTTTTGCACACCTCCCTCCCCATACACACATCAGCACACACCTGCACACACCTGCTCTGTCCTCCTTTCTTATGTGTCAGGAAGACTCCAAACTCCTGCGAGTTCCTATTACTTTACTATGCAGATCAGTTTCTACTCTCTACTCCCAACCTTAGAGAAGAGTCTTACTCTAACTTCATGGCTTACTTTTCTAAATATGAAGGATTGGCCCACCTTTTTAAAAAATTTTTCATGTGTTTTTTTGCATGTTCCAGATTAAGTTCCTGAGGGGCTTTGTCCCCTTACCAAGAATTTATCCATGTGTCAGGTGCTATCTAGAGCACTAGCCCATGCTCAAACCTTTGAGATGAGCAAGACATTGTATAACAGGTCTCAGGGACTGGACTCCTGGGAGTTGAGCATTATCCTGGAAGTACCATGAAGCCAGCCCTCATGCTTGAGGGTTCTGTGTTAATCCGGTAGGGGCTGCTGGAAGGAAAGAAGCCCAAAAGCATGACACAAAGAAAGTTGATTAAAGGTCAACAACACACCTTTGGTCAGCACCCAGGCCCAATGTGGGCTGACCCTCTGGGGAAGGGCCATGGGCAAATTCAAGCCACACAGCCCTTCCCGTGACCCACAAAACATGAACAGGAAACGCATGTTTGTAAGAAGAAATAAAGCAACATCATTCAGTGCACTAGCCTCTTCTGGAAGTCTGTGTTTCACTGTCCTTCAGAGAATGAGGGAAATAAGAGGGGGAATGGGAAATTTTCTTTAAATAAGAGGAAAATGAAAGAGCAGAGGCTCTGGAGAGATGATCACCTGAGGAGCTGGGGAGCGGGGGACACTCCAGCAGGACCTTCTTTCCACCTGCTCTGACTCACAACTAATCCAAAGTGAACCCGGGACTCTGTGTGAATTCCAGGTGACAGGCACCTCAACATGAGGTCTTGCATCTGTGCCGGAAGCCAACCCCAGTCATCACAATCCCTGCCTGCACACACCGGAGGAGGGGAGGGGTGATAAGGCAACTCTCCCTGCTGGAGTAAACCATCACCATTTTAATATGAACCGTATCCTTTCATTCCAGCTCATAATCTGCAAACACAGGATGGAGAAAAGAAAGAAAACCCTTACGTGCGATTGTCCTGAGTTTCATTACCTAGACATGTCTTCAAAGACATGACATTTTTTCTGAATGTTCTAAAAATGGGTGCTATGTATCAGCTAAAAATATGATAATTAACAAGTATGCTTTGAATCACATGATAGCAAATGTCATTTTCCTGTAAGATAGGAGTGTTAATCATGAGTTCTGAGTTAATCAGAAACCAATTGCGCCTAACAGGAGCCAACAGGGCACTTCTGGCTTGCCAAGTAGGTGGCAGTGTCCTCTGGCAAACAGTCCTTACAAGTGCCTGAGGGCATCTGC
Source organism: Vulpes lagopus (assembly GCF_018345385.1). NCBI lineage: Eukaryota > Metazoa > Chordata > Mammalia > Carnivora > Canidae > Vulpes > Vulpes lagopus. Next base: position 125,011,196 of record NC_054828.1, read on the forward strand.
AGCCGAGGCTCCCTGCATTGGGAGCAGAGGGGTTTCTAAACCTGGCTCTCCCAGCTGGGATTCTCATGCAGCCTTACAGCTATTGGGAGGCAACCTGCCACCTTCTGGCTCAGGTTGGATGCTGACAAAGGACAGAAAACATCAGTGCGACACATTATTTCTGTTCACAGCTTTGGGTTACAAAGGAAACCAGGATTCAGTACTCCAGTTGTCAATGTGATATCCAACAATAATCTGTCTTGATTAATTATTACTTTATGCATGAAAATCAGAAAACACTAAGAAGGAAAGTCTGTGATAAATCATTCATTTTATTTAATTCAACTTTTGCTCATTAAATTTCCATCCTGTGCCTGGCAATGTGCTGAGTGCTGACACCATGCAGATAAACAGATACACAAGCAGCCGAGTGTACAAAAGAAGAACCAGGATGGAAGCAGCCCTAGAGGCGCAGCAAGAAGCTTAGCCTAAGAAGAGATTTTCTGAGTTGAGCCTTGGATGATGAGAGGCTGTCGCCCTACATGAGGGCTTAGATGGTCTTCCAGGCATAAGCAAAGGCCCAGAGGCAGGATCACACAGGCAGTGTTTGGAAAGCCATAGAAATTCAATGTCACTGCCTACTCCAGGGTTTTTATTTTCCTTTGTGAAGCACCCTCTGGAGAGTCATCGTTGGAGGTAACTGGCAGCAACAATACCCATCCTCTATCCTTTCCCCCTCAGAGAAATGAGTGCCTGTCCCCCATGCATTCACTCATTGGACAGACATCTACGTGAATCAAGGACTGAAGACAGAGAGGCAGGGATGCCTCCGAGCTGCTCATAGTCCTGTTAGCAAACAAATTCATATGTGTGTAATGCCACAGGCCCCTGACCATTGACCAAAGTGAGGAGAAAGAGATTAATGTCATGGGAGGTGGGCAGGAAAGATGGAGTAAATGCTCCAGGATTGGGGTGCCCTGTGACTCTAGGCTTCATATGAGACTTGGCCTTGCAACAGTTCTGCTCACTTCAGCATGCTGGGTGCCCCCTTGCCTAGGCTCCAGCTTCCTCCTCTGTTATCCCTCAAATGTGCATATTCCTCTTCCTACTGAGAGTGTGACTCAGGAACCAACAGGTCACCTGGTAGCTTTTAGAAATGCAGAGTCTCAGGCCTCACCTCTAACTTCCAGAATCAGTATCTGCATTTAAAAGATCACCAGGTGATTGAAACTAACAGGAATGTTTGAAGAGCTCCAGTGTTCAAATCTGGCTACACATTCCAGTCACCCAGTTTTAAAAAATAAAGGTGCTTAGGTCTCACCTCAGAGAATGATTTATTTAGTAAAATGTACAGCTGGGGCATCATAACTTTTAAAAGCTCCCCAGATCATGCTACTCTGTAGTCGAGTTTGAGGACTCACCAGCCAGCCCTGTGGCTTCAACAACTAGCATGGGGGGGAAGGATGTCAGGGATTATTCCAGCATAGGTGGGTTGGTAGGAGCAGAAAACTGATAAGGAATGGTCATCCAAACATGGCTGGAGAAGCCCTCTCATGACACAGCTTCTGCTATAATGCTTTCACTTTACAATAAGCCAAGGCCCAGAATGGGTTAGTGACTTGCCATGGTCACAGTGAGAATAAAACCAGAAAATGGTTCAAATGAGAATGTTGGTAAATGATGTTAGCAAGAACTTCAGGCCTCTTAAATTGTTGACTTTGTGCTGTTCTCAGCCCCAGCCCCCTCTTTGGTCCTGAGCAAAATCCAAGGTGCTTCTACTCTGTTTCCTGTGCTCATTTCCCATGCCACCCACTTTGTGCCAGCCATACAGGCCTTCATGGTTCCCTCGATCCACCTGTGTACCTGGTTCTGAGCTTCCTGATGGTCAATCCAAGAAGAAAGATAGAATCTTGTTACCAAAAAAGAATAATTGCCCTATCTCCTAAAAGGAGGCCAAGCTTTTCCTGACCCTTATCTTTACAAAGGAGTTTTTTGCTGTAGGCTCCATATAGAAGGAGCTGAATGACCTAATGCATACGACTTCAAAGACATCTCTACAGTAATAGTTTTTATAAAGCCATTATGTATAATATCCCTGGATGTAAGCCAAGGAAATAACATTAAAATGCATGAAAATTCTGCTGGGGACTAAGAACATATGGTCCAAGTGCACAGCTTGATGTAGGAATAAAAATTAGCACACCAGAGGAAGGGATAAATAGCATGCCCTTCAAGTAAGTCCTCATAAATATCACTTCCATTATCCAGGCTTTTGATATGGCAGCAGAGGACTGAGGTTTAATTCACTGGCCTGACATGTCATTGTTCTGTGTCATAGATTGAAGGAAAAACCCAAACAAGCAAATAGTAGGGTCATCATCCATTTCTCAAAGTTCACAAGTCTATCCAAGACTCAGGAGAATAGAGAATCATCCCTTTTTGTATAGTGTTGGAGCAAAGGCATATCCAAAGGACAATCCAGTTTTCTCAAGAGTCTGTCTCCATTAAGGAATATGAATATATGAATGATGAATCAGGTCCTGAAGTTCTATACACCATGTGTATAGAACCATGCACCATGTGGGCCTGGGCAACACCACATCAGAGGACTTGGGGATGTGAGCAATTCTTGTCAGCAGAGAAGATGAAACTTGACATACCCTGGAGATATGAGGGTCATGTCAATAAGTCTAAATGGATGAGAATGATGGGACTGAGGAAAGAGACTCTAGAAGAGCTTCAGCTTTAGAGATGCATATCGCTGTCCTCCTCAAAGCCAATGTGGTTAGCAGCCTACCTGGCTCATGGGAATGGTTTCATGGGGGGGAGGGGGTCATGGAAAGTGCAGGTGAGTTCTCTTCAACCCAATATCTGCTCTTCCATACTCAAGAGAGTGTGTCAATGCCCAGAGACAGGGAAATAAATGTAACTGGAGGATGGAGGAGAGAGTGTGCCTCAGGCCCTGAGCCTGCTGCCACCACCAAGGTCCAGACCAGGTAGGATGCTACAGGCTACAGAAGGACTTTGAAATTATTTAGCTAGAATCCACTGACATGTTTTAACCAGGGTGATGGATCAATTTGATGGGATCTGCTTTTTTTAGGATGTGTCTCTGACTCCTGGGTGAGAGGAGCAGCTTGGGAGGTATGAATGGAAACAGGAAACCCCATTGGGAAACAGTTGCAGGAGTTCAGGTGAAAGAAGACAGTGGTTCTCATGAGAGAGGGGCAGTGGTGATGAGTCAAATAAAGGTGGGGTAGCCTCAGTAGGTGTGAGGGACAGACAGAGTGATTTGGTTGCAAGAAGGTGAAGGGAGCGTGAATCAAAAGGACCCCCAGCATTCTAGTTGATCAACTGAACGATAATGGCCAGAGAGGAAGGCTATGGTGGGGAGGCCAACCAACATGGCCACTCCAGGGGAGAACAGGATGATGGATTGTCTGCTGCTGAAACACTCTTGCTGCCCACTCTGTAGTTCATGGAAACATCCAGAGTCTTTAGTATGATATTTAAGTTCCTTCAGCATCTTGTCCCAGCCTAAGGTTCAGCACGTCCCACCCTCGCCTCACCCCTACTCGTCTCACCTGGTCCATGCTCCAGAGACACATCAGGCTTGTGAGCCTCCTATGCCCCTGCACCAGCCTCGCTTTCTCCTGAACTCTTCTCCCCCTTTCCTGACTGGCTAACAAGACCACTTCTCTCTCTCTCATCTCTGCAGCGATGGCTGGCAAATCAGAATGCATCTAGATGCTTCCAGAGTAACTTAGCAGTTTGCTGACCCCACATGTAACAGTCTGCAGTTATCTCTTCCAGGAAGAATCTAGATTTAATGTGTGCTGTGTACTTCTAAGACTCAGTGCCCATTATAACTGATGTTGATGAGACGTGTGACCTCAGCTCACCAATGTGAAAATCAGGGGTCATGTTTGGTGATCCCTAAGGGCTTTCCCACTCCAGCTTTTATGAGTCTTTGATGACTAATGAAATTGAAGAAGATGAGGTGACATATCTGTATGCTCGCTAGAGTGAAAATTGGTCATCGGTCATTACCTCAGGGGATTAGTCATATCATGAGCAGGATTGATGCATATTTTTAAGTCCCTAAATAATATATGCAGGGACAGAAACATAGTAATAGATAATATTGATTGAATTCATGCACCCGCCAGGGGCTCTCCTTAGTGTTTAAAAAAGAAACTTGGGTGGAAATTACCCCCAAATGCAATCTTTGTTTGGCATGGGCAATCTGAACAGGATGGCAGGAGAGCTGGTAAGTGTGTCTTGTGCAGAGGCCTGATCCCAGGAGGACGCCTGGAGAGCCTGATTCCTGCCTTGCACAGTTATTTGTGCAACTTTGTTGATTTTCCTGCGCAAATGACTCAGACTCAAAAAGCACTAAGAGTTGATGATTTTTTTAATTAGAGGAAGAGGATTCTAAAATAGAATCATAACTGAGGATGGAAGAGGTAATTATCATTTTTTAAATCATCTGTGAATCCCGGAAAGAGGCACCATTTTTTTAAAAAAACTTTTTGAAAAGTCTCTTTTTTGGAAACATGACAGGCAACTTCAAATAAGGGATTGATCTAGGCTCTAAAAGACCAAATGAAGCAATCAGGTCCATAAATGAGAAAAGAGATTTCTGAAGTGACCTCAGCAATCAGCAAGACCATGTGAGCAATAAGATGTGACTGGTGAGAGAAAGCAAAGTGTGAGAATGAATCCCATGTTTCTGTCTCATTTCCTCACAGGGAATGGGAAGGATTTAAGGAGAAGATAAATTCTATGTTGGCATTCAAAGCCCCCATGGAAAATGTGATTGAAGGTGTCCAGGAGAGAGTTGACTATGTGAGCAAAGACTGGGTTAGACTTTTGAACACAGGAGGTATGAGTAAGTGGGTGTAAATTGAAGCCTTGGGAATGGATAAAAGTGAACTGGGCTCATTAACTCCTTGGATTACTTACTGGCAGCAGCCCCATGCCTCGGACATGGTGCTCATCATACTCTGTGGATAGGTGACGGGTCAGGAGCTCCAGTGCAAGAGGACACCTAACACTGTGGAAGAAAACATTCACCGTTCCTTTTCCTAACATTACTGAGTATCCTCAGGACCACATCTCCTCTCAGAAGCTTAGTTTTTCTATCTGTGAAAGGAGAGAAAGAGCCCTTCTAGGAACTGAGTGGCTTGTAATAGATGTGACAGGACTGTGGGAAAATAGATTAGAAAAAATTAATTCTCTCAGTTCCAGTTCTAAACGAGAGCTGTGTGGTTGGCATTCACTCATCTGACATGCATTTATTAAGTACCCACTCTGTGATAAGCACAGAACAGATGTGACCGAGAAAACTGGATCAAGGAGTATACGATGTGCAGGGGGAACATAGACTTGATACCAACCAATTGCTCTCACAGAAGTATAAGCCACTTACCGAGAACACTTGCAAAGGGGTTAACTCCTGGCATGAGGTTGTAGGGAAGGCTTCCAGGAGCAAGAGATGATTGACATAGTCCTCAAACGGTCAGTAAGTGCTCACCATGCAAAACTTGGCAGACAGAAGTCTTAAGCAGGGGGCATAGTACTGATGTGATTGTGTTTGGGGTGCAATTGTCCTATTTAATTGAATCACAAGATATGAGGGGTCACTGGTGGGAGGTGAGGTAGAGTGCAGGTGGTAACCAGCTGTGGAGAGCTTTGAAGGCCACATCAAGAGCTTGAGTTCTAACTCAAGAACTGGAAGGGAGCCATGGGTCATGACCTTGGCAGTTTTCTTCCTATAAACAGCATCCTTCCCCTCCAGGGCACCCCTTTGTCTTGCATCTGGCTTATTCTTACCTTGTCATAGCGCATGGTCCCTGACCCGTGATGGACTCACATTATAGACTGAAAAGCACACACAAAAAAAATTAAGGCCCCACCTCTGACCAATTATATCCAAATAGTTTCTATAGGGCTCAGATACCAGAAGTATTTATAAAAAGCTTCCCAGGTAATTAGAATATGCAGCCAGAGTTGCAAAGTAGTGCTTTAGATTTCAACTTTCTTATGTCACCAGTGAAAACCATCCCCATCCTTCCAAGAGATTGTATCTGTAAGATTTGTAAAGGTCAAATAGGCCAAGCGATTATATTATTCAAAAAGCATATTTGAAAAACATCAGGACAAATCTAAAGGACTTGACTCTAATATCTTCCTAATCCTTAGTGACCCTAAGCTTGACTCAGACTTACATTCCCCTCTGGTTCAAACAAAGCAAATCTAAGCAGCAGTCTACATAGCTCTGCTCCCTCAGTCTGGAGAGATACCCTGGACTACTCACTGGTGTCCCTGTGCCCACCCAAAAAACACAGGAGCCATCCCCCGAGCAGGGAGGCCAGCTGGGACCTTCACCTTCATCTATCAGTTAGCAACCTACACATGAAATGTCTTAGAGGATTGAATTTTTTCTGATACTTTTACTTATGATACTTATTAAAACTGCAGCCAGATGAACACATATCTTGAGAAAAGTTTCAAAATGCATTGGAGCTTTTGCTTTTCCTGCCCCAGATATAACCTGGACTGCCTTTGGTATAGACTAATTAAATACAATAAATAACTTATGGCTAATATAGGATATGCATATCCATGGAACACGCTGCTTGCATATCTAACCTATACAAATTTAAGGGTTTGGCTAGGACTTTTTGACAAAGACCCAGAAGAGCATATGACAGCAAGTGTTATGGGGGCAGAGGACACATCTTTGAGGAGACCAGTGGGTAAAAGCCACACGATCTAGGTTCCAACTTCTGTCCTCTGTTGACATACCATATGACCCTGCACAAGCCTCTCTCCTGGGACTCAGTTTCCCTACTGGTATGGAGAGGGTGGATTAGATATTGTCAAAACTTGTTTCCAATTCCAAATTAAATTTTTACCAATGAGCAACTTTTGAACATGAGGGAATAGTTCATTATTTGGTTCAAAGCACATCTGTTACTTACTAGCTGTGTAGTGCTCAGGTCACCATCCTTCTCTTTTCTGTAAAATGGGGACATAACCATTTACTGAGCAGATCTCACATGTAAAGCAGGGATTCCAAAACTTCTAGGGTCTCCATAGAGGTAAAAGTTTGAACAGCTATCATGTACTGAGTACCATCATGTACTGAGTACCACCATGTGCTGTGTATCTATGCTGTCTATGCATGATTCCATTTGTCTGGAACCCATCAGAGTTAGAAATGAATTGACACATTGTTTTCCTGTCTTCACATACAGTAATTTCACAGCTGACTGGCTGGGATGTGTAGATTCCCAGCAGTTCCAGGTAGGAGCATTTGGGCCGAGGACTTGAGCAGAGACTCCCTAATTCCAAAGCTGGCTTTTGCCACAGGCGTTTCCAAGGCTGGAGATACCTCCCTACATCAGTGAAGAGTCACTTCATCTTCATGAGCTTCTGCCCCTGCCACCCCCCTCCAATGTGCCTTTCCCACAGAGTTGCCATCAAGGATAAACCAGTTGAGAACCAGGCAAAGTACCTCGTACGTCATCTGTAGAGCACACGTGAAAGCGACAGTTGCTAAGAATGCAAGGACTTCTCACCTGTTGAAAAATAACTTAAATTATCATGATGAATCTTCATTGAAATATATAATGGAATATTACTCAACCATCAAAAAGGATGAGATCTTATCATTTGCAACAATGTGGATGCAACTGGAGGGTATTATGCTAAGTGAAATAAGTCAGCCAGAGAAAGACAACTATCATATGATCTCACTCATGTGGAATTTAAGAAACATAGGGGAAGATTATAGGGGAAGAAAGGGAAAAATAAAATAAGATGAAATCAGAGAGGGAGATAAACTGTAAGAGACTCTCAACTTAGGAAACAAACTGAGGGCTGCTGGAGAGGAAGTGGGTGGGGTGATGGGGTAACTGGGGGATGGGCATGAAGGAGGGCACGTGATGTAATGAGCACTGGGTGTTAAACAAAACTGATGAATCACTGACCTCTACCTCTGAAACTAATGGTATACTGATGTTAATTAATTGAATTTAAATAAGATAAGAATAAAAAATTTTTAAAAAGAAACTTCAGAAAATAAGCTTTCTGTTGGACCTACTTGGTGGAGTGCATGCAAGGAACAGGGAAAGTAAAGGAGGCAGCACTCGGAGCGCTGGCTGTGACCCACAGCCCTTGCTGGACACCGTGCATGCCCTGTCACTGAGGCCTCACCTCCACTTCCTGCACCAAGGGCTCTTCCTTCCATCTGACAGATCACAAAGCACAGGCATCTCCCCAAACAGCAGAGCTACTAAGCACCCTAAACCAAATGTTTTTTGAACCTTGTCATTATGTGATCGGGTCTGGACAGCCCTTCTGAAGCATCCTCTACAGCAGTGCAACTCAAGATTTTGTATACTACCCTCTTCTCTTAACAATTTTTGAAAACAGAACCTTAATAAGTCCAGATGTGTGGCCAATACATTAATTTGGTTGTTATCTCAGCATGACTTCCAGGAAAACACACACACACACACACACCACCACCACCACCAGCAACAACAACAACAAAAACAACGGAACCTGTTGTCCTGTCCACTCCAAGTAAGGTCCTCCTGAAATCCACCCCCACCATCCCTGTCCCTGAGGTCTTAAATTCTGGAAACTTTTCTCAAGGAGCCTGTGAGTGACCCTGTCATCATGGAGATGGCGTAGGCACTTGGGGCTCTCAGAACCGCACCTGCAGTAAATAGTGGCTCTTATTTTGTTCCCCATTAGAGAAAAAAGCCAAGCTCTACTAAACAGCCCTGAGCCCACTGAGAAGAAATCTGGGTCATCTCAATTGTAACAGAGCAAACCTCAATGGTAAAAAAACCAACAATGTCTACTTCAGAGAGAAATGCATTTGCCGTCACAGCCCTATCCAAGACTGAATAACAGGGTGAGATCTGACCTCGCCCTTTCTTAAGTTTCGGTAGGAAAACACTGTTGGTACTTACTCTGTTAATCACTGTTCCAGGCACTGTAGGAGAAAAGAAGCATTAACTTGTTCCCTGGCCTGGAGGAGCCCATGGCTTCTGGGACAAATGGAAGCTGGAGACAAGACAGCAAGTCCGTATGGAAGGCATGAAGGGTGAGGTAGGAGCTGCAGGAATGGGTACAGGGAAGTAGGAGCTGATCATGAGAAATCTGATTTATAATAAGGGCCCAGGCTTTCTCCTAAAGGTTATTAAGAGCTCCTGAAAGATTCTAAGCCAAAAACTCAGGGGTATCAGTGTTCTGTGCTCACTTTATTCTCATAATTATGAGTCCTGTGGCTTCTCGCTGGGTTTACCCTTTATCAGATCTTTAAAGGATCCCATGGGCCTGTGGGTGCACCTGACCCATGAGTGAAAGGCCAAAGTTGCCAGCAAATCCTGTGGCAAGGCTCTAGATCCTAGCCCATTTGTCCCTTAAGGGTTTCTCAACCCCACTTGCTAACCTGCAAGAAGTCTCTTTACTGTCTAAACTAAGGCTTGGTCTAAGCACAGCTGGACTTGAAGGTGAACCGAACAGTTCCTCCACATGGTCCATCTGCAGCACTAACATTTGCCTTGTGCCTGCCATCTTGGAGGAAAGGCTCCTGTATGGGAGCAGGAAACTCTACTCGCCCTTGACCACCTCAGCCATTAGAAAATTGTTCTGAATATCCAACTGAAACCCGCCTGCCGGTAATATGCACCTACTGGTCTTAGTTTTACCCTTTTGGGTCATACAGAAAATGCCAGCTTGCATTTCAACATAGGCAAATTTATTTATGTGATTCTCTATGAAACCGTGAGGTCCTTAAGGATGGGGATAGTGCCCGGTTCATGTGGAATCCCCAGAGCTTAGCACAATGCCTGATATACAGGTGCTCAATAAATGATGGTGAGAATTAATGGGTGAGCAAGTGATGAGATTAATAAACGTGTGCCTGATAAACTATGCTACTTGAATGCAAAAACAGTATCTGTAAGTACTATTCATGTCCTCTAACTTCTCATAATCCTCTCATCTCTTGACTATTAACTGTAGGTTCAAAAGTCTCAAAAATAAAAATTAGGGATCTTTAGGTAAAGACTTTCACTTAGTAACCCCAGTCCAGACCGAAATATTCCCTCTGTGCGGGAGAACACATGACACTCTCAGAACACAGTCTCCCTTATCACATGGGTCAGGATCTCAAATTAGCACTTCCTCACCTTGGGAGAAACCTAGACTCCAAGCAAATGAAATTGAGGGCAAATCCATTTGGCTGAGATAGATGGAGGTGAGGGACATCCAGCGAAGGTGACCTCCCCTCCTTACTTCCTTTGTCACATCTTTCCTGTGCTCCCCAGAGAGCAGAAATCCCCCCTCTCTGTGCCAGTGTGGAGTCTGCCAGCAAGTTCCTTCCTCCATTGCACTTCACATACGGCAGGGGCTGGGGGACAAGCTGCCATAAGCTGGCCTCCAGCAGCAGAGGGGGAGCTCTTCAGGAGCCAGTAACCCTGTGCGTCTGATTTATCTTCGTGTCCTTAGCCAAGCACAGGGCCTGGCATACTAAATAGCAAACTGAATTCTCCCAATACGTGCACTTAGAATTAATTCACACTCTGCCAAATGCAACCGACCACGGCTATGTGTCTGCCCTTCAAAAGTGGAATTGCACTGTCAGGTGCCTCTGAGGGAAGGCTCCTGTCTCCCTATAATATTTCCAGAAATGAAGAACATTTTCATTCCCAGTAGTACCTCCCAATCTGCTGCCAGAGCTTGCATTTTGGGCACCTGCCTTTTAAAATCTGCACTCACTACTTGATTCAGAGGGCCTGGAAGACATTAGCTCAACCATTTGTACATATGAAGCAAAGCCACAAAAATCACATCATGTCACTTTGCTGCTTTGTCTCTTACATTTGGAATGACATCCAAACTCAGGAGTAGGGCCTGCAAAACCCAGCAGGATCAGTCCCTCCACCCTCTCCAGCTGCAGCTCCTGCCACCCCACCTCTCTGCTCACCGAGCTGCAGGACACTCAGTTCTCTGTTAGTTCCCAGAGTCTGCCAAGCTACGTTTTGCTGCAAAAGCTTTATGCTTGCTTGTCCCTCAGCTGGGACTCACGCTCCCTGGCATTTCCAATGAATGACTCTTCTCATATGTCAAATGGGGGTTTAAATGTCACCTTTCCAGTGATGCTTTTCGAGGCACTCCTTCCAAAGTAGAATCTTCCTTGTCTCTCTGATAGCATTGTTCCTATTTCTCTTACAGTGCTAATTTCAATAGCAATTACTTTTTTTACTCATTGATCATTCACCATCCCTTGATGGTGTGATGCGTGTCTCCACATGCATCCGGACATGCATGTCTGGTATGTTATCATGTCTCCAGTGCCACACGCTGTAACAGAATACTGCGAGATAGTTTCCCAAGTACTAGGGAAGGGTCTACACACTACAGCAGCATTACCTCTTTTAATCCTCACCACAAAGCTAATGGGTAATTACTAACCCCACTTTATAGATGAGAAAACAGGAGTTTAAGTGACTTGCCTATGGACACACAGTAAGTGATAATCAGGGTTTGAATCCAATACTGTCTGATTCTAGGATCCATGATCATATGATCCTAATCCAGAGCTATAGCATTCACTAAACATGTTCCCAGTAAATAAATATGAAGAGCAACTATAGCACGTCTTATAATTTCCACAATTGTACATTACTAGAAGACAGGAACCATGTCATCTCTTACTTTGGTGGTTTTCAACACCCATTACAGTGAAGGGGGGTAATTCAGGGTAACTGATTTGATACTTGCAAAAAAGGAGCCATTTAATAATAGTACAACCCACGGTGGTGCCCTGAGTATAGTGACACTGGGCTTATGGTATGAATTGAATCCCAGAATGTAGAGCAAAGTGGACACTAGAGATCGTTAGCTCAACTCTTCCTCTACAGATTCATTTGCTCCCAAGGCCAAGTTCCTTAACCAGACACACATGGTACTCCATGGGCTACCCCTGTCTCTTTTCAGCTTCATCTCCCATCCTTGCCCCCACCCAAATCCCTCTTAGCAGCTTCAGGAAGTTGGGCTTTAAGTTTGAGGCAGAGGATCCAATGAAGGGTTTTGGTTATGGCATAATTAGATTTGGTGGATTTAGGTGGGCCACTGCAGACCAGATTGAAACTCATAGCATGGACCACCATCAGGAGTGCACAATGCTTACGTCTCATTAATGGACACTTAGTAAATAAATGTGGAATGAAGAAAGCCAAGAAGAGAAAGGATTACCTTTGGCATAATCCAGCTGAGTTGATGACCAGAGATTACTTGGAGAACCTGGTCTTTGTACTTGGGCTACAAAGATGAGAGCATCCTTAGGGTAACAGATTGAAAAAATAGTAATTCCTTCAAATTGTGCAATTTCTCTGTCATCTCTTCAGTAAGTCACACAAAACCCACCACAGATAAGACGGACTTCCCAAAAGGAGGAATTCACGGGGCAGAGCTGACCTAAGAAAATCTATAATCCTGCCGGGAGAAAAAGGAAAAGATGACGTGAACACAGTGCTGGGCTGCTGCCACAGAAATCTAAGTTCTATTCCTGTCTCAGAGTACTTTACTAGGCCACTCAGGGTCTACCAGCCAGAGGTGGACAGGAATGGAACCTGGACCTCGTATTCCCAACCATGGGCTCTTTACAAGAGAAAGAAGTTGGCCTGTCAGTGAGGCTTCCCACCCCCACCTCGGAGGACTGCTTGAAAGTCCAACAAATGGTACAGGTGCACCAACAAGCTGTAGGTCTGAAATACTTCTCGCAGTTAATCATTATTCCTCTGCAAGCCTCAAGGCTTAGAAATAGACTTCCTGTAGCTTCTGGAGCAGAACCCTTCAGCAACTTCACATTTTCTTTCTCATAAGCTCTCGTTACTAAATCAAACCACTTGGAAGCTTGTATGGCCAATGGGCTGGTGAACACAGGATGGAAACTTCCATGCCCTCTCCCCTCCATGTCTCCTTCAACCTGTCCCGTTCCTCTCTGTCTTTCTCTATGTTTGTGCAAGTCACCTATGGTTATATCTACACTCATCCTGAAATAGAGTATTAGAAGTTAGTTTGTTCTTCCAGATAATGGCCTGGGTTTTTGTCTTAACTTGAAACCAATACACATTAGGAAAGAGAAGTGTGCGTCTCTGTTTTTTCTCATATAAACAATATCTAAGTTCTCCCGCAGCCCAGCCAATGTGTGCTTTCTCCTATTCTAAATCTTGGCCTGCAGAGCTCATTACTCCGCCATGATTTGCACAGGTTCAGAAGTCCTTTCCTGAGCAGAGATCTCTAAATAACCATCCTCATTTCTTTCACTGTTCTTCACTTTGTGCCTACACGGTGGGAAGTGAAGATGTGGGTTATGGTTCCTGCCTGCAAGACACAGGAATAATAAGACCTCTCACAGACCCAAGGCTGTTCTTAACATTTTAGATCTCAACACAGGCATCTTCCCCTCACCCCAAATCAGAGGGATGCATATGTCCATAGCTACATTCTCATTATTAAGAGGTTTCTCTGACTATAGATCTTACAGGACTCATATTTCATCCTGAAGAATGTAGAGCCTTTGTAATTTCTAATGTCCAGGCAGAAAAAAAAGATATTTAAGGACTCTGAAATAACATAGCAGGAAATTGAGATTCACTTACTGCATATAAAGTGATCGAAAAATCCCCTCTTTCACTATCTCTTTTCCCCTTGGGTCTGTGGTTCACAAACTGCAGAGCATAAATCTTGGAGCAAACCATGCTGGAATATCAATAAACCCACATCGACCCGAGGCAGGAACTCAGCTTGCAGTGCTGGTATTTTTTTTTTTTTTTAGACATTGGTTGGCAGCCAGGTTGATGAAAGGAGATACCAAAGAGAATAACAGCTTTGCAGCACGAAAAGAGGAATTAGAATTCAGGAAATGTTATCCATGTGCTTCTCTCTAAGTGCATGAGGAATGAAGTTGGGATGGAAGGTGCATGGTAAATGGTCAATATCTGGGGTCTCAAGACCCCAGATCTGAGTAGTCCCCAAGTGTTATGGGTTGAATTGTGTCCCTCCTGAGATTCATATGATGCAGTCTTAACCCCGGTACCACAGAATGTGACCCTACTTGGATGTAGGGATTTTACGGCAGCATTTAAGTTAAAGTGGGGCCATTAGGAAGGATTCTGATCCAACATGGCTGGTAGTCTCATGAAAATGGACTTTTACACACAGACACCCCAAAAGAAAAGCTGATGTGAAAAAATATAGGGAGAATATAGTCATCTACAACTCAAAAAGAGAGGGTGGAATAAATCCTTCCTCCCAGACCTCAAAAGGAACCAACCCTGCTGATACCTTGCTCCCAGACTTCCAGCTTCCAAAACTGAGACAATAAATTCATGTTGTCTAAACCACTCTGTGTGGTGCTTTGTTGTAGAAGGCCTACCAAATGAATATACCAAGCTTCTGGAAATGCCAGAAAAGGAAGAAGATGGCTAATATCTCTTCTGCAGGTATCCCTACTTTGAACTTCCAAATAAATTCTTTACTGAATTATTTCTGCTCTTGGTCAGTTTTCAGATAATTTTTCCTACCTGTTCAAGTGTGTTGTGAAATAATAATTAATTTTTGTTATCATTCTATAATAATCAAAGACAAAACTAACTGCCATCAGAATATCCAGCCAACATGAAAACCAAGGAGACCACCTTGAAATAACACAATTCCACATAAAAGCAAAGAGACATGAAATCAATTTAATTTAGATAGATTTTTAATGAGTGCTCATTTGGCAGTGCATATAGTAGATAGATTCTTAATGGGTAAGTGTAGCGACTCCATCCAGCTTTCAGAAATGTGAGAAATGCTTCATAAATGTCCTCCTCATCCACCATCCCCACCCCCATATGACTCTCATGGACACAAAGGTGGAATTCAGAATCTAAGCCTGAGCTTCTCAAGGGCTGTTGGCAGGCATGTAGAACTAGAAGCCCAATAGGTTATTTTCAAGAGTTGTTGGGTCACCACTCCCACACCCCAGCTCAGGAGCATCAATTCCTCCCCCTCTTTTTTTCTTGATAAATGAGAAAACAAAGGTTCTTCCATGCAGCCAGTGTTTTGACAAACATTTGTGAAGCTTGTACTATGTTCAGGATGTGCTGGACATCAGATGCTTTAAAGAGATACAACCTTTAAAAATAATGGTAAAAATAAAATTTAAAAAAAAATGTAAGATACCATTTTTTTGTTACATTGGTGCCCATCTTGTGAAAGATACAGACATTAAAGCGGGCCATGATGATGCTAGCTAGTATAAAGTGAAGTCAGCAAGCCCATCTGAGAAGTGCCTTCCAAGCAGAGGAGTTAGCCAACAATGACAAGGCAGAGAGGACGGCCTGAGCATAGGTACGAAGTGGGAGACCACACTGTTGGGGATGGGGTGAGGGATGCTTGTGTGCTCAAGCATACACACATGCCCACATGGTACAAGCCTGGTGGGAGGGAGAGGAAGAGTGGATTTGTGGCTAGAGGCAATCACAATAGGCTATAGGCAGCCCGAGTTGCTGGAAAATCAAGTGAGGTCTAGAGAGTAGCATTACATGAAGCTATACCTGTTGGCAAGGCCTGGATTGGAGGCTTTCTGAAGTCCAGTGAGATTAAGTGATTTACCCCAGGCCACTTGACTGATTAAGAAACAGGAGAATTAAGTCTTCTTTCTCCTAAGACAGTGCTATCTCCACTGGGTAATTATTAGTATTATTAGTTATGATAAGACATTACATGCATTAAATCATTTAATCTGTATAATAATCCAATAAAATAGTTGTTACTATTATTAACCCCATTTTTCCAATGAAAACACTGAGGCATGGGGAGTTTAGGCACTGCTCAAAGGCCCAACTGGCAAGTGATTACCCATTTTCTTTCTTATTTCATGGATCCTCTGAATTGTCTTCCATGGCAGTAGTAAATACGGAAAAAGAGAGTCAAACCTATGTGATATATCTGAGATAGGAGGAAAATATGCATACGTTTACCTTTACTGAGGAGAAGAGTACTATTTCATTATTTAATTCTCAATATGGTGAGAATTTACACTAATTTCAGGGAAGCTTAACATTTGTCTTCAGTGGAAACAGCAAAACAAAACCCTGAATGATTTCTCTCTGGCTTTAGCCTTCCCATGGGTATCCCCGGTAGCACTTTGGTCAGATGTGATTTATATACACTGATGCCTTTATCTTTGACTACTTCAGATGTATTTATTGTGAAATCATATATGAAAGGATTCATCTATGAAGGAAAGGTGATTTGAGAAAAGGAAGAGGAACCTGCAATGCCTTTCAGGATTGATAAGCACCACTTGTCAGAAAAAGTCAGGTTGGGTGGGGAGATTATACCTGGAACAAGAGCTCTAATTCCCTGCGGTGCTCTATCAGAGCTATGGCAGTTTGCAGAAATATACTATATTGCAATCATGCCTTGCAAAGAATTAATAAAAAATAAAATACACTCATCACTGATTTTGGGACAATGCTGCATATGTATGTGTTCTATGCCTGACATTCTGCTAGGCAGAGAGAACACAAGATGACAGTGTACTCCTTTCTTGATGGAGAGCATGTTGAAGAAAAGTAAAAACTGAGGATGAATAAGATGTTGGATTGGCAGAGACGAGAGAGGGTGGAACAAAAGAAACTACAAAGGCAGTAACCGAACATGGGGTGTCCCAAAGGCAAAGGAGTGAGAGAAGCAGAGATTTTTTTTTCCTAGATTGCCCTGGCATTGTTACTTAAGTTGTTATTGCAACTTCTGAGCTTGATGCCATGGGGAAGAGGCTGTGGTAGTCACTGGAGGGTGTGCAGATTAAGAGTTGGCCAGGGCAGGTGCTAGGTCTTAAAAGGGCTGGCTCTGTCTGACAAGAGTCACAGGTGGCCTCAGAGGGAGGCAGTGTGTCCTCATGGTTAAAGTCCCACTGAAGTCAAGCCTCCTGTGTTCTACCCTATGAACCACTTAATGTTGGAGCTTCAGCAATTACATCACCTCTATAGCCTTTAGCTTCCTCTTCTGTAAATTTGTGATAAATAATAGTCCTGATTTGATGGAGATTTGTGAACAGCAAGGGACATAATTTCTGTAAAACACTTAGCACAGCCCCATCCCAGAGTTAATATTCTTTAGATATTAGCTATGATTATTACTATTTGAAAAGCTGACATTTGAGCTGGGCTGTGAAAGCGAAGAGTATTTTGCTAGGTGGAAAAGGGTGGGGGAGGACATTCCAAGGAGCAAGATTAACATCGAAATTGATTTTCCAGGCCAAGAAGAAAAATACCTCTTTTGTGAAAAGATCCTTTTTTAGCTTTACTGTTAGAAAAAGCAAGCCAAAAATTCACAAGGGAAAAGGGATCTGAAACGCCACCTTTCATTCTGAAATTCAGAAGATATAAGTTTGCATTTTATTATTCTCAGCTGGTTGTTTTCCTTTCTTTAACCTCCATTCCACCCCACCCCAAGTGCTTTGCTAAAGCATTTTGCTCTCAGGTTAAAAAATGAATACATTATTTGGGAGTGTAAAGGATTGATCCAGGGATGAGGGTAAATGAAAACAGAAGCTATTCAGATTAATCAGCCTTTAGTTATTTCATTTGTCAAACATGTATTGGGTTTTTACTCTGTGCCAAGCATTAGGTTTGTTGCAGAGGATATAAAGGTACTTACATCATCGTCCCTGTCCTTGAGGGTCTGTGACTAGTGAGGGAAAAATGCAGGTAACCAGACAATTTCAACTTCAAAGGACAGAAGGAAGAAACAACAATAAGTCCAGCCTGAAGGCTAAGGGAAAAGTCACACGATATTAAAATCAATATTGACATCCCTTAAATCCCCCCCCTCTTTTTTAAGATTTATTTATTATTGAAAAGAAAGTGTGTGTGTGTGAGTGTGTGTGTTTGTGTGTGTACAGGGGGAGAGGCATAGAGGAGGAAGAAGGAGAGAGAGAATCTCAGGTCAACTCTCCACAGGGCACAGAGCCCAATGAGGGGCTTGATCTCATGACCCTGAGATAGTGACCTGAGCTGAAATCAAGAGTTGGATGCTTAACCAACTGAGCCACCCAGGTGCCCCATCCTTAAATCCTCCTCTTGAAAGAATGTTAGAGTGAGAACTGACCAGCTAAGGTGGAGGTTGTTCCCCAGCTCTCACCTGGTGTGCATTATAAAGCGTGCATATCTTAGCTCTACGTATAAGTTATAGAGAGCATCTTTCCAATTGATATCTGTTTCACACTGTTCAATTTCCTCCTTCTGAGAGAAAAAGTTCAATCAGGGCTAAATTAAATTAGAAATGTTAATGCTGAGATAATTACTACTGCTTTCCAAAGAATTATCTTTAATAACTCATTTCAGTCATCAACCCTAAATGAAGTCTTTGATCCCACCATCTCCTGATGTGGCGGAAGCAGTCCAGAGGTGGATTTGGATTTCCAGACCAAATTGTAGCTTTCAGGCATTCATCACACACCAAGGGCCTGTATCTGGCATAGGTGTATCTGTATCCAATCACTCTCACTTGGGTGTTAAAATTCAATGTACTGGGATGCCTGGGTGGCTTAGCAGTTAAGTGTCTGCCTTCGGCTCAGGGCATAATCCCGGGGTCCTGGGATCAAATCCCACATTGGGGTCCCTTCAGGGAGCCTGCTTCTCCCTCTACCTATGTCTCTGCCTCTATTTCTCTGTGTCTCTCATGAATAAATAAATAAGATCTTTAAGAAAAATAAAATTCAATGTACAGATGCACAGCTGCTCAAGGATTCTTTGATTTTAATGAAGGTGACCCATAAAGCTAGGGGGTAGGAAGGACGGATTTTGAGGCTGTTGGCATTTGGGGAAAAACAGAGGAAGAAAGCTTAGTTGGGCCACTCAGGTTGTCTGAGCAAGTTATCTTACTCTAACTCAGGAGCAAGTTATCTGAGACAATGCTTTTCCATTCCAGTCCTACTGACTCTTTTCTAAGGTAGAAAGTAGTGGACACAAATTCAAGAGGCAGAATCAAAAAGACTTTCCTCTTGCTCTCCTTCTCCTCAGCTCTGACACTTCTTAGATATACTTTGCCTAAATTCATTAAAAACCATAATTTTCCATCTATAAAATGGGTTAATGCAACCTATGCTATAAAGTTGTCATGATGATAATATAAAGAAATACTTCTCTGCCTGCCATAAACACTAAAAAATAAAATAAGTGACTGGCAAACATTGCTGTCATTTACTTATTTAATTTCATTATAGATTGGAAGCAGGATCCATGCTTCACACTTTTGGATACCCCATGTCCTAAAAAAGCAGGGGCTTGGTGAATATTTGATGAATAGTTGTATTGTAAAGGTATCTATGCAGGAGGCTTGAGTGTATAAGTCTCTATTATATCATTTTTTTTAAAAAAATTTACCACTACCACTATAGAATTCACTTTCTAGACTAAGAAAATTGACACCTGGAAAAAGTGAAGAGTGTACGTTTATAAAACTTGAGACAACAGTTCTAGATCTGTTAGTCATTTCACTTCCATGGTCTTCGGTTTTCCCTTTTTACAGTAGGAGTTTGAACTTGTAGATATATTTTTTTTATTTTTTTTTAATTTTTATTTATTTATGACAGTCACAGAGAGAGAGAGAGAGGCAGAGACACAGGCAGAGGGAGAAGCAGGCTCCATGCACCGGGAGCCCAACGTGGGATTCGATCCCGGGTCTCCAGGATCGCGCCCTGGGCCAAAGGCAGGTGCCAAACCGCTGCGCCACCCAGGGATCCCGAACTTGTAGATATATTAAAGACCTTCCAGCTCTACCTTCTCTCAGGATGGAAGGAAGCAATAGCTAGTGAGGGCCTACTATGTGCCAAGTCCTACAGTGGGTATCTACACATGTTATCTCATTTAGTACATTTCAAGAGTATTTTTTTTGAAATTGTAATCATTTCTACAGGTGAAAGAACAATGACTAAGAGTGTACACTAGTCAGAGATTGTTTTCACTTCAAGAGATAGACACTTATTCACACTAACATAAACAAAAATCTGGGTTTGTTATCAGGATCATAGAGAGGTTTCACAGAATCCAGGAGAGAAATGGGAATATCCACTAAATACAGCAGCTGAAGTCCAGGGCTTTGCACTCCTGATCCCCTTCACAGGACACACTGACTATGCTCCCCAAGCCGCAGGCCTTGGTAGAAGAATTAGAATTTTTCGGTGTTTACTGACCTTGTCTGTCTTTCCAAGGAATACTTTGGATTTTGCAGGTTTAAATATATCAGATACTTAAGAACCAAATTTTGGTCCTTGAACATCGTGATTCAATAGAGTTTTTACCACTATGTTTTTGGAAAGAGATGAGGAAAGTGTTACAGAGAATGAATTTGAAACACTTCATCAAGGATGCTAGGCTGAAAAACAAATGGCAAAATAAAATAAAAATTTTAAAGGGCTCTGAGTAAAGTATTTTTGATTGACAGGGTATTTTAGTTGTTTTTGTTTTTTGTTTTTTTAAGCACTTTGAATATATCATCCCACTCTCTCCTGGCCTACAATATTTCTGCTGAGAAATTGCTGATAGTCTTATTCATATTCCCTTGTATGTGATGAATCTTCTTTGCCTTGCTGCTTTCAAAATTTTCTTTGTCTTTGATTTTTGACAGCTTGATTATAATGTGTCTTGGTGCAAATCCATTTGGGAATCTTTGAACTTCATGTGCCTGGATGGCCATATCTTTCCCCAATTTGGGGAAGTTTTCAAGCATTATATCTTTTTTTAAAGTTTTTTGTTTACTTATTTGACCACAAAGAGAGAGCACAAGTTGGTGGAGCAGCAGGCAGAGGGAGAAGGAAAATCAGGCTCCCCACTGAGTAGAAAGCCCCACATGGGGCTCAATCCCAGGACCCTGCAATCATGACCTGAGCTGAAGGCAGACCCTTAACCAACTGAGCCACCCAGGCGTCCCCCAGGCATTATTTCTTTAAGTTTTCTGTCCCTTTCTCTCCCTCTTTGCCTTCTGGGACTCCCATAATGCAGATATTTTTCTCTTTCTGTATCCCATAATATTCACAAACTTTCTTCATTTTTTCATTCTAATTTTTACTTCTCTCCTCTGACTAGATATCAAAAGATCTATCTTCAAGATCACACATTCTTTCTTTTGCTTTATTGAGCCAGATATTGAAGCTCTCTGTTTTTTTTTTGTTTTTTGTTTTTTTTTTTTTCATTTTACTTATTGTACCCTTCAGCTCCAGAATTTCTGTTTGGTTCTTTGTTATGATATGCATCTCTTTGTTGAACTTCTCATTTTCTTTGGGTATAGTTTTCCTAAGTTCATTGAGATGTCTGTCTACATTCTCTTGAATCTCACTGAGCTTCCTTAAAATTTATTTTAAGTTCTTTTTGAAGTGATTTGCAGATCTCCATTTCCTTGCATCAGTTACTTGAAAATTGTTATGTTCCTTGGTTTGTGTTGTATTTTTTCACTTTTCTGATGGCTTTGCACTGCTGTCTGTTCATATGATGGCACAGTCACCTTTTCCAGCCTTTTAAGACTGGCTTCAGTGGGGAAAGATTTTCACCTGAAAGAGGACACTGACTGGAAGGGATGCAGCATCTTTGGTTCCTGCAGAAACACAACAATATGGTCTCCATGTAGTTCTGTCATTTGAGGTTAATATCAGTGCAGCTAAATCAAGATATATGAAATGAAATTGATAAATAACTACACTTTTTAAAAATAAATATGACAGCAATATAGACAATGATGTGGTAACATAAAGAAGAGAGCTAATAACTGAGTATCAGAGGCTTTTCAGACTAGATAGCTTTTGAAAAGATTTTTGAAACCTAAATAAGTAATTCTATATTAGTTAAAATATAATGATCTGTATATATCCTTAGTTGTACCAAGGCAAAAAAGCTTTTTATGAGTGCTAGAAAAATTGTTTTAATCTGTAATTAATATATATATATATATACACATTCATTTCTCAAATATGTTCCAACTGTTCATTGTTTGCCAAGCACAAGATGATGGGACATGATCCCTGTCTCCAAGAAGTTCATATTATAGGCAAGGATACAGAGAAGTAAACCAATTAAACTACAGAACAGTATGCTATATGCTTAAAAAGAGATATGTACAAAATACATATACAGAGGAGGAAATTGACTCAGACTAAGGATATCAAGATAATATTACCTTCTAAACACATTGAAATATGGAAAACATACTGCATTAATATTTTACTCAATTGGGATCCCTGGGTGGCGCAGCGGTTTGGCGCCTGCCTTTGGCCCAGGGCGCGATCCTGGAGACCCGGGATCGAGTCCCACATCAGGCTCCCGGTGCATGGAGCCTGCTTCTCCCTCTGCCTGTGTCTCTGCGCCTCTCTCTCTCTCTCTCTGTGACTATCATAAATAAATAAATAAATAATTAAAAAAAAAAAAATCTTAAAAAAAAAAAAAATATTTTACTCAATTATAATACATTATAAGCTAGTATAATAGTAGTTGCATTCACACAAACCTAGGTACCAGTCCCAGCTCTATTGCTTATGAACTGGTTTTAGCCAAGATATTTAACCTCTCTTAGCCCCAATTTCCTCATCTGTAAAATCTAGGAGATGGGGGGGAGAATTATGGAAGATGAACCTATCTCACAGAATTAACTGGGACAGTAGATGTAAGTATAATTCATTGGAAAATACCCAATAAACTTTAGTTGTTAGTAGTATTGTTGTTATTAATAACAATTTTTCCACCAATCAATTTCATTCAAATTGAAAAGAAATATTAACTTACTCGCAACCTTTCAGTGCTAATTTCCACCGTCATAGTAGCTATGTGAAGGGTCAGTGTTGGGTCCTTTGAAATCCTGAGGGACATCTTTGTTGCGTTCTCATCCTATTGAGGAGATTTACAGATATGATCAAAGTAAACCTGATAGCAGTTTTAAAGTGAAACCTCCCTGTCAAAGCCTCTGACACATTATCTATCCACAGAGAGGATTCAATAAATTCTTGCCAAATAGATGAATGAATAAATGAATGAATAATGGAGTAAATGAATGAACAAGTATATGAATAACTCTCATCCTTTGGGCAGATCTCCCAAACATAACAAACCATTCAATGTGAGATCTTCACCATTCTTCAGAGTCAGATCCACTAGCACATATTAAGTTCTGTCATCCCAAGTAAAGGACTTTCATCTATGTTATCATCATGCACTTTTTCGACAACCTTTCAAATTAGGATAGCATTAACCACATATTGTGAGTTTGGGAATGGAAATCCAAAAAGGTAAAGTGTCTCATCCAAGAATTACACTGCTAGTTTGGCAGAGTTTGAATCCAGCCAAGGGCATTCTCTATTTAGTGATACAATTCTTAGGAAAGCTGAGAACTCAAAGTTGTTTCACCAAAATGCACCCTCTTTTACTCTCACTTTTTTCTTTTAAGGCTCAGCTGTCTACCAGCCACCTTTTCTGGAAACCTAGGCATCCACAAAGAATCCACATCTTCCCCCATTGCCTTTCCTTTTTGATGAATTACCAGCATTTACCAATTCCTGTCCTAGAAATCTCAAATATTTCCCTCTTCGTACCTCCTGCATGCTATTCTTTTGTTCAGCTCTCTGTCTTCTTTCTCCTCCTTTAATTTAATTGCCTTATAACTAGTCCTGAGCCCTCCAGCCTCCATCAGCTTAATTTCATCCTCCATACAACAATCACAATGGTCTTTATAGAACACATGGATAATAACCTCACTCTCCTGCTTTCTATTCTTCAATCATTCCTCTTTTCTCATAAGAAAAATATGCATGAATTATGAATACATCATGGTCTGATTCTTCCTGATGTATCCATTTTCATTCCACACTATTTATTCCCTACTATTGCAATTGCTCTGCCCTTATCACCACACAGTGCTTACTATAAGTCAATACCATGTGTAAACTATTCTAAGTGCTTTACTTCTAATAAATTCTTCAATAGCAAAACAAGGATCTGAGATAATTGCTATACTAGACTATGAAATCTGTGAGAGAAGAAACCATATGACCTATCTTCTTCAACTATTCGATCCCAATGTCTCCCACAGGACACGGTCCATAGTAGGTACTCAGTGAACATATGTTAGGTAGATAAATGAATGGGTTAGGTAGATAAATGAATGGTTGAATATACT
This sequence comes from Vulpes lagopus, assembly GCF_018345385.1. Taxonomy (NCBI): domain Eukaryota; kingdom Metazoa; phylum Chordata; class Mammalia; order Carnivora; family Canidae; genus Vulpes; species Vulpes lagopus. The sequence goes on from NC_054828.1 coordinate 125,035,418, forward strand.
ATGGGATAAAGGTATCTAATGTTGATACTAAAAGTAATCAAAATTAAATGTTACCGTGACACTTAACCCAGCTGATCAGAACTCTATACTTTTTCTGTATCTCAGTTTGAAATCTTTATAACAATGTTATTTTCAACATGCTGGTTGAAATATAGATTCATAAAAACTCCAGACCCCCAAAAATGATAAACTAATAGTGAATGAATGTAAAATATTACTGATCCCCTTCTTTCCCAAGATCTTATGAAGTCTTCCCATGCAACCTAATGAGAAGATCACAGTCAGGCATGAAAACTATGAGTCCAGCCAATTGCATCCAAAGACCAGGGAAAAGAGACTTACCATAAAGAATAGCTGTTTCTAAATCTCTCAGTAATTGAGCTGATTTGCATTTTCCCTTCAACATGAACCGATTTTAAGTGGGAGAAAAATCAACTTCTGTTTTGTACTCTAATGGGAGGATAAAAGTTATACAACCATGAATTCCACTGATTAGAGATTCCTGCTCATTTTCTGCTGCCTGCTGGCCATTTGGTAGCATTTTAATTTAACTTTCCACTTGCATGTTCTCCATTAATATTTATGAAATGATTACTAGATGTGGCTCAGTCTTTAAAAACTGGATTTGAAGCATTCGGCAAAATACATTTGCTAGTAGTTGTGAACAAATAATGCTACAACAAGCTGTTAGGAAGCTTTCATTTCTTAATGGATCTCTTTTTTTTTTCCTGAAGCTAAGATAATTAAAAAGCAGTGTGTGCCTAATCTGCAGGTAGAAATTTTAATAATTACACTAAACATTGTATATTACAGGAATCCTTAGGCCTGTATCCCTAGACTTTAGTCCAATTCCTGACTTTTGAATGAAATCTGTGGAGTCATAAAGCCAATCAGATAAAGGCAGAGCTTTATTCCCAGGACCTATATTAGAATAAGAAAAACTAGGATGCATAATGATCTTTATAACTGGAACATTATTTTTCACATTTTTAAAAATGTTATCCTCACAACTCTCCATGAGACAGGTGTAATCATTCCTCTTATTTTATAAATTAGAGATTTTAAGATAAGAAGCCTTAAGTAATACCATTCATTTAATAAATACCGTTTGGCAGCCCAATGCCAGATTCTGTCCCTGGTTCTTTTGTTGAGAGAATACATGTTAGTCTGTCCATCCATGAGCTCATGACCCCTGGCAGAGCAAGTCACTCCAGTAAATAGATCATTGCAGTGTAGTTCAGTATTTAAAAGATTGACAGCAGTGGAGGTCTGTGCAAGATTCAATATAAAACCAAAGAGGAACTAACATAACTGAAATCGAGAGCAACAAGAGGGGTTCTGGAAAGTCAATAAGTTTTAAAGCCGCATCTGAAGGACCATTAAGCAAATATAGCACAGAGGCTGTATTATTACCCTTACTTATCAGGAAACTACGTATGTCCTGATCCATGGCACCATAGAGCAAGGTGGGAGACGCCACTTGGAGAAAGAGGCATGAGGCAGATCACAAGGGCCTTCTAGTTCACGTTTCATTTTTTAGGTGATGAGGAATCATTTTTTAAAAATTAAACAGGGCAGTGAAATGACCAACTCTGTAAGCTGGATAGGTTGTTCAGTAATAGCAACTGACTAAGCCAGAGCGTAAGAGACCAGAGGCAAGAGGACCAGTAGAAGTCTTCTTAAAAAGGAGTGACAAGGCTTGAGCTTGGCCATGGGGCAAGGACAGTGGGGATGAAAGTCAAGCTGCCAGAAAGCGGCAAAGCCTATTATTAGACCAAATCCTGTGTCTCCAAAGGCCATGTTCTGTGCACCACACCATACTATCTTTATAAGACAGACTTTAAAGACCATCTTTTATAGGCACAAAGAAACAAATAAGATAGTCCCCAATGATGATGAAACCCATACTGGATATCAAATCTAAATAGACTGCTTACTATAACAAGGCAGAGTTACATTGATCAGACTAAGTTGCAATCACTGTCTATGTGTAAACCTGGCCTGGGGAAAAATCAGAAAATAGGAGCCCTTTGGCCCTGTCATTTCCTTCCTCCCTCTCTGAATGATAACATTTTCCCTAATATTGGCTTAAAATGTAACCTCGTTCCAAGGAGCACCAGCATGAAGAGCACTTGAATACTCGAGTCCAAGAGATTTTGTCTCTGATGGTGGAAATCCCAGAGCTTTGTCAGATATTGAAGAGATTGTTGGCTACACAAGAGAGCCTTGGCCATAATAGTTCTTCCTATTTGCATTAATCTCTACCTTTGTGGTGCAATGCAAGGGCTTCCAGAACAGCTCTTTTTACTCCCATTCATTTAGCGCTTCCTTCTTTTGGTTTGGGCCATTCAAGATTTCAGAGCTTTATATTAGATCCCCTGGAAGTTTGCAGGTAAAACATAATTTTCTTTGAGAGACAAATTCATGGGCTATTATCCAATATTATTAGGAAGTAATGACTAACCTTCTGCAAGAGAATCTAGGTGAATAAAAGGACATAAAACAGTGGACTGTTAGGCTTTATTTGTAGCAAAGGACTTATGGAAAGAGTGTATTAGTCATCTTCAGGCTTTGTTGAGGTGTCATGTCTGAGAAAAAGTAGACAATCTCACTCACACATGCACATATGCAAACATGCATGCACACACACACACACACACACACGCACACACATCACCACAAGTAGGAAGGCACTGGATGAATTACCCATTTGTTGATGACTTCCTGTCACAAAGAGTTGTCCTATGGTGGCCACATTTTTCAAACCAAAATCATAACTCATGTTCTTAAAAAGAACTTTCCCTTTTATTATTTTTCTTTTTTAAAATATTTTATTTATTTATTCATGAGAGACACAGAGAAAGAGGCAGAGACATAGGTAGAGGGAGAAGCAGGTTCCATGCAAGGAGCCAAATGTGGGATTCGATCCCGGGACTCCAGGATCACACCCTGAGCCAAAGGCAGAGGCTCAACCGCTGAGCCACCCAGGCATCCCTTATTTTTCTTTAGTAAGGTAAATGTTTCATAGAATCCAAGTGATCATCATACCTTAATCCACCTAATGCCCAGGAGAACAGTAGATTTGTCCCCATAAGTCCCCTCTCCTCACCCTTAACAGGACCTGCTTCCCATTTAACCAAAGTGATTGTGGCTATTTGGTATAAATGCCTATTGTTTCCTCCTCCTCAAAACATTTGTTTCTACTCTACTGTCTTCTTTTAATACAATGAAACAGCACAATGAGAACTGCCCAGGATCAGGGATGTGATGGACAGAAGACTGACCTCCAGCACCAACTAGTCCAAACTCTGTGAACCCGGGTAAGTTCCTCCACATTTTTGACCCTTGGATTTCTCATCTGTGAAACATGGGTAACAGTATCTCCCATGAAGCTTAAGAAACTTGACAAATGCTCAGTAAATACTTGCTCTCATTCCCCCACCGTTGGCCTTCTTTTCTCAATGTTGACAGTCGTGGTGCCACCATTCCGAATGCCAGCGTTCTTCCTAAAGTTGCTGTCACCCTTTGCACAGCTTTTTCATCAATAACAAATCCTGAACACGCTCCAAGAGCCACTTCCCTCACATCCAGTCCTGGAAGAGATGTCATGTGAATTTCTCTTTTTAATATAAGTAAATATAATGTCAGTATCCCATGGTTTAGCTCAGATAAACATACAGCATTTCACAGGAGGCAAGAATTTATTTTACTTAGTTGTTTAAAAAAAAACCTCAATATTTCTACATTTCTGTAGTTTCTCTAACATCAATAAAGCAAAACCCATTCTTTTCAATGCTCATTTTCACGCTTATAAAAGAGAAATAAGTATATTAATGTTGGAACTTAAAATATTCACAGTGAGGAAGGAAGCACTGATCATTTTTCATTTATGCATTTTGAAACCGTGGGCCTGAAGTGGTAATATATTTATGAGCTGCTTTGAGAATGAATGCAATTATTAACTGGGCAGCATGAAAGAGAATTGATTAACTGAAGAGCTCTCTTCTATGCTTCAGATGCCACGCATCACCTTGTAAACACTTAAAAAAACACTTGTGCCTTCAAGGCAGCTCAATTCAGTTCAACTAACCTTAAGACGAAACTAGCACAAGCCACGTGGGGAGTCGCTTATTAGAAAAATCTTATGTTCCTCTCCCTCTCTTCCTTCATCCCCAAGCTATTGCTTTATTATTCTTTAAGAGCTAGCTCAGATGTCTATCTGTCACCTCCTCCAGGAGTCTTCCTCTGATCCTTGAGTCTGGATTTCATGCTGCCACTCTCATCCTCCTGGCCATGCGCTGCTATGGGCACGGCACCCTTGCATTGCATCATACTGCTCTCTTTCTTCATTGTCACCCTGAAGTCATTGTGAGCTCCCTAAGGATAGGAACCATTTCTTTTATAGCTAAATTCACAGCACCTAGCCCAAGGTCTAGGTGCACACACATGGGCATCCACTAAATGTTTGTTTAACAAAACAATAAATGGATGAGTCAATGAATGAACCAAAGAATGAGTTGAAGAGCCTATTTAATCAAGTACTTTAGTGAATGATACACAGATGGTGTTGACTGACCCAATGCCAGTGAATAGTTAATTAAATAGGACAAGACCCTGAGCTACACAGAGACATTATTTTCATTACTACATGTATCTATGCATCCATTACCAGCTGCTATAATGTACTTCTTGCACCTAAAAAATAATCATATTTTAAGGTAAGATTGAAATATGATTCAATCTTTATAGTAGTGATAATAATAACAATGTATTATAATGTTCCTGTACATTTTTCCAAAGCTTTACATTTACAAATAATTTTTAAATATGTCAGCCCATGTAATTTTCCACACTTTATGTAAAAGGAATAGAGCTCCAATAAGTCATGGAAATTTCCTTGTGGGCTCTCTGGCTCTTTATAACACGAGGATCTACACTGGCCTATTGCTCTACTACCCCATAGAGGTGACCATGCTCTTTGTGATTTACTGGGCTGGATTCTGTGATAAGACACATGTTTTTCTGATAGTTAATGACAATTATAGAGTAAATTTGTAAAAAAGAAAAATTAACCAAAATGATAAATTTCCTCAGTCAAAGTCTTCACATAGTGGTGATTTTTGTACACAGTATTGTATAGGGCAAGTAGTCAAATTTTTTTTATAAATCTCTCAGCATTTTAATCAATTCCTTAGAATGGATTTTACTTTTGCAACGATTCTATGTATCTTTTATATTGTTATCGAATTTATTCTCGTTTTTCACACTTTTACTTTTTTATTTCTAATTTATCTTCATATGCGAAATTACACTTTCCTAAAAATTGTATGGCATTTCTAATTTTTGTCTAACTGAAAAATTTTCAAAAGTAGATGCTGGGAATCACAATTTCAAATGTGGATAATTTTTTAGCACTCCACAGTGATTTTTAAAATCTATTTTAAAATTCTCTGTCCATTAGTTAAGCCCTTTTACTAAAATATATTTTAACTTTAAACTTATCAGTTATTGTTATTCTACTTCTTTTGTTTTCACCACAGTAAACTACAAACTTATTTTATTTTAAGCCATTTTTTACCAAATAAGAATATAAGTGTGGCTACCTCATAATATCATATTGCTATCAATTGATAGGACTTCTGAAGTCTGAATTAAAGTTTTCATGAAAGTAATGTCTGATGTATATTTATGGAGAGAGCCTAACTACACATTTACACAAATGAAACCAAATGAATGTCCCTGACAAGGCTTAGTAAAGATTCATAAAGGATTAAAAAGACTGTGCAAAATATAATGAATGCTTAAGACAGGTAAAAATGTGCAAAATTATCCCCATAGTTTAGTAAATTACTAATACATAAAAATATTTTTTTTGCTCAATATGCATTTCTAAGTCACAATGTAGGTTTATTAGTGGGAGACCTAAATCCATAGCCTAATAAATGAACTTTATAATATTGTGATAGAAAACTGTTAGCAATAGGTTACTGAACAACTCTTTAATTACCATGGTAGGTTTCAATTATTTGCTTATTTTTGATGAGGCGAGTTTCCTCCCTGAAGATCATGTCAATAGTCCTGGTCCAAAAAATATTGGGGAGAAGATGCTATTATTACCTCCCTTTTACAGATGAGAAACAGTCTGATGTTTAATATGTATACAACTAATAAAAACATAAAGCAGAATAAAAGTGCTAAAGAGAGATATAAATAACATAGCTAAGAAAGAAAAAGGAATAATGAATTCCAGCAGGAAGGACAACCCCTACAAGATATAATAGAAAAGTTATATTTCAGCTGAGATTTAAAGAATGAAGAAAAAAATTCACCATATATAAATAGTTAACTGTAAGGCCACATTGCCACAATAGCAGCAATATCATATAATCAATAAAAATATGTCTACTTGCCCGAAGCAAACTTTTCTTGTGGATTTAGTAGGCCCTAGGAGAGACCATATGTGATAAAACAATTTCTTATTTGGCCTGTGATTTTTGTCCACTTACATATTATGTTCCCAGGTCTATTAGATGCTGTTCATGTGAATGCTCAAAGAACAGAAGACAATACTCTTTTTGCACTCAAGTGTGAATTCACTGTTGGCATTGCCTTTGGAAAGAATGTCAAGGAATGGGGTCCAGGAAGCTCACCTGAACTGGGAAGGAGGTTTCCCAGAACAAACCAAAAACAAATCATAGCTGATAAGGGAAAGCATTTCTAACCAGTCATGGACACACATCCAGCCTGAAGAATAAGATAAGAATGAAAAAAATGAATCGTGAGGATATATCTGAAGGAGGTTGATATGGAGAAAAAGGTATGGATATAAAAACTATGATCAAGATGGAAATGTAGACTCTCATCTGTGGGGCACTTCTGAGAGTTAGATTTTACCCCTCTACTGATCTGATGGGGTTGAGGGCCAAGGACAGGGCATGGGTTACTCGCAGCTATGGAGCAAAGCATGGCTGCCTAAGCTGAGAGACTTCCAGAATCACAGCCTAGGCTGAACACAGAACAAGTTGAGAACTAACTGGTTCAGGTTGAAATCTAGGCCACTAGGTTCAAATAAGACAAATCCAAATGGTCAAAATCAGGGAGATAAATGGTAAAGACATAAAAGAGGCAAGAAAAAATAGAACTTAGGTCCAGAGAATTGATTGCATTGAGCACTGATGTATTGCATCACAGTAACTAGGCCCTGTAGTTTGGGGGGGCGGGGGACACCTATTCCAGATGCTCATGGTATCATGGGAGGTGGGCACCAAGCTCACAGAGAAGTCATACACAGTGTGCTGTGGCTCTCTCAGAGGATTAACAATTTAATTTCAGTATCATGGGCAGTTTACCCACTCTAGGTATACATTTTATAATTTTCCACACATATTCCTTACTGGCATCTCATTTGCTTTGAAACCAACTTACTGGAAGGAGAGATTAAGTATATTAGATCCATGTACCAGACATGACTGTGCCAAGTTCCCTGAGATGTTCCAACCAGTGACATTCTTTAGATTGTTTTCTGGTATTTTGCAGATGTAAAGGCCTCCTGTTGCTAAGAAAAGCAAGCCTGTCAGTGCACTGTGTGTTGGTCCTTCACACGAGGTAATACAGAACTTTGAAAGTGCAATTATCTATTCATTTTCTGCTTTCTACCCACCAGGAGAATGACTGTGCCATGTCATATGAATGGGCAGCAGGATGCTAGAAGTCTCTTTAAGAAGGCTAGCTTTCTTCCTCTGCTTACTTCCCCAATATTATTTTCCACTTTTGGAAAGCTCCTGGCTTTGTGGACTCACAGCAGCAAACCATGAATGATAGATGAGAAGAAAAAGTCTATCCTTTCCAGGTATTAAACTGTGAGAGTCCAGACAATGTTTCCACTCCCTCAGAGAAGCCCAGTAATTCGCAGGAGTACCAATAACATCAGAAACAACACAAATGATATTGGAGAACAGAATTATTTGAACAAGGGCAGAGGAAGGAAATAAAAGGAAAATTAGAAAAAGAAAAATTTATAGTGCAAAGGGGATATTTTTTTTCCTTTCATGATTTCAGTTCTTTCATCTACATCTGGGAATCTGAGAATAAAAATTGTTTACTTACACACACACACACACACACACACACACACACACACACCACTTGCCCTGTTTAAATCTATCTTCTTTACCTGCTGTGTGAATTTTTCAAAAACTGGCCTATTTGATTTTCCACTGTGGTTATTTCAATTCAAACCACTGTCATGATGGGATCTAACTATTTCTTAGTCATAGAAAAGAATACACAGCTCAACACCCCTGACTTTAAGCCTAGAGTGCTGGTTTCATAAGACTGCTACTAGCTCCGGCCACACTGAACCCTGGAGCTTTTGTCCTGGACTTGCTATTTGATGGATGTGGAGTAATTGTGGGGGGTCAAGGAGCCCCAAGGGGCTAGACCACTGGATGCCACAACCAACTCCTTCCCCTCCACACAGAGAGAGTTCAGAGTTTTGTTTTAATTCCTATTTTGCCATTTACCACTCTTAGGATTGGTGGCAAATTATGTCAATTCTGTGTGCCTTACTTTTTTTCTTTTTACCAATAACTTGGGGAAAATAATATCAGCTTAAAGTTTCATATCAAGGATTAGTTATAACATGCAAAGCATATAGTATCTGAAACATAATGGGCACTAAATAAATATTAGATATTAAATCACTGTCCTCTTAATATTAAAAATTAGAGATTCAATCTTCCTTGATCGGGGATATTAGTTATTGCTTCAGTTATTCCTATAAGTGCCTTTTCCTTGTTATTACACTTAATTATTTTCTGGAAAATGATTATTGTAATTCCAGTATATGCAAATGAAGTAATAAGTTAGCCAATGGGAAAAAAGAAAGAAAAAAATATTCTCTTCTTTTTTTGATTAATATTATCAACCAAAATTATATCTTTAATGGACAATTATTCCTAGAAATCAGACTGTGTTTTATTATGAACGGAGTTCTAGGACTGATATAAGTGTCCTGGTATTGGAGCCAGGCAGACTGGACTTTGAATCTAGAACTTTCCCTCAATTCCCATTTTGCATTTGGGCACATCACTTAGACTCTTCTTTTTATTTGATTCAAAAAATGATCGATTGAGATCCTAGAACTGTTTCAAAGGCTAAAAAAGCTATGACAATAGTACAAATCCTAAGAGCTGCAATTTCCCTGTTAAATGGATACTATATAAAAGCCACCATCATCCCTTGCCTGAACAGCAGTTATTAATAGCTCTCTGCTTTCACTCCGCTCTCAACTCCTCACGAGATCCAGACAATCTGCTGAAACATCTGTAAATTGCATAAATGGCTCCCTTCTGCTCAGACCTCACCTGTGGCCTAGTGCAGGTAAAGCAAAATCCAGAATTCTGAGCGTAGCTACAAGGCCCCATTTCCTCCAAACGCGTCTCCCTCCACTGTCCCTTTGCTTGCTGTGGTTCAGACACACTGGTCTTCCCTTCTGCAAACAAGCTGAACTCTTTCTACCTCAAGACTTTTGCACATGCTGTTCTCTGTGCCTTTTTCCCTCAGACTACATATGGCTTGATCTCTCCCTTCACTAAGATCTCCCTCAAAGGTCACCTCTCTAGAAAGACCTTTTCTGAACTTATCTAAAATAACCACCCCCACTGTCTCTGCCTCCCTGTCACCCTCTTTGCTCTTACTTTGCTTTACTTTTATGCATAATACTCACCATGACCCCAAATTAGATCACTTATCCGTGTATTTGATTATTTATGGTCTGTTTTGCCCACTAGACTGTAATCTTCATAAGGTGAGGATCTTGATTTCACGTACTTTATATTATTTCCACTACTCTAAAATTATGTGCCCGGCATATGATGGGCACTCAAAACATATTTATTACCTGCCTGAGCAAATAAATGATTCCAAGACTATTTGATAATTAATGAGATAAGATATGTAAAGTGACAGCAGAGTGTCTGTCCCCAGGTGGATGTTTAACGAATGAACTAGAATATTCTTGCACCAATTCAAACATACCATGGTTCTTCACCCAGAATTCTTATGGATGCCCCAATTGTCTTCTTATTTTAATATGTCCCATTACAGTTGTGCAAACACAGGAAAGAAGAATGGGAAGTCCTTTTCTTGGAGAATAATGAGGAAGAAAGTGCTCATTCAAGCACAAAGTAGAGACTGCAAAGGCCTAGCATGAGGATGAACTAGAGCAGGGTAGAGTAGAAGGCACGTTCATGGCCAGGGACAAAGAAGCCATGAAATGGCCACAGTTTTCCTACAGGTGGGCTTGGGAAGAAAGAGGTCTTGAACTAGAAAGAGTCAAGCATCAACTCCTGGGGGGATGGCCAGCAAAGTGCTGGTGATATTGGAGGTCCAGCCCTGAATGTGAAATTACCCATGGAGATGGGAAATTTCTTTTACTGCTGGCCTCATGAACATTTTTCTTCTTGAAGACTCCCTATCTCCCTACCTTCTTACATCAGTCACCTGGACAATTTCAGCAGCTTCTAAACAGGTGCTGTCATCAATCCCTTCCTCTTTCCTTTCCAAATCCCTGTCCTTCAAGCCACCCTCCAAAATGGACACTGTCTCATGTCACTCTTCCAAGGAGATAAAATTCTAACTTCTGAGCATGCCATCTCATCCCTGACTTTCTCTCCCACCTCAGAGCCCACTATTTCCCACCACAGATCATATCCTCTAGCCCAACAAAATTACTCATTATTTCCCAGCCACATCATGCTTTTTATTATGCCTTCAATTCCACTCCTACCTTTTTGCACATGGTACATGCCCTTCCTAATGTTTCCCCAGCACCAAACACGGGAGTCAGAGGTACCCACACTTTATCACCACTTCCCTGTCATGGAAAACAATGGCAGCTCTAGTTTTGTCTAATCCAATGATCAATACCCTTTTTTCTATTAATCATGTCAGCAGTGCATACCCTTCTCAGAGCGGGGTTGCCAAAAGACCCAGGTTAGCCAATGAAAATATCCCATCCTTTCACCATAGAGAATTGTTCTATGAGGGGGACATATTCCAAGCAAAGCTCTTCCCTGAGATTGGAATATGAAGATGAAAAAGAAAAGCATCTTGTAAGTCCAAGAGCCATGTTAGTCACCTGGCCTCCCTGAAGTCAGATCTCATTTACAGAACGAAGCCAGACACAGACATGCAGAGTGGAGAAAGGCAGAGGCACAGGACCCTGAGGACATCTGCCACAGAAATTGACAGTGTCAAGTCAATAAACACAATGAACACAATAGTGTTTATTGAATAATGGACAGATGCGTAAGTAGATGTGTAGACAGATGGAATAATGATGGATGCACAGATAGACTGATGAGGAGGCATACACCTGCACCATAATTAGGACCAGATGAAGAATGCAGACTGTATATAGTATAGAGTTCCTCTTCTATTCTTTATGTTATACACTATTCCCAATAGCACCATGCCTTCCTATTTATTTGAAAAGTCATGCTGAATGCCATGTTGCATGTTGCCGGATGTCTCTGTAATTCTTCTACCACTGCCATAGTTCAATCAAATGAAAGATTTTTCAGAATATCTCATCTATGCATGTTACTAACAGCTATTCATGATTCATCATTGACCAAGCTCACTCTGCATAGCTTTAATTGACATTATATTTAGATTCATTGCTGTGGCTGACTTTATTTTTTTATACTTTCAATTGGATTATCTTCCAAAGGGAAAATATTTGAGCTTGAGTTGAATTATGTTAAATTTAAAAATCTGCCTCAGAAGATTTCAAAGATTGATGATGCTTAGTGTTGTCATAGGGGTGTAGAGAAGGGAACCCACATACCCTGCTGATAGAAGTTGTATATTGGCAAAACTTTACTAGAAAACAATTCGGCAGTATGTGTCAGAATAGTGACTCCACTTTGACAAAATTTTGCCTAAGGAAGTAACTGAATAATTGTTCAAATGTGTATATGAAGTATATTCATTGCATCATTATTTTTCTAAAGATCTTATTTTTAAAGCAATCTCTACACCCCAACATGGGGCTGGCCTTACAACTCTGAGATTAAGAATCACATGCTCTACTGACTGAGCCAGTCAGGCATCCCTGCATCATTATTTTTAATAGTGCAACACTGAAATGTCCAAACCATCTGTCAATATGGGATCAGTTCAACAAATTATAGCACATCTAGGTTATGTAATATAATACATAAACTAAAATGATAAGATACATATATAGACACAGAAATATATGGATATAGAGACATAGGTATAAATACAGGGGAATATACAAGTGTATGGTTAGATAGATAGATACGTAAATAGAGATGAGATCTTCCTGACAGGTTGTTAAATTTAAAAATACACATTAGTGTTTATAACTCCACTTCTATTGAAAATAATATAATAATAAAAAAATAAATAAATAATAAAAAAAAGAAAATAATATAATACTCACATATACATACTTATACACATAAAAAAACTAAAAGCTAAAAATATATTTACCAAACTATTACCAGTAGTTCTCTCAGGGGAATAGATCATAGAAAGCTTCTGTTTTGTTTGTTGTACATTTCTATATTGTGTGATTTTTTTAATGCATTAGTAGGTATACTTTAATAATAAGAAAAATAGTCGAGGGGTTTCTATTTGGAGAAAACTAGCTTGTGTGTGTTACTCTTTATTCTTCCAAGTATATTCTGATTATAGTTCTTTTTCTATTTTATAAAATATATCAGTGCAAATTGGGGATATTCTGTGTACATACTAACAATTCATTCAGTTATTTAGAAACGTGTGTACCTCACATATTAGGCTTTGCTCTGATGATTGGTTTTGGACAGATACAGCACGTATAAACTGTTTGAAAACATAAATTTATTCCTCAGTATATTTGCCTCATGATATTGTCGAAATAAAACTAACTTGATTCTAAAACGCAGTATGAGAATGTAAGTAATGATTAAATTCTGAAATCAGAAAAACTTGTACGTCTGGTAGTGTGAGAGAAAAAGCACCAGGGACAGGGTGATCACTTTTAACATAAGTGATGGAAACCAAAACTTCCAAAGAAAGCCAACATGAGTATGAGGCTGGAGGCCTTTGAGGGAGGATGACCAGAGAGTACAAGAAGTTTCTGAGTGATGCTCTACCCAGTATAGACTATTGCATTTTTCGTTTTGGTTTGGTTTGGGGTTGTTGTTGTTGTTTTTAATTTATTAAAACTTACTTTGTCTCTCCATTCTAAACTAAGGCAACTGATTTATTTTGAAAGGAGCATGGTTTAATAGATCACAATTTCTGAAGCCATAGGACTGAGCTACATACTACCTTGGTGACCATGGGTATGTTACTCAATTCCCCAGACTTGGTTTCTTCATTTGCAAAACAGCAGGACTTGATTCCTTCCCAGAATTACACATAAGTGTGTGTATGTGAAAGGGTTTTGTAAACTATAAAGCACTTACAAAGATCTTAGTCTTTTTTATTTTTGTCATCGTTGCCCTCAAAATTTCCAGAGACCAGGCCTCTAGTGCTCAGATTAAAAAAAAAAAAAAAAAGTCTCATTGTTTGAGTCCAAGTTGAAAGGATAAAGGCCGACTGCAGAGAGACCTGGGTGGGGTCTTCCACCCATACCTTCCACCATGAATGTCCGCAGGCAAGCCAACATGGACGTAGAGTCATGTATCTACTCTTCTGAACAGTGGGATTTCTTTTTGTTTTTTTAGATTTATTTATTTATTCATGAGAGACACAGAGAAAGAGGCAGAGACATGCACAAAGGGAGAAGCAGACTCCCTGCAGGGGGCCCAATGCAGGACTGGATCCCAGGACCCCAGGATCATGCCCTGAGCCAAAGGCAGACGCTCAACCACTGAGCCACCCAGGGGCCCCTGAACAGTGGGCTTTCTAAACCCTGCCTTACAGCGTGCTTGTGTAGTTCAAATTAGACAGCTTCAGAAATGCTTCATACACTGTCCTGTGTCATGTGGATGTCAGCTATCACTAATAACGTTGCTATTGACGCTTGTTAATGAAAAACAGAACTGGACAGTAGTTAAAGTGGTAAAAACAAATTTTATTCAGGAATGATTGCAATCAGGGAAAAGAGACGTCAGGATTGAACTGGGCTTAACTCCAAGTACAAGAAGGAGAAGTGAGGATTTATAGACAAGGAGCAGGTTTGGGAGATTAGTGGATGGAAAAATTAGTTAGAAGAGACCTTGAGGGTAGAGGAGATTTTTCCTAGACTGACCAGCAGGACTCTTGCTGAAGGCGGGCCAGGGGGATCAGATACTGCCTGGGTCTTCACCCTTCATGCCTTCCTACTCCTGAGATAAACAGGGAGGATAACAAAATAAAATGATGTCTATGGAGGCACAGTGTAGTGTGTAAAGAGTTTGTACTAATGTTGGTTTTCTTCAAAATTTTGAGTTTCATCACTTATGCTAATAACTATATTGGGAGCAGACTGACCCTGGGCAGCCTGTAGGGCATGCTCCTTGCATCGTTCACTTCTCACACTATGCTGAAGGAACTTTGGAATGGGGCCTTAGTAGCATTGTGACCCTTATCATCATGATGTGAACCTAGCATTATCCCTTTGTCCAAAACATCTGCCTGAAATATTGTGGCAGGAAGCAACTGGTAAAAAGTAAGAATCTAGCCTACCCTGTCACTCACTTTGTTCAAATTAAATCCATTTGCATTTCCAAAATATATCAGTTCTATTCAAAGCCTGCCATAGAAATGGAAATGGTCTTGGGGGAACAGCCTGTTCCTACTCAGTGATCCTGGGGGATGAGGCAGTCACTGACTTTGAATCCCAATCTTGATTTCTCTGCAGGGGATCCCACATGCAAATCTCCAAAGGTGAGTGGATACAAATGCCACTTGCCTTCTCAGTATGACTAATTCCCAGGGTCCTGGCATCTAGAGCTGTCAGAACCTATTAGAGAACTGAAGGAGAGAACTTTCTCCAGACCACATGAAACAAAAGTCACAAAACAATAACTGCAGACCAAAATTGCAGACTCTTAAATCTTCAGTGAACTCACTTGGGATGGAAAGAGCAGATGCAAAGCCACTGGTCTGAATTTGAAAGGTTTCAAAATTCCTAGTTCCATAATGGAAAGGAATAATGAGCAATGAAACCTAGGAAAACACTAAGTAGGGGGTAAAAATAAAAGTATGTTTTAATATGAACCACTGAAAATTGCTACTGGGCACTCTATCTCCAAAACCAGTAATGACCCAGGAGAGTGTCCTCCATCTCTTTCCATCTGTCTAAGGACAGTGTCACCTGGGCATTACCCCAAGACATCACCCAGGGTCAGACAAGTGCCCCCGACCCATTTGTTGATGCTTCAGGGAGTCCCCAAACTTTAATCTATGTTTCTCAGGGCCAGATTATTCTAGGCACACAATAATAAATCACAGGAATAGATTCAGGATTTAACACCATGATTTCTTCCATTCTCAAAAGATTCCACAGACTCATAATCATTAGCAGTTTGCTGAGCATCGTCTAAACTGTGCATTGACCAAGTCACTGAGGTAGCAGTGAATCGAGCTACTGCCCAGCATGTTGTTGTTCACATGGTTTGATTCACTACCTATTCCTGTGTCCACAACACACTTTGTGAAAGAGAAATGCTTCTGTGTGCAAAACAGCTCTCACATTTTTAAAAAAATGGCATTAATAACAAGTAAAATATTTCTCATGTGAAGATGTGCACAGAACATAGGGGCTTGTTGACTGAAATGTGATTTGGGATAAATCAACAATCCAGGGATCCCTGGGTGGCGCAGCGGTTTGGCGCCTGCCTTTGGCCCGGGGCGCGATCCTGGAGACCCGGGATCGAATCCCACATCGGGCTCCCGGTGCATGGAGCCTGCTTCTCCCTCTGCCTATGTCTCTGCTTCTCTCTCTCTCACTGTGTGCCTATCATAAATAAATAAAATTAAAAAAAAATAAAAACAATCCAGCCCACCATTTTCTTATTTGTGAATTTAGAGATTTGATCATGTTGTCAGGATTGACCCACTCCAGCTGTTGAGGACCTACTATATTTGTCCCATCAGCTCCTTTAAGCATTCCAAGTCCTCCTCAAAGTGTCTTCTAAATATTCAGCGAGCCTACAAGAGAAACTACATGTGTTTGTTCAGAAACCAGTTGTTGAGCACCTACTGTGTGCCATACATGGTATGGTGTCAGGCAACAGTAATGCAGTGGTGAAGAAACCAGAGGGGGCCCCTGCCCATCTGTGAAGCACTCACAGGGTATCATCATTTCTTTCCCTCCTGTTCCATCTACCTCCAGTGGGGCCACTGTGTGGTCCCCTGAAAATCTCAGACACTGCTGATGGCCACAACACTATATTCATTTCCAATTGTAACTGTAATTACCACAAACTCAGCAGCTTACAATAATATATATTTATTATCTGACCATTCCAGAGGTCAGAAATCTGAAATGGGTCTCATGCAGTTAAGACCATGATGTCAGTAGAACTGAGTTCCTTCTAGAGGCTCCAGGGAAGAATCCATTCCTTGCCTTTTCTGTCTTGTGGAAGCTGTCACCTACCTTGGCTCCTGGGTGCACCTACAATCCTCTGCTTCACCATCTTCTCTCACTCTGATCCTCTCTTCTCCCACTCGTGAGGTCCCTTGTGATCACACTGGGCACACCACATAATCTGGGATAAATTCCTCATCCCAAGATAGTTAAATTTATCAGCATGTGCAAAGTCTGTTTGCCATGTAAGGTAACATATTCAATTCATAAGTTCTGGGGATCAGGTTGTGGACATTTTGCAGAGCCATTATTCTGTCTACCATAGTTGTTAGCTCTGCTAAGGCTGCTGGCTGCCTCTCTGACTGACCTCAGTGCATGGGATACAACTATCACTTGATGTCACTAGAAAAAATATGCTTTCACAACCTATTAATGTATTCTTTCTGGAAGTATTTATTAAGTTGCCAGCATTATTCAATGTTGGCCTTAAATCAACAAGCAAGGTAATGTTTGTGTCCTCAAATAACCTATTATTCTCATTTGAAGGGGAACAGGCTTCAATCAAGTAAAAAAAATAACCAATATCATTTAAATATTGGTAAATTCTGTAGAGGAAGAGGTCAGAGTGCCATTACAGAGTGTGCCTGGGGAGACGGTGGTAGACCCCTCTGAGGAGGTGGCATTAAAGCTTGGGACCTAGGTTTTGTGAGGATACAGAGATGAGGAATCCAGGGAGGAGAATTCCGGACAGAAGGAACACTGATGCTAAGGCTCTGGGAGGGAGAGAACTTGGCACACTGGGAAAGACCAGCATGGCTGGGGGTAAGGACTTTGAGGGAGAATGGAACAAGATGGAGCTCGACCACGCAGGCTGGAGCAAGGTTGCATAGAGCCTTTGTGGATATGGTACAGAATTGTTGTTCTGTCCTGGGAGCACTCCGGTGCCAAAAGTAGTACTTCAAGAGAAAAGTGACCCAATCTAAACTGTCAAAAGAATTATTTGGCACCTGTATGTAGAATAGACTATTTGAAGGTAAAAAGGAGAGGAGAGATACGGGTTTCAGGAAGAGTTCAATAGTCCAGGCTAGAGGTAATGGCTATTTGATTATGTGTAATGGAAACTGTGGGTTGATTTGAGATATATTTTTTGAAGTAGAATTAACAGACCTTTCTGGGAGATGAGAATGCAAAACAAACAAACAAACAAAAAACCAAAAATACAAAAACAGCCAGAATTCAAGGTATTGGCTTTTTTCTCAAGAAGGTGGGAGGGTATGTGGTGCCTGCCATTCACATGAGGGAGAATGGAAAGACCAGAACACAATCAGATTCCAGACTGCAGTGGAGGAGGGCAGTAGGAGTCAAGCTCCATTTTGGAAAAGTCAGGTTGAATGCCAATTAGACTTCAAAGAGCAGATCCAAGTCAGCAGTGGGATCTCTAAGTCTGGAGCTTAGAGGAACCAGGACGAGAAATATAAACAGAAGCCATTAGAGATGCCAAGGCACCTGTGTCACCTTCTGCAAGTGACAATCCAGGTACTCTGCTGGCACCAGTGAATTCTGCAAAGACACACTGACTCTGGGAGAGAGAAGAAGCTCCTGGGCAAGGGAGGCAGCCTAGATGGCCACCATCAGCTGCAGCTGAGATGTCACTGTCATATCACCACTGTGCTCCCTCGGAATGGCATAAGCTCTGCACCTTAAATAAATGAAGAGCCAGGTTGTGTCAAGAGAGGAAGTATCACTATAGTCTCTTCTGTATTGCTGCATTCCACTAAGAAGAAGAAAAAGATCCACTTGGTGTGGGAGCCCAGTCCTCCCAAGGGAGCTTGCTTGGGCATTGAGATTCAGGAACATGGGCTCTTAACAGAGAAGAAAAGATCATCCGTCACTTCCCCCATAGTGCGCTAGTACAGAAGATCTCCTTTCTGCAGAAACACGGCTCAAATGATACTCAGTAGCCGCTTCTCATACACTCTTTTCCACTCCCACCCCTACAAAAATTCCAGCAAAGACAAAGGAAAAGGTGAGAATTCAGGACTCAATGGGGACTCGGCCTAATGGATAGCTGAGTGCCATAAGATGGCTGCAATTTTCCTCCTAAAATTAATTTTCGGGGAAAAAATTGCCAGAGTTCATTCAATAAACAGTAAACCTCCACATCTCAAAATGAAAATGTAATGATCTAAAAGGTTTGAGGCCATTCCATGAATCCCCAGCAACACCTATTGATTCAGAGACCCCAGGTTTATCCAAACCATATACAGTCATCTCTCTTCTTAACCTGTCAGGTGGCAAGCACTTCTTTCAACAAAAGCCCTCACCAGCTTTAACCTCCTAAACTGAGTCTAGATCATGAAAAATAATTACAGATGAAAATTATGTGGAATAGCACTGGCACATGTTGTCTTAAAGTTAGCTCCATCAACATTTACCCAGATGTCAGGTGGGAGTCCTTAGCTTTTTTAATATCTGGTTAGAATTGACTCAACCTCTCCCTCCATGACCTGAGAATATTAAAGTATCTGCTATCATTCTGGTGCATTTCAGGGGTGCTAACCTTCTCTAAAATATCCTTTTTTTTTCCGGCTCACCATCCGTTACCTCGGCAATGCATCAACCCAGATGCAAAATGTATCTCCTGTCTTGATTCAACAACAAAAATTATTCATGCAACGTACTTATAAACAGAGCATAATTTGCTAGAGATTTGCACGGTTGGAGGCACAGAGAATAAAGGAGAATTTATAAAACAGAACCAAGCTGATTCAATCAGGTAAGACTAAATTAACAAATGACCCCAAATCTTAGTGGCTTCTAATAATGCAGTTTTATTGTCTATTCACCCTACATGTTCATCACCGCTGGCCCTGGCTCTGTTCCCATTTCTTTCTTGTGGATAGAGGCTGACAGAGCATTTGCTACCTGGAACACAGCCAATCTTCACTGAAGAGGGAATCACTCACTGACTCTTAAAGCTTTTGCTTGGAAAATGACGCACATCAATTTCACTCACGATTTATTGACCAAAGCAAGTCACATGGTCACGCCTGAGTTCTGAGAGTGTGGGGATGTAAAATCCTCCCACAGGAAGTGGCACCAAACATAGATGATCAGTAATACCATCTACCACATCAGCATTTTTAAATGCAATAGTGGGTATTATCATCGTAAAGTGCTTTGGAAATACCCCCAAAGGGCTCAGCAGCCTCACCTGGCTTCCCCTCTTCTTCCTCAGTCTTGGAGCCAAACAATTCCTTCCATGATCTCATGCAAACCTCCTTAAATTTTAGCTCTTGTCAACATACAACCCCTCCTACACCAACTACTTGTTAAAATATTTCTTCCAAACAAGGGAATCCTGGTGTCTCTTGTTAAAATGATAGGATTTTCTTTGCCTCTCTAAGTAGGACTTGAGAAAAGCAGAATGCTGCATCCTTAAAAATGACAATTTACATCACGATTTGTAACCATTCTAAATACCAGGAAAACCATTAGTAGGATTAAGAGGAAGTTGCAACTTGGTGGAGCAGAAAAGTGACAAGTGAAAGTCTTCTAGAAGCCAGGAATTGAGTTGGGACTTGTTCATACCCACTGATTCTCCAGCTGTCAATCTAGCTCAGAAAGGATTTCAGCAGTAAACCTAGTAAACACAGGACAAGACCAATGGCAATCTGTTAGAAGGACCTATTCAAGACAGACCTTATCTTTGTTTTGTTTTGGGGGGTTGATTAGAGAAAAGGCCATCTTCTCATGGCCTACATAACTTCTCCTGTGCAATGTTTGCTCAGTGACTCCTCCAATAAGAAAAAGTCAACTAATTCTATTTTTAAAAAAAGGCAAGAAATTTGAACAGGCATTTTACAAAATTGGATGCTCAGGTTTCTAGTAGGCAAATGGAAAGACACAAATAGTCATCCAAGAAAATAAACTAAAATGAACCAAAAAATACTAAGCTTAATACTAAGTCTTGGTGAAAATGTAGTACAACTAGGAATCTCAAATATTGGGAATATTTGGTTTTATCTACTTTAGTTTATGTAAACATAGGCCTATCCTATAAATCATCGATCTCACTTCTCATTCCATCCCCAAGAGAAAGGAATTTATTTGTCCACCAAAAATATGAATGAGTTTATTCACAATTGCCAAATGCTGGAAACAACTCAAACAATTATCAATAGAAGACTGCATACATAAATTATAGTAATAATCAAATAAAAGACCCCTACATAACAATAAAAAATAACCAACCACTGATCACACATACATAGATAAATCTTAAAAACATTACTTCAAGCAAAAGAAGTCAGACATAAAAAAGTTCATGCTGCATTTATATGAAATTCAAGAGTAGGAACATTTAACTGGCAGTGATAGAAGTCAAAATGTGGTTATGTCAGGGGTGGAGAATTGATAATAAAGGGGCAGAAAAGATAGGTCATTAGAGTGCTCTCCATTTACTCTGTATGGTGGTTACACAGATGTATATAAAATTTTATCAAGCTCTACTTAAGATAATTGCTTTCTATGTAGTTTATTGCATGTATGTTATACAGCGAATTAAAAAATTAAGTTCTGGCTTCTTATTTCATCAAAGAATGGAAACCTTGCCAACTCCCATGAGAATATAAATTTTCCCATTTCAGAAATAATCTTGAATTTGACAGGTTTAAAATATGTATATGTATGGTGAATCTTAAAAGATTGGTAAGAATTGATCAGGTAAAGAAGGAAATCGAGTTTCAAAGACAAAGAAGCAAGAGAGAATAAGAATCATTATGGGAATTACAAGTGGTATAGATTTAGCGTAAAATACATGTGGAAAAATCTGGATGATTAACATCTTTAGAAAACGTGCTCTTGGGTCTCCAGAAAATGGGAATCATTAAGAAAATGGGAAGTTGTCTAACAGGCCTAGTTCAGCGATTCATTTGCATGAATTAGTATTTTACTCTGGAAAATAAACAAAGAAACTAGTGCTCTGTTATTTCTGAAGATGGGATCCAGCAGTTTCCAAAGGGAACCAGAGCAGTCTGGCTTGAATTTGAGCATCTGTGTGCTCATCCCAGATGCATGGGCAGAGGATTAATAAAAGCACACGTCAGATTGTTTTTTCTATAACCACCAACGGCATTCTTAGTTTGTGAGAATGAAGTCTTGGGTTCCCTTATTATATTCTTCTAGCCCTCCTCAATTGTCCCTGGGTAGAATGCTGTGGGGTAGAGACCAGTGATTAAAAATGTCCTATTCATTACCATGAATGTCAGCCTTTCAACCCAGACCAAGAAACCCTGAACTATGCAGGGGACAGACGGAGCACAGACATTCTGCAGCTAATAGTAGCCTATTGTTTCAATTCATTGTGGCAGCACCTTGGCCTCCTCGATGGTGACTGACTGACAGACATGAGGCAGCTTTGGGAATGCTTATCTGGTGGGAACAGGCTAGATGCTATCGGGTCCCGCATTATAACATCTCTGTGTAACATCTCTCTTCCTTTTGGTGGCCAGAGAAAGTGGGTCAGGGGGGCGGGCCTGGGTGAGCCGCAGAGGCCGAGTGAGAGACTCACATGCTCGCATCATCTCTGCAACGCTGCCATCCGCCCCCCCGCCGCCCCCTGCAACCGGTCTTCCCCTTTCCCATCACTGGTTACAACGGGGGCCCACCTTGTGGTTTCAGCTGAAATTAGGAAGGAAAGATTCATCACTTCAACTGCCTGCTTGATTTGAAGATACCGTGGGTCTTTATCTCCTAACTGCAAAAACCTGATAAGAATGCAGAGGTGATGTGAGAATTTGTAACTGATTATAGGAATTTCTGGGCTAAACAGATGAAGAGAGGAGAGAGAGAAACAGAGAAAGAAGGGAGGGGAGAGAGAGATGGAGGAGAGTGATTGCTGATTGCTGCTATCCTGTATTATATATTACATCTTATTCTTTCATGTCTTTGGAATTTGCCATAAAAAAAGAGAGAAAAACCCATTGTGCCTCTTGGGTTTAATTTTGGAAGACATGGGGATCAGAACTGACCCTCATATTTCCTGAATATGGGAGTCTGGGAGAGTTTCTTAAACCCCTTGGATTTAGGACATTTCATCTGTATGAAAATGTTCTCAACAAGAGGCCCCATAGGTCCCTTTCATCTCTGACATCCTAGAATTCTGTGAGCTTGTTTTTTGGTTTTGTTTTTCAGATGAAAATATACAGAGGCCAAATCTGGTAACCAAAGCAGAACAGCACCTTGTACCCACAGCCCATTCTGGCATCACCACTCCCACGCTGCCAGACGCAGCCAGCCGGTCGCTTGTCTCTGCTTTCACCTCCTGGTCGTGTGAACGGGGCTCTTTCTTTATGGTTCATAAGCCTGCATCCCTATCTGTAAAATGTGAATAATAATACTTCCCTCCCAGAGTTGTTATATTTTCTCTAAAGCCAGGTAAAATGCTCCACTTAGAATAATAGCCATTATTATGACAATTCACTATGTATGAGGGCACAGCCTCTGGAGCCAGACTTCTTAGGTTTGAGTTTGAAGGCCGTGATTTTCTATCTGTGTAACCCTGAGCCAATTACTTACCCTTTCTTCCTCAGTTTTGTCATTTGTGAAACAAAGGTAAGAATACCACCACATCTTTTGTTTATTGTAAGAATCAAATGGATCAGTGTGTATGATGTCCTTAATGTTGTATTTGGCACATAGTAAGGGTTATGTGTCTTGTAAATTAAGTATATGTACGTATATACATATATATATTCACACACTCATATATATACACATATACACACATATAAATGTGCTGGCACACATGTTTGATAAATGCTGGACATGGTGATGGTGATGGTGATGGTGATGTTCATGACCACAGTAACCATTTTTTCAAGACTAGAAGTCATGCTTGAGAAGCCAGTTCCTGAGTGGGGCGCTGAGTTGATGGAGAGAGGGGTTGGATACATAGGAAGGCATGCAGGAAAAGGCACAGGGCCAATTCAGCAGATCTGATGTGTGCACACACCCAGGAACAGAGGTAAGGCAGGAGGCTGAATCCAAGGATGACTCTTGATTTCTCACTGGTCAACATGGTAGAAGATGATGCCACTGATTGAGAGGAAACTCCAGAGAAGAATCAGATCAAATGAGCTCAGGTGCAGCTGTTGAGTCTGAGATGCCTGCAAGACATTCAAAGGAAAAGAAACCCTCTCATCAAAGTAAGATTTAAATAAAGGATCCTGCGTAGAATCTTGGCCAAGTTGAATTCCAACAATGACAAGAACGATTCCATTTTACCTGTAGCAACTTACACTCTCAGTTTGAAAAAAAAAAAAAAAAGGAGGAAAATTAGCAGAAGTACTTCCCCTGTAATCAGCTTGGGAAACCTTTTGGAGGTCTATAGGTCCAACATCTTTAGACTGATGACTGTTGACATTGGTCAGCCATTTGTCACTTGCAAAGCTTTTTCACGTCTCTGATCTATGTGAACTTATGAAAATGTCAGCACCCCAACTTATTGACAGGAAATGGAGGTGGGACTAGACCCATGTTTCCTTTGTCCAGATCTCTGTTTTCCATCACTTGACCAGCGGTGTCAATGGCACTGCAACTGTTTTAAGTAATTAACCCACATAATCAAATTTAATCCTCAGATCAACCTGGGAAATAGATGCTATCGACTCCATTTTCAAAAGATGTCAAGGAATGTACACAAGGTCACAACCATGGGGTGACTGAATCCAAATCTGTATTATATTTCAGTGCTTTGTGGGATTTTATTATGCTAATGTGTAGGTGACTACACAAATTTCTTTAAGACAGACTAGTCTTTCTAGGTTCAAATCCTGACCCTGTCTCTTGCCAGCTGTGAGACTTAAGGAAAGTTACTTAACTCCTCTGTGCCTCAATATCCTTATCTTTTAAATTGGGATTTAAAGGTCTTAAGAAAAATAACCTACAACCGGTTAAAAAGGAAGGCAGAAGTGAAATTAAGGCAAAAATAAAGGCAAAACTTGAAGTAGTCTTTGCTCATTAAATTTATGTCCAAAAGTATACATTTACAAGATTTGGGTCACAAATTCAACTCTGAATTTCTAGCAGTCAATGCAAAACGGGAAATATGATTGGAGAATCAAAAAGATTAAAATGCTCCGGAGAGGCACAACTAGATGACAGTTCAGAGAGGAACTTCTCTGTTGTCATAATGCAGTGAACACTGGACAGTGTGCCCTCAAGTGTCCCCAGTATGGAACCAACCTGGCCAACAGGGGTCAATTTGCTTAGAAGTACCTGACCCAAATGATTCCACAAGGAAGCAGCCATGGTGGATCAACAGCTTTGCCATGAGAAGGACTTTGTTTCCGCTAGAGCCCTGGGCTGCCTTTGCTCCATAGAAGCCCCTTCTTTCATGTCTGCATTTGTTTGGTTTAGGGGTTTAGCCATAAATAATAACAATGACAATTATTGGATCAGGCACCAGACACTAGATGTGTGGATTTCAAGGTTCCCTGGGCTTCTCTGAGGTCATCAATTGTCACCTTCACTGTACTTGAGAAGCCTCTGTGACAGAGCAGAGACTTTGCAGTCAGGCAGCCCATCAGTCTAGGTGTCCTTCTGTCTCAGAACCCCAGAACAGGCAGTTCTCCACACTCCAATTGTGATGCCCCAGAGCCATTAACGTCTCCCTATTCCAACTTTTGGGATTTCTAAGAATGGTGGGTCCTTTAGAGTAGTCTCAGATGGATAAGATGTGCCTTCATTATTTTCATAATCATAGTCCTCTCAGTACTAGACATGAGTTGGTTTGTCTTGAGACAGGCAATGATTTTCCTTTTTCCTAGCTGCCTTTCCTCCTGGGTAGCTCCTCACTGCTACCATTGCTAACAGTAGCCCCATCTTCCACCTTCCCCACATAACCCACAGGCTTCTCTCCCTATGGCACCTTCCTTATTGGTCACAGAAGATAACAAAACTCCATCTAATTCCTGAAAAGATTTAAATAGCTGATGCTAAAGCGATTCATTTTTTTAAAGTCATAAAACTAAAGAATACTAAAGTAAGCCTTTATATCTCTTCTGTAGACACAATCTCTCCCATCCTTGAACTCCCCAAGCATCATAATTCTTTTAAATTACTCATCGCATTTTGCCTGCTTTTATAGTTATTCAAATTCATAGCTTAAGGTTCTGTTCTACACTATGACTTCCTTGAAGCAAAACCTATACAAAATTCATGCAGGTTATTTGAAATACATGATGAGTGAATAAATAAATACATATAAGACATCTTTGAGGAAATAGGACAATGAGGGGGCATTATTCTGAAGGAGCTCTTTATATAATGAATGAGACAGATCCATGAGCATGATCATAATTCATTTTTATAAACACAATGGTAAAGTAAGTCAAGTATCTATGGGAGCATGGAGAAAGGATGCCCAAGCTGACTTATACAAATAGATTATTTACAGCAAGCATAATAAGATGACACAACGAGGAATGAAAGGAAGCTCATGAGAGGCACTGGAGATTAACATAATACTTGGTACTGAGCATCCCAGCAGTCAAGGTGAAAAGAGAAGTAGAGTACCATATATATAGCTCTAGGTATCAACTACACCAGTGTACAGGAAACACAAGCTTTTATCCTTATTCATTTTGACTTCTGACAACACTTTACCTAAGGGATACTGAGCTATACATTGGAAAGCATTACAGAAATAATAGTTTCAAATTGTAGAAATGACAATTCAGGGGCATAGTATTGAGCCCTTCGAAGGGAAGTAAATCTCTATAAGAAACTGAAGAGACAAAAGGCTGGTGGGGACGTGAAGAAAATGAATCATTCAACTGGTGGGAATATATTCAGCCAGGCTGGAGAACGATTTGCAGCTTCCTATAAAACTAAATATGCAACTACCATATGACCCAGCAATTGCATCCCAGAGTTTTTGTTTTTTTTTTTTTCACACAAAAGCCTGTACACGAATGTTTATAGTAACTTGATTATAGTAGCCTGAAACTGGAAACAACTCAGATGTCCTTCAACTGGCAAATGGGTAAACAGTGTGGCACACTCGTGCCATGGAATACTACTCAGATATAAAATGGAAGAAGCTACTGATATACCCAACCAACTGGGTGATTCTCCAGAGAATCACGGTGAGTGAAAAAAAAAAATCCAATCCCTCAAGGTTGCATGGAGTATGATTCCATTTATCTAACATTCTTGAAATATCAACTGGTTAACTCATTGCTAGTTGCTAGAAATTAAGGAAGGGGTGGGGTGGGAGGAAAGAAAGGGTCTGGAAAAAGACCATATAAGAAATCTTGGGATTGGAGGGGAATGGCCTGCATCTTGACTATAGTAAGATCAAAATCCTGGTTATAACATTGTGTTACAGTTTTGTGAGATGTTAGCACCACCGGGGAAAATGGCGTCAAGGATGCGTGGTCTCTCAAGGAGGCTTTGTAGTATTTCTTACAACTGCATATAAATCTACCATTGTCTCAAAGTAAATGTTTAGCTTTTAAGACAATGGATCATTAAAATAGCCGTTCTGAAAACTAGTTTGGCAGTTTCTTATAAACTTAGGCACAGACTTATCATAAGGCCTACCAGTCCCACAACTATGCATTTTCCCAAGAGAAATGAAAACATATAGTCACACAAAAACCTGGGTGCCAATACCTGTGCACAGGAACTTTATTCACAGCATCCAAAAGTTGGAAACGATTGAAATGCCCATCAGCTCTTGAATGGATAAGCAAACATTATTTCATGGTGTACATCCACATGATACTAATAATACTCAGCAATAGAAATCCCTGACATACCCCTTTGCTCATGAGTGTGGACTGAGTCAAACACAACAAAGGGCACATAACATGTTGTCTGTGCAACACTCATGTTACCCTGTGCTGTTGAGGCCCTTACTGAGGCATAGAGACTTTAAGAGATCCATATAGGCCTCACCACTAATAATATGGGACAGAGCTAGAATTCCAGCCCAGATTTCACAAGGCTGGAAAACTGTGCTTCTTCTATGACAGGCACCGTGTGATGTTGTGGACGAGGGACTGGAATATATGAATTTCAAACTGCCAATTAGAGAGTAATCATTCAGTTGGTGATGGTGTGTGCATGCGTTGTGAAAACAAAAGAACCCAACTTGGACTTGGAATCGTGATGCGCCCTCCCATCTACTCAGACACAAAGGGGTCACAGACCTTCACAGCTGGGCCTGGGTCTGCCTAGGAAAGGAGCTTTGGATCATCCTACTATGCAAGGAAGACTTGAAATTTCCAGTGGAAACAGGCTTGGGGTCCTGGCCAGCCTGCTGACTTGATGCAGTACTTGGGCAGCCAGGATTCCACACTGAAATAACCAGAACGCAGACCAAGGCTGCTGCAGACCAGAAGCGTTGGTGGGAGGGAGACAGAAAGCTACCTGGCCACGTTTACCTCCTCCTAGCTCATGGCCAGGGCCTAGAAGTTCCAGGGTGGAGATGCTCAGGCTGACCCAGAGGGACAAGGGATACAACTCATTGCCCATGAGCAATAAGACTGGCTCCCAATGCCTGACAGCACCATTTTGGTTCCTGTCAGAATTCTACATCCAGCATCTATTCACTCATCAAGAGTTTACAGAGGACCTGGAATGCCCAGTTGTAAGATGAGCCATCTCCCAGGTCATTCATGGGATGAGACAGTCATGACTACCCCAAGAGAAGCCATAGCTCTGGAGGGATTAAGGAGAGGCTCTGCTACCCCTGCTTTCCCGTTCTCCCAGCCTCCCTTCCCCAGCACACCCCCTCCATCGCTCCTTGTGGAAGCTGTTCCCAACCAACCATCTCCTGAATCCCATTTCTTCCTGTCCCCCTGCACCCTCTGTTGCTCAGCTGGATTTTAAAATAGGTTCTTGACCCATGTCCCTGGTACCACCCCCTCTGCAAATCTTCCCCCCCCCCAACATTATCACACTGGCCTGTTGCCAGTTTTGCACCCTGCTCCCCTCCCCATTGCCAGCAAAAGCAATTCTGAATCTCTGGAGCATGTGTAAGAGGCCTGTGATTGTTTGGTCTTCCTGATCCCTGCATTATCACCTCCTTGTGCCCCTTGGCACCATGCTCCAGCCATTCTGAGTGCCCAGCTGGCCCCTGAGCCACTGGCTTATGTTCTTTGGAGTGGCGCCACTCAATTCTCTACTTACTCCACCAGTCTTCACGACAACACATCACTTCAGGGAGAGCATACTTCCTCTCCTACCTCCCCAACCCAGACAGAACTCCTGGATCTCTGTTTTCTGTCTCTTACATGATTATGAACTTCCAAGGGGCCAAGACCAAGTCTTTGTGACATCACAACCTTTACTTCTAACCCAGTACTCAGAATATAATAGAATTTTTTTAATTTAAATTCAATTGAATTAACATAGGCTGTGTAATTTCAGAGTTTCAAGGTAGAGTTTAGTGATTCACCAGTTGCATGTAACATCCAGTGCTCATTCCATCACGTGCCCTCCTATAATGCCTATCACCCACTTACCCCATCCCCTCACCCACCTCCCCTCTGGTGACCCTCAGTTTGTTTCCTAGAGTTCACCCTCTCTTATGGTTTGCCTCTGTCTCTATTATCCTCTTATTGTATTTTTCCTTCCCTTCCCCTATGTCCATCTGTTTTGTTTCTTAAATTCCACATGTGAGTGAAATCATATGGTATTTATCTTCCCTGAATGACTTATTTTGCTTTGCATAATACCCATCCACATTGTTGCAAATGGCAAGGTTTCATTCTTTTTGATAGCTGAGTAATACTCCATTGTATATATATATATATATATATATATATATATATATATATATATATACCTTCTTTTTGCATTCATCTGTCAATGGACATCTGGCCTCTATTATGGACATTGCTTCTATAAACACTGGGGTGTAGGTGCCCCTTTGAATCACTATGTTTGTATTCTTTGGATAAATACCAAGCAGTGTAATTGCTCGGTCACAGGGTAGCTTTATTTTTAACTTTTTAAGGAAACTCCATACTGCTTTCCAGAGAGGCTGCACAAGCTTGCATATAATAGAATTTTAATATCCATTTCAGATGAATGGGGGCAAGAAGGAGGAAGAGGAGACAGGTTACTCTCAATTCCTGTGATAAGGGCCAGCATAATTAAAGAAGCTCAAAATGATGGCTTGAAAAATGAGGCCCAGGAGGCCACAATGGAATGACACTCTCTAGGTGACTATACAATCTCAAAGGTACAGTAGACTTAAGGAGTGATCCACGGACAAGTCAGAAATAGTATTATGCCAAAAGTTATCATTCATTCATTCAATAAGTATTTACTGAGGGACTCCTTTGCCAGGCAAAGCTACATACATTATCCCATTTAATCATCCCTAAAAACAAATTAGTGGATAACTATATTCATGTTATTGATAAGGAAACTGAAGCTCAGAGAGGTTAAATAAGTTACCCAACATCACACAGCTAGTGAGCACAGAGTTAGGGTCTGAATTCAGGACCTCTCTGATTCGAAACCTATGCTTGTTCTACTACAACTCTCTACCCCTCCTTTCCATTTTCTGCTTGTTCAGAAGTTCATCTCAGGGCACAGTACATTCAAACACAGAACAGAACAGAGTCCCCTTATTCTTGAAAGGCCAAAGGCACGGCATCTTAATTGAAACAAGATAATCCAAACATTTACTTCTCTTACTGTTTATAAATTCTGTTTTACTGGCTTATATTTTCACGAATGACTGTCATGTCAACGTTATTTTATTTTTACAGAGGTTAGGAAAATATAAAGAAAGGAAGTTTTAGAACAAAATAACTTACAACATGTTTTAGTCCTTTCTTCTTGGTTTGTAAGGAAAGTGTAGAGGTTCCCAAAGTGAAACTTGGAAACCATTTAATACCATTCTTTCAGAAGCCCTGCCCACGGACCCAGACACTTGGTCACCTGGAGCCACTGACAGCCAGTCATTCTCTCCTTCGAAACCCCTTCTCACCTTCAACCCCAAGATAGTTTCCTAGCAGGCCCTGCTTGCAAAGGCAGACGTAGAAGTAAGGGCAGAGAACCTCTACATTTATTGGGGTCATGGTAGCAGAAAAAATGCTTTCAGCCACAGTGACCAAAGTCAATTCTGCTCTCCTCATAGGAATAAGTTCTAATGAAATAAAATGCCACACTGCAGCATTTGTCAGTACTTCATTCCATTCAGTGACCGAATAATATTTCATTGTGTATTTATACTGTGCTTTGTTCATGCACCCCATTAATGGATGCTGGTCTTCACCACCTTTTGAGTATTATGAATAGTGCAGGTGTGAACTCACATGTATCCGTATTTGTTGGAATATCTGTTTTTAACTCTTTGAGATGAATGCACCTCTTCCACTTTCAAGGGCCTATAGGATTACATTGAGCTGCCCAGAAAATGCAGAACAATCTCTTTTAATTTCACCTGTATACATGTGATGTAACATATTCACAAGTCTTAAGGTGTGGACATCTTTGGGGGGGGCATTTTCCTGCCTCCCAAAAAACTAGTGTGATCAGAGTTTAGGAATAGTGTGGAGGCTTCAGGAAACAGCACTCTGTTTCATAAATTTGAGAGTGCTTCTTAAATTTGAGAAATATGTAAAACACATGTGAGAGGCACCTGTGTGGCTCAGGAGGGTGGGCATCCAACTCCTGGTTTCAGCTCAGGTCATGATCTCAGGGTTGTAAGATCTTGCCCCATGTGAGGCCCCATGCTCAGCAGGGAGTCTGCTTGAGATTTTCCCCTTCCCTCGGCCCCTCCCTCCACTCACTCTCCTTCTCTCTCAAATAAATAAATAGATAAATATTTTTTTAAAACGGGGATCCCTGGGTGGCTCAGTGGTTTGGCGCCTGCCTTTGGCCCAGGGTGCGATCCTGAAGACCCAGGACTGAGTCCCATATCGGGCTCCCTGCATGGAGCGGGCTTCTCCCTCTGCCTGTGTCTCTGCCTCTCTCTCTCTCTCTCTCTCTCTCTCTCTCATGAATAAATAAATTAAATCTTAAAAAAATAAAAAACAAAAGCATGTGAAAGAAAGCACTCAAGGATGTGGCTACCGGCCCCCAACTGGAGAGTCAGTGCACTGAAAGTTTAACTGTCATTTTAACAATCACCGCTCTGATGTCCTCAGTGACTCAAGCATAAACCCAGACACCAAGATCCTGCCACAAGACTGTTGTAAGGCAACCTTTCAATGAATCCAGATCATATTTTATGCTAATTTTTAGATTATCATCAAATGGAAAAGGAAATTTTTTAAAATTGTCCTAGAATTCACATCAATATCAGGAACTTGGGGCCTCTGGCTGCTAGTTAACAGGACCAAGTGTGAGAAATAATGTGGCTGATGCAGGCCTGCCTGTTCATGGCCATGCTCCGATGCCCTGAACACTGTCTGGTGCATGAAGATATTCCAGATGTACTGCTGAATAAATAATAAGGTACATACAGTACAGGGAGCTGGCAAGGCAGATGTGTGTGGTGAGGTTGGCAGACACCTGTGGATCATGGTCGGGCCTATTTAGGATATGTTCTATACCATCCCCAAGAGCCATCTGAGGGTCCTTGTTCTCTTATGCCTCACTTGGTGATTAGCATTTATGGCTTTACAACACTTCATCCCCATTAACAGTGAGGAATGAATGTGGCAAATCCCCATGAAGGGCCCAGGGCCATGTTAGGAAGAGGTGGAGGGAAGGACAGATTAGGAGGGAAGCCAGTGAAGAATGCAGCCCCAGCGATCCTCTCACTCCAGAACATCTGCTCCCTACCTCTCCCCACCTCCCTGTCCCAGGAGGGGCTGAAAGGCACTGCCTAGAAGATATAAAAGAAAGGGTATTCAGTGAACCAGGATATTATAAATAAAATCAAATTGTCCTTGAAGATTGAAAATGCGGAGTAGGTAACTCATAGCTCAATATTCATTTGGTTGTAGTTTCTCGTTGCCTAGGAGAGGAGGGAGGATTTTGACGTTCTTTATTGGGTGCAAATCCCTCAAACTCGAATGGGGAGTTGCATTGGTATGTTCTAGCAGTGAAGGTCTCCTAGGAATTAATGAACCACAGGCTGGCTGTGCGGTGGTCCCAGGCAACATTCCTAAGATGTCTGAGAAGGAAAGACATTTCATCCTTGAGATGTAAATACAGTACTTTTCACTTTATTCTTTTTAAACGCAATTTGGCTCTGAAAGTTGAAAGGAAAGCTTGCCTTTGCCAAAATGTCAGAATCGGGCAACAGAAAGCGCGTTCAACAAATAACTATTATTTCCTATTTATGTAAACTATTCTTTTTTCCAAATTCCAAAAACTCCAAAAACCTTCAGGAATTAGGCTGTGCCAATCTATTTCAAAAGGACTGTCAATAGGAATAAAGATGTGGTTTTTCTTAAATGACACAGTTTCATGAAATCCCTTAAAAACAACTTGGATTAATACATTCATATTTTAAAATCTCTAGGAGAAATTCTTTGTAATTTGGTAGTTATAAAGAAAAAGAATGGCTCCATATTTCCAAACACTCAGTGTTTAGAGAAAGCCTAGGAATTGTGCAAATCCCATTTTACACTTTAGCTGGAGTCATGAATCCTCTACCCCAGCCTCAGATCTGCCATCCTGCACAGGCCCTATCTCTTCTCCCAGGCCCCAACTCTCCAGCTATAACAGGAGGAAAGGGACCAAGGCATTTCTTCTAATACGATTCTGTGAATTCTCTGCAAGTCTGAAGAACCCAAATATATTCTATAACATTGGAGGTATATTTAATCTCAGCAATAAACAACATCCCTCCCTTCCAAAATACACACTTTCTTTAGAAAAATAAATCTCTCCTAAGAAAGTATGGAAGACATTCTCTTTTTATAGACCCTTGTAAAGTTATGGCACTAAGTGTTTCCACCTGTACCCAGCATGGACTTGGCCTCTTAATCAAGATGTGATTGGCTCAGAGGTTAGCCAGAGTATATGTTTTAAAGAAGTAAAGAGCTGACCCATGTGCTTAAAGGCAAGGATTTCCAGGCTCCAGAGAATCCCCTCTCCCAAGTCTATGGGGGAGTGAACACTCAAAAGGTCACAAGCTTTCAAGGAAAATACGTTGTGTCTGTAATTAGAAAGAATTGTCAACACAAGTACTTACTCCTTCTATTCACTCAGTATGTTCTCCTGCTTCTAACTCCAAAATACCTCTGGAGTGTGTTGCTGGAAAATCTCTTAGTTACTGTCCTAGTTCAGGGCCCTTTTTTACTCTTTTTTTGAATTAATATCCTTGCCCCCTTTCTAAATCATCTTCCCTGGAGCCAGAGTAATATTTCTGAAACAGAAATCTGCTTATATTACTTCTTAGTCAAAAGACTTTTCAAGACCACCCCACAAACATCGGTGTGGAAATTTTTCTGGCATGAGTTTCAAAGACCTGAATGATATGGTCTACCTGCTTTGTATTCTAGTCTATGGTCACCAGATTTAGCAAATAAAAATACAAATACCCAGTTAAATTTGAGTTCTGGATAAACAACAAATAATGCTTTCAGTAGAAATATGTCTCATCCAATATGTGGGACACGCTGATGCTAAAAAATGTTCAATATCTATCTGAAATTCAAATCTACTGGGTCTCCCATATTGTATCTGGCAAGCTACTCTAGCTTTAATCTAATCATTATTTCCCCAAACAAAGGCATTTGCCTACCCTTGTGCAATTATGCATGCCATTGCCAATACCTAGAGTGCTACTTTCTCCTTCTCAACTAGAAAACTCCTATTCATCCTTTAAAACCTAGCACATCTGGAGGCACCTGGATGGCTCAGTGGATGAGCATCTGCTTTTGGCTCAGGCATGATTCCGGGGTCCTGGGATCGAGTCTGGCATCAGGCTCCCTGCATGGAGCCTGCTTCTCCCTCTGCCTATGTCTCTACTTCTCTCTGTGTGTCTCTCACAAATAAATAAATAAAAGCTTAAAAAAAAAACTAGCACATCTGTGAAGTTTTCTGACTGCTAATAGCATAAAGAAACACTCTCTCTCCTGCCCTCTTCTATTTTTCTCCCCTTCTGTATTCAGCACTAGATTGATGGTGTCTAAAAATGCCAGGACAGACTTTACCAACCTTTGGACTCCCGGGCTCAGCACAAGCCCCACAAAGGATTGGTGTTCAATAAAACATACTAGATGAAGGAAGAGTAAACCACCGTGTAAGGCATGGGCATGACCTCAAACACATTCTCCCAACTCCCTTCACGGTGTAATTCTGAGAAGAAGAAATACAATAATTTTGATTTATATAAATCCTCTTTATCAGAAACAAGAGTGAAGGAGGCCCTCAAAAAGGTCATTAAACCACAAAGTAAACATCTCCTCCCTGGAAGTGCTTACACTCTTCCTGCTCAGTCCCGTAAAGGCTGCATCAACATTGAAAATCCCCACTGGCAGATAGGGTCACAATATTCCCTGGTCCTCTGCAGATAACTAATCACGTCAGCCCCCATTCTACATGGGAGTGTGAGATTGTATTTGTCCTGAATGATCTGTCTGGATTTCCCAGAACCACTCACACCTGCCAGCAGCCCCCTCTCCCAGAATACCTTGCCAGCCTCTCCATGGTCCACCTACTCCTTCAGTTGGCTTTGGCTGTTCAAAGTAGCAGGCCCATCTAACTTGTCACACATTCCACACCCAGTGAGATTTACTCAATTCATTTGCAGTTGTCCCCTTCAAGCACAATGTACCCTACATTTCCCCTCTACCTGATGCCTCGGACCCTGACCCAGCATCCTTCGATGGTTCTGTTTAGGTAACATGCCTGAACTCAAGTTCCTTAAAGCAGTCTGCCATCATATCCATCTGGACAATTCCTCTGCCTATACCATATTCATGGTATATCTTTGTTAAATGAATGAATGAATGCACAGATCTTGCTCATTCAAGACCCACTCATCAAGAATCTAATGTGAGCCAGCCCTGGGTATATGGTGATGACTATAACAGAGTTCCTAGCTCCATGGAACTTGAAATCTGAGATTTGAACACCAATAGAGTCAACTTCTCCTGGACATATATTCAACTTCAAAGAAAGAAACATCTAATTGGTGGAATAAAGACAGAGTATTTTTTTAAGAAAGAGTATCCTAACTGCTTATGCATTTTCTCAAAATGTATTATTTCTTACTCTAGAATTTTAGAACCAATGGCACATCCTCCCTTTGATGAGTGTGTCTGTGGCCTCTCACAAGTAAGTAAGAGCAAGGGGCAATGAAGGTCAGATGGTCAGTGATGGGTAAGAAATGCATATACAGAGAATACCTGATGCAGAGGATTACTCTATTCTGTTAAAAAGGCTAGAAATGCTATCTCTCTGCACTAGGTCAAAAGAAATGATGGAGGCACCTGGGTAGCTCAGTGGTTGAGCATCTGCCTTTGGCTCAGGTCATGATCCTGGGGTCCTGAGATTGAATCCCCCATCAGGCTCCCCTCAGGAACCCTGCTTCTCCCTCTGCCTGTGTCTCTGCCTCTCTCTTTGTGTCTCTTATGATTAAATAAATTTTAATCTAAAACAAAAAGGAACGATAAAAAAAATCTTGGTGCTCAGAATGTGGGGTGCTGAACTAGGTAGGAAGTTCACAAATGTGTCATAGCTCATTTCTTGATGATAGTGACTAAGTGAGCCAGGACCATACTTTATTTACTGTGTCTACTTATGTCTCTAGTTTTTCAAAGATACCAAGTAAAGGCCTTGCTCCATGTATAAAGAAAATATCTGCAATATTGATTGATTGATTGATTGATTGATTGATTTACTCTGAAGAGTTTATGAAAAGAGCCTTGAACTATTGCACTCCTTCAATGTAGCAAGCAATATGTTATCTCTTGGCCTTAATCTTATTTAAATTTTATAACTGCCCTGAAAATCAGCATTATTATCTTCCTTATTTGGAAGACATGCAAGCTCAGAGAACTTGCTCCTTACCTAAAATCTCACAGCTAAGAAGAGTCTCAGTGGAACTGTCTCTCCAAAGCCTGTGTCCTCTCCACACCACCACCGTAGCTCACTCAGAGCCTTTAAGATCCACCTCACAATGGATGACAATTGTAGTCAGGCACTCAATCAGCAAACACTTTTGTAATATGTGGTGAGCACATGACCATGCAAGAAACTGTACTAATGTCCTGAATGAGTATCCTAGAATCCTTCCATCAACAAGCCACGTGGCCTCGGGCTGAATGTCATTGTCCTAATCTGTGCAACAGCAAAGACAATGGCCTCCCTACAATCTCAGAACTGATGCACACATTGGGTAAACCACTGAGTGAAGAAATGCTCTTATAAAGTGTCAAATGTTGTAGAAATTTGGCCTGCAAACCTGTTTATTCATTCAATAAGTCTTCAGACAAACAGAGACTTGAATAATTTCTGGAGGTTTTCTGGAGCAGGAAGTAAAGTGGCAGCCCACAGGCATTGTCAGGGCTCCTCTTTGCAGCAAGGCCGCGTGGTGCACAAAGGAAGCTGAGTCACCCCTGTGCAGCACAGCTCCTGTGGTGCTGAGGCAGTCAACTGAGTCTTTCTGTGAGAAAGCGGAAACCCAAATCCTGCTGTCCCCACGGTCCCTCCTGAGAGCTGGCCCCTGTGGTTGGCCAAGGCTGACCTTGGGGCCATGTGGTTCCCTTCTGTGGCTTGGCTGACAAAAACAGCCAGCGTGGTAGATGCCCTCCCAGCCCACATGCCTCTGCGCATCTCTGGTGAGGAGTCATAGAGAAAAGATAAGAACTAGAAACACCAAAGTGACTTTGGACCTTGGCCACTAATGAAGTCTCTGTCAGAACACGTGTCTGTAAAGCTCACTGCTCTGGTTTCTCTTTAGTTGCTCAACATTGGAAACTTTAAGAACACGGTTTGTGACAGGGATGTCATAGGAGGCGGTGGAGTGCTAACTCTTGGGGGCAGGGGTTGGAAGGTCAGTCTTCCACTTACTTTGAAATATGATGGATTCCCCATAGTCTTGAGGCCAAACTATGGAGAACATGAGCATTCCAGAGCTCTATGAAGGCAGCAGATGGCATAAAGCCCAGAGAGTTGTTATGAACAGAGGAGAATGTTCCATGACCTGGTTGTCTGTTTTGTGCACTCCTGCTTTCTGGCTTGAGGAAGATTCAAAGAAGGTAATAGGTATAAAACTTTCCTAGGGCTGTCCTCTGGTCCTTCAGCTGGGGAGGGGGGTGGGAGTAAAGGAGATGGAACGTAAAGACTGTGGAGTCAGACACACCAGAGTCCAACCCTTAGTTCACCACATATTAGTTGCATGGCCTCATGAAGTCAATACAAACCCTCTGGGCTTCCATTATTTCCCTTACTCTAAGGAGGTGATGTCCACCCTACCCCAGTGCAGTGCCCCCAGTGGAACTGTCATGAGAGTCAGAGATGATGTACCTCAGGAGAGGGGTCTCTGAGGTTCTCAACTAAAGGAAACCATATAGTTATATCTACTGCTATAAGGGGCCCATGGAGCAAGGTGAACCCAGACTTGGTTTGAGTGGATCCAGATCACTAAGGAGGCAGGACCAGTGCTTGAAGTGAGAGAGTGGAACCTGGAAGGCAGGAACAGACTCTAGCCTTTGGGCAGATGTCATAGTCCTATTTAGCACTCTGGACTTGGAAGTTATAAAGCAATGTTCTGGCAGGATTAGAGGCAGAATATTTTCAAGAGAACATCAGAAAGTGAGATCAAGTCTTGGTAAAAGAGTATCTTCCCATAGCCTCCCCTTCTAGAGTAAAGAGCCCATCCCTGCCCATGTCCATTGCAGCCTTCTGCAATGCCAACCATCTTGTTAATCCCATAAACAATCTGGCTCCCTAGCCTGGTGTTATGAGTTGAATTGTGCCCCCTAAAATATGTTGAAGTCCTCACCCCTAGTACCTCAGAACCTCAGTAACCTTATTTGGAAATAGAGTCTTTGCAGATTTGGCCAGGTTAAGATGAGGTCATTAAGGGTGGACCCTAGTCCAAATGACTGATGTTCTTACAATAAAAAGAAATTTGGACTTAGGGATAGACATGCACAAAAGGAAGACGACGTGAAGACACAGGGAGAAAACTGTGTCAAGGCAAATGGCTAGAGTGATGCATCCATAAGCCAAAGAACACCAAAGATTGCTGGCAAATTGTCAGAGGCTATAAAGAGGCAGGGAAGAGGACAGCCCGGGTGGCTCAGCAGTTTAGCACCGCCTTCAGCCCAGGGCATGATCCTGGAGACCCAGGATCAAGTCCCACGTCAGGCTCCCTATATGGAGCCTGCTGCTCCCTCTGCCTTTCTATCTCTCTCTCTATGTCTCTCATGAATAAATAAATAAAATCTTTAAAAAAAAAAAAAAGAGCCAAAGAAGGATTCTATCCATAGTCTTAGAGGGACCATGGCCCTGCCAACACCTTGACTTTGGACTTCTTGCCTCCAGAAATGAGACAATAAAACTACACTGTTCTGAGCCACCCATCATATGGTACTTGGTTACACCAGCCCTCAGAAATGAATACACCTGAGAATGTGGTTCATTTCAATTCAATGTATAGTCACTGAGCTCAGAGTAGTGGGTAACAAAACAGACAACTGGATAATTACAACCCTTTATGAGGAGTACAATGACAGTATATTTTTAGAAGATATCCAACTAATGACAAGGGAGAGGTCTTCAAGAAAGGCTTCTCTGAGGGCTGATGGCTCAAATCTTACTCATCAGGTAAAATATAAATAATTTGGATTCTATAAATTCTGAATTTATAATCATCTTCAAGCCAAAAATGTCTTTTCACGATTTTGAAGAAAGGATGTGTTCAGCCAATGAAAAATGTGAATAGAATTAAAAGAAATAGAGGCTAAAACTATAACACAATTTGAGAAAAATAGTTCAAAGAACTCTGGTCCCTGTTGAATTAAGATGACTCATCTGCTTTTTAAAGCATGCACGATCACTAAAGCTGGGAGTTCAGAATTATTATATACCTTTTAAAAATCCTGCAATTAGTTCCTTTTTACTGATTCAGAGTGGCATTCCACCATTGCTGAGGACTGGCTGAATTGTCTATGCTTAAGGCTTCCTGGGTGGACTTCACTGGAGGCTATATCTCAACCCTGTGCACTCAAGTCTGTGCTTCCATAGCCTGCCCCTCTCCCCACCCAGCCAAGCATACTGTGACTGCCAGTGTCACATGCCATGGGCTCTTTGTGACAGGGGTTGGTCTTTTCCCATACTTTTATCCCTGTAGCCCAATCAGAACCTGTCATGAGGGAGGGTTCAATAAATACTTGTCAGGGGGATTAACAAAGGGCCACCATACTAGACTGGTCCAAATCACTATTTCTCATCAGAATCTGTAAATCCTTGGGATTTTGAGGTCATGGATGCAAACTTGAGATGCATGCATCTAGATAGTAATGCAGACATGCTCATAGTATGAGTACCTGATTTCAGATATCTTCTCAGATTATTTCAGTAAGCATCATTCAATTGCCTATTTTGCATTAGTACTGTGCTAGACTAGGGAACCTCAGGGACCTAGAGGATACTATGCTGAGTCTATCCTCCCACCTTAAAGAAGCAGATGACAATATGAGGTCTGTTGCAGCTCCATAGTTGACCAAGATCGACTTCCACTTAGTTCAGTCTATAGGATTTCCTACATAGTCCCCAAAAATGACTTATGCATGTGTTTGACCTGCCAGATCAGCCTTGTGCCTTTCCTGAATAGTCAGTAACTTTAATAGGCATGCATATTGACAATATTGTTAAAATCGTTTCTGATATCAGGCCTGAGATTCCAGGCACCACACTTTGAGCAGCTTGTGTCAATAAGTTGCACAAAAGGAAGCAGTCCCTGACTGCTCCAAAACCAGCCATTTGGGGTCCATAATCGTTGGTATAGCTCCACTAAGTATAACGGCATTCTGGCCTGATCCCCTCCAGGCTCAGCTAGAAGCCACCTGGGGACAGAAATCCAGCTTCGCCTTCTGGTACCATGGCTCTTCACACTGCAGGCTCCATGGGACAGGGCCTGTGTCTGACTCATCTCTACTGTACCAGAGCACCTAGAATAGCACCTAGCACAAAGCACATGATCAATGATCATTAGTTAAAGAAATGGACAGATTTCTCCTACACTGCCTGGTATATAATTAGAAGCTCCCTAAAAATGTCTATTCAGTAAAATTCCTCATGTCTAAGATATTAAGATAAATGTCTATATTATGATTAGTTGTTTGATGTACTCACTTCTTCATCAATGCTCAGCAACTAATCAATACCAGGCACTGAAGGCAACATAATAAATCAGAGACATAGTGCCCCTGCCTTCTTGTAACTTATATTCTAACAGTAACAGCACTTCATTGAGCATTTACTATGTGCCTAATGCTATTCTAAGTGCCCTATGTGTATTAACAGATTAAACAACTTTGGGAGACAGATACTGAATTATCCCCATTTTATAGCTGAGAAAGAGAAGGCTTTGAGGGGTTAAGCAAGTTATTCAGGACCATACAATTAGTCATTGAGGCCCCAGAATTCAATGCCAAGCAGTATAGACTTAGGTCTCTACTCAGCTTTGACTGGAAGGGACAAATGACAAATAAGCAAATAAATAAACAAGATAATTCAAGATGGGAATAGGTAGGAAACCAGAAATATGATGCAGTAAATAATAGCAGGAAGGTGAAGAGAATTAACAAATACCTCCTCCTCTGCAACCCATCCTGCCCTTTCAACCACATCTCGTGTGCAGGAAAATAAAATAAAATAATTCTGGGCTACAAAAGAGGTTTCTTGAATATCTTCCTTGTCTAAGGAAGACAACGAAATCCATCATTTATCCATTCGGCAAGAATCTAGGGAGCGCCTACTCTGTGCCAAACACTGTGGCTATAGGGGTGAGCAAAACAGTCAAGATTAACTGCCTCATAGAGTTTGTCATCTAGCAAGAAGAGAGAGACATTAAACTAACTAATCAGATCAATAAATAGACACGTGAAGACATTAAAAAATCAATAGGTGTAAAGTACTTTACAACATAATGATGATGGTGATGATGATGATGATGATGATGACGACGATGACAATGGAGATCCATGGAAAGACAATAGAAAATGTTGGAGCCAGATGAAGTGCCTAATCAATGCTTGCATTGGCTCCCTTTGATCCCTCAACATTTTCTGGTATTAGGAGATACCTTCCTAACTACTATAATGTTTACTCTACCAACCATATCCAACACATATTTATTTAGTGTTAGGCACTGCTTCCTTCCCTTAACTGTCTCCTTCCAGTGAGAGATGCTTCTCTCTTTCCCTCAAGTGTGTTATCAAGCCACCATCCTCCTTCCCAGGCTCATAGAAGACAGAGGGGGAAGGCATCTTTTATTTACGTTAAGTATTGATTCAGGAAATATTTAATGAGCTCCTAATGCCCCTAAATAGCATGTGTACTGCATTTATTGTTCATTAAATACTTCTGCAACCGTGATCTCCCATGGCTATCCATCAGTCCCGCAATGAAGGTAGAGCAGAAACCATTTCATTCATCTTGTTTGTATTGCACCCTTTTTGAATGGGATGGCAATATTTATAAAAAATGAAGACCAATGGGATTATTGTGCTATATAAAACCATTTCATAAATGAGAAACATAGTCTAAGAAAGCCTGTGGGACTTACCCGACACCATCCAATAAACAATAAAGCTGGAATCAGATCCCAGGTTTTCCAACCCCCAAACTCACACCTTCGCCTTAACCACACACAACTTACCATATACAGCTTGTCTTGTATATGGTACCAGGTCCCCTTGGTGCCCAATACACAATGATGAAGCAGAGGTAGCTTTGCTCTCAAAAAACTTTAGCAGAGACTATAACCCAAAGCTACAACAGCTATAAAAGGGTACAAGGACAGACATGATGTTCTGAGAGGGTTGCATACAAGTTCAGAGGAGCACGAGCTCATACATAACTCTGGCTGGGGAAAGTCATAAAGAAAAGCTTAGGTCAGGACATGGACTACTTGAAAGGACAGGCCAGAAAAAGCATTTCAGGTTGAAGGAATATTAATTGGCCCAGGTGTTAAAAAACACTGGGCATAGATGCCAAAAATATCACGGCGTTCCCTCCTCTCCCTTATTTCCATAAACTACTTGGCTTTGCCAACTACTTAAGCCAGAAATATCTCAGAGAATGCTCTTCTGGTTCTCTTCCATAGCTGGCCTAGGACAGGCTTCCGTATAGAGAAAGTGTGTTAGGAAGAAATGACCATTCATTGAGCACCTACTATATGCCAGAAACTTTTAGGTGCTATAAAATGGATGTAGCATTGAATCTTCACAAGAGCCCTGCCAGGTATTTTTTTTCCTATTGTATTGATAAAGAAGCTGAATCTCAGAGTAGTTGCTGCCCAAAGTCAAACAACTGACAAGCAGAGAACCTCTGATTTGAACCCAAGACCATCAAAAGCTAAAGCCAGGTGTCTGTCAGTGACTCCCCACTTTGAACCACGCTCCCAGCCAGAAATCAAGAAGTGTCTGTTCTGTGAACAATTGTGAAGTGTAAGGAAATAATTTAGTGCCTGGTGGGATCAGAAAGTCAAGAAGATCAAAAGTAGATTTGAGAACCTCTGTCGCTGGGAGGAGAAAACAGGAAGTTGCCGTTCAATGGGTATAAAGTTTCAGTTACACTTACGCAAGATGAGTAAGTTCTAGAAACGTAACAATACTCT
The DNA here is from genome assembly GCF_018345385.1 of Vulpes lagopus. Classification (NCBI taxonomy): domain Eukaryota; kingdom Metazoa; phylum Chordata; class Mammalia; order Carnivora; family Canidae; genus Vulpes; species Vulpes lagopus. Next base: position 125,078,734 of record NC_054828.1, read on the forward strand.
ATTGTGCACTTAAAAACTTAAGAGGGTGAATCTCATGTTAAGTGCTCTTACCACAATTTTTTTAAAAATCTAAATCAAACAAAAAAATTAAAAAATTTTAAAAAATCTAAATCACACAGAAATCATTACAAATAAAGAAAAATATACAGTTGATTGTATCCAAGCGTTACTCCTTCCATCATAATCCCCCCTCAGGACTTTTTCACATGGTATACATGTTTGTTCAATCACCCCATTTTTCTAAACTCCACCAGGAGGCCTTCTAAGATATTGCGGGTCCTGTTTATGTTTGCGTCTATCAGATCACACAAAAGCAATTATGACCATGCGTTGATTCAGAAACATGAGTGTGGACACCATTAAATATTTACATAAACACATTGATTACTTATATTTGTAAGCCCATGAAGAAACACGAGCCTTCTCTTTCTCACCACGTAGGGGAAAAAAATAAGGCTCTTTGCAAATACAGTAATCAGCTCATATTCACTACTCATTAGACTGACTCTTGAAATAATCTTCAGTTTATTTGCAGAGAGAATTCACATCTGCACTGACATGTCTGCAGCAGAGGCAGGGTGCGTGTGTGGCGGGAGGTGGGCTCTGGGCCGCAGATGCAGACAGACTTTCAGCATTTCTGGGGCCAGGCAGCCCCCTCAAAGCACCAATCCCAGAACCACCAGCAGCAGCAGCAAAACTAAATGTTTTCCCAGGAGAAGAGTAAGAGGCTGTCACTGGAGGTATTTGCAGGTTACGGGAACGTGGAACAGAAACTGTGGCAAGATGAGAAACAACTTGTTTCCCCACCTTTTACCCGCCCCTGCCACCACCCCACCCCCCCATGCTATTGGTTTGGATTCTGAGGAAAGAAAGGCCTAGAATGCAATCCAAACTAGCAAATGCCCTGAGGAGTAATTTGTCTGGCTGCAAATTCTGTATTAACAGGTATCCACAGCTTTTAATTGCTATTTCCAAGTAGCGGGCTTTGAAGCAGGCGGAAAGAATTGTTAATTGTTGCTGTACTGGTGTCAGTCCAAAAGTTCTTCAATTCACCAAACATCCCCTTGAGGGAGCAGATGCAGCTTGGGGGGTTGACACTCAGAACTGAGGGCCGGTTAAGATCAGTGGCCAGGTGTGTTATCAACCCACAACATTGCTGGGTTTGTTTTATCCCAGCGCTACAGAAAAAGGGTTTGCAGTGTTTGTGTAGCCCTCTCCTCTCCCCATCTCATCCCGCTCACCCAAAACAGCACAGCAAGAGAAAAAAATAATAATCTGATGGCAGTCCTAATGTCAAACACCATGTTTACCTGGAAACAGGAAGGGAATGATCCTACTTTTCTTCTACAGTTGATGTTTGTCGGTTGCTGAAGTGGATATAAGGGTGTGTGCGTGCGCGCGTGTGTGTGTGCCCTTATGTCCATATGATAGATTTTTTTTCCTGGCCTCTGTGTACCCGAGCAAAGCTAGCTGAAATGTGGCCTTTGCTGACACCAGTGGGCCAGGGAAGCCAAGGTGGGGGACACAGGCCCCACCGGGGTTCTTGTACATATTGACTTCACTGGTTGCAGCCCTGTGATCAGAAAGCCAAGGTGTCAGGGCCTTCTAGAATAGAAGCCAGGAGGTGACCACAGACTGCAGAATCAGCCACTGGCATAAGTGAGGTTTAGAAGGGCCTGTGAGGGTGGCTTTACGCAGACCCAGCCCACAGCTGGGAAACCCCCTCAAAGTGGCTGTCTAGTGAGTGGAAAGCCATTGGTGTCACTCTTGCCCATGAAAAATATACAGGCATGACATTAGTAGGCCTTCCCCCAGAACCTCCACTATCCCTAGACATCCTGCACTGGGTGCTGGCATCTCAGAGGTAAGTCACACACCATTCTTGCTCTCAGTGAGCCACAGAGTCTAAGGGAAGAAAAAGGTAAGCCAACCAATCAATGAGTACAGTCTTCTAGAAGCTCTGCCTAAATCTGTGTAGGATGCAGAGGACATGAAAAAGAGAAGCAATTGATGTTCTCTGGGGCATTAAGGGAGCCTTCACAAGGTGAGCCCGAGTGAGAGGGTGGCCTGAACAAAACCAGGCTGCAAGGTGTGCGGTGCTGGAGAGAAGCTCGGCTGCCTGCACCTGCTGCCCCGAGTGGTCCACAGACCCCTCAGACTCGGTGTCCCCACAATGACTAGTTTCTCGCCCTATTTCTCTGGCTCCACTAGTCACCCAAAGCAGAAACCTGGGAGTCCTTCCTCACTCCTTGCCCTGACCTCACCCCTCCCAACCAAGCGGTTAACAAGTCCCGCTGACTTTTTCTACAACATGTTTCTCAAATCAATCTTTGCCTTTAATTCCAAATACCTACCAGCAAAGCGACAGGAAGTCCCAGAACCTCAAGGAAATAAGAAAGAAAGGTCAATTTCCCAAAAGAAAAGATGCAGTCATTACCATAAGAAGAAGAAAGGGATTCTAGAAACCTGAAATCAGCAGATGTCCACAGCACTAATAATAAAATACCAAGTTTTAAAATGTCACTTTTTTCATAAATTAGAGCGTATTAAAGGTTATCCCTAACACATCCCTCTCACACAGATACTAATTTTGTTCCAAAGTGAGACAGAAGTAGAATTAGAGCCAAACTACTTAAGGTGGCACCTGGGAAAGGTCCCCAGCTGATGCCCACGGAGCCCTCAGTCTTGGGCACTGCACGGCACCTCCTGGGACCACCACACAAGCAAGAGTGAAAAGGACTAGACCAGACACCGCCCAGGTTCCGAGGCCTCAAATCCTTCAGAAATGAGATCTTCTAAGTCTGTTCTGAAAAACTGCTGTTTGATTTTGCTCTCACCTCTGCCGACCTCCAGATCAAGAGAAGAACCTTTGCTCAGTGAAATTGCTTATCTGAAGCTGCCAGTCTCTTGCCAGTCCACACCTACATACAAGGCTCATCTCAAGCTCTCACCATGGCTGCTGGGATTTTCATGTTCTGCCTAGGGGCTGTGGGAATTGTTTCTTTTTTTTTTTCCCCCTTGATCTTGATGGGAAAAAAATTAAATAAATAAATTAATGGCCTTGCAACTGCTGTTGTTTTGAAATGTTTCGGTTTTATTTTGAGACTTGTATTTTATGAGTATCTGTTTCTACATTTGGAGGCTCATGCAATATGCATGGTTTCTTTATGAGATGTGATATGCATTTGTGGAGATGGGATTGTCTGCCAGACTTTGTTGAGAAAATACATTTCAGTTACACCTGACCGGAAAACCATCTGCCTCTGCCTCACGGACGCATGGCCAACACCAAGATTGGCATGAGAAGCCCCAACTATTGCTCAAATCTCTCTTAGCTAGAAGACGTCCCAGAAGAGAAATGCTAGTAAATTCATGGCACTTGAGGAATACTTATCATTTGAAATAAATATTTAATTTTAAGGATTTTCTTTCTTGGGGAAATGAAAAAGCAATGAAATGTTTAAGAGATAGAAAATGTATCTGTCCGTGGGCAGTAAGGAGGGCACTTGATGCAATGAGCCCTGGTGTTATATGCCACTGATGAATCACTAAACTAATAATACACTTTATGTTCATTAACTGAATTTAAATAAAAAATTTAAATTAAAAAAAAATTTTTTTAAATGTATCAGTTTGGACTGGGAGGTCATCCTATCTTTGTTATACAAGGTGTAAACACAGGAGCAGAAGTATGAGTACCCAGCCAAAAATAGAGCCAAAACACTGCAAATTATCATGGTGTTGCTGCGTCTCACTTTATATTCTCGTGGCCTGGCTGCGGCCTCTATAAGTAGTAACTATACCAGTACTAATTATATTAACACTGTATTTACACCTTCACTAATTGGCTCAGGACCTGGGACCCAGCAGGTACTTAATAAATGTCCCTAAATGCCTGAATGAATACCAGGTGGAGGAGGCTTTTGGCCACTCACTCCTCAGCAGATTATGATCCTCATAGTCTCTAGCCCCAGCTGTGAAGTATGGAGATGATGAGTCCTGGGAGATTCTCTCCCTGGAGAAAGTGGATCCACCAACCCTGATGGATCCCGGTGCCATAGCTGCTGTGTGTCAAGCCAGCAGTGGAGTAACATTTTCCAACGAGTCCCCTCAAGCTCTTGAAGTCACTCAACGCCAGGGACTGCAAGCTTGGCAGGAGGCTGACGGCTGCTTCTCAATTTGTATGAGATGCTGATTGAAGATCTCAGTTGAAAACACACTTTGTGCATTCAGAGCACACCCATACAGCTTTTGTAAGAGTCCAAAGGAAAAGGAGCTCATTTTGTGACATTGAACTCACTCCGATAACCTCCACAGGCCAGGTAGGCAGGGAAGCCAAGCTGGGATCAGTGGAAACCCTTGGGGGTGCTCATCTTTTCATGCATGCAAATGAGAAGAGAAAGCAAATTCCTCTTGTCTCCTTTTTGTTCTACTTCTCTGTCTCTCCTCTTTCCTCTCCATCTCTCTTTTCTTGTGAAGTCCTCGCTGAAAGCAACCTTCCAGATGGTTGAACCCTAAGATGGTCATGACAGTAGAAATGGCACCTCCCATCTCATGGGAACCAAGAAGAGCAAGGTGATTTCTTTACATTGATCCCAACCCACATAATGATACTACCAGGTAGACTTGATTATATCCATTCTAGATGAAGGACTTGAGTTTGGAACCAATTTTCCCTGGTTCCAAAGACCAACCTTTCCCTAAACTCCATTACTTTCAATGAGGAGACATGAAAGGCCAAACGCCCCATGTTTTACCATAAAGGACTAGATTGACCTTCAGTTTCAGAGCACTTAGAGATGTTCCTAAGGAACATCAGGCTTGGTGCCCTCCCTTTCAGCTTTCCACCCAACAATCCACTCACCTGATTGTGTCAAATAAACATCGTGACCATCCTCCCTACAGCTCCCTGGCTTTCCCATATACCGTCTCCTGGAATTTTCTCTCCCATCTCAGAATAGGGCATATGCCAAAAGCAAAAAAAGCAAAGAACATTCATTCAAACTCCGCTCCAGCACTTATGAGCTGTATACCCTTAGGAAAATTATATCACCCTGTGATCCTCAGATGTCTTTTCTGTTAACCAAGAACTAAGCAATGCTACTACCTTCCAGAGTTTCTGTGCTAATTATGTGACCTCCCACCCTATAACCTTCAGGTCTGAGGACTATGCCCTGGAAGCCTAACTGATCAGTTCCTAAGGAGATCCTGAAGAAGACAGCTGGCTTTCTTTCTTTTTTTTTTTTTTTTTAAGATTTTGTATTTTTATTCACAAGAGACACAGAGAGAGAGAGAGAAGCAGAGACATAGGCAGAGGGAGAAGTAGGCTCCACGCAGGGAGTCCCAAGTGGGACTCGATCCTGGGACCTCAGGATCACACCCTGAGCCAAAGGCAGACACTCATCCACTGAGCCACCCAGGCATCCCGGCAGCTGGCTTTCACTAAGAAAGAGAGCTCTGGCATTTATCCTTTACCTCAAGCCATGGGCCATATATTTTCCCCCAGTACTTTCCTGTGTGTCCTGTTCTTTTGAGTTAAGTTTGGTCCAAGGCCTGGTTTATCTACAAAGCCCTGAAGGGGACCAAGGCACAAAATCCCTAGAACCCCAAGCTTTTTACATTCCTGTGTTATCAATTCAACTTCCTAGGATCTGCCCCCATTCCCCAGGTCCACCAAAGACTGAGGGTAGCCTGAATCAAGTCCAAGTCGACCACATCCCTCAAGCTCTCAGACACAGCAAATGGGCTGTTAACCCTGCACTTCAGAGCAGTCACCAAAGCCTACCCTGTTCTCCTAAAGTCACTCCTTGTTGCCATGGCTGATAATGAAAGAACTTGAACTTTGAGGTCAGGAAAACCTGAACTAAAATCCTGGCTCTGCACTCCTTTCTAGTTCTGCAGTCTTGAGTGAATAATTTATTATCACTGGTTTTATAGCTTTAATGATTGACTTTTATGCATTGGTAAAACAGCCGGCACACTGGCTGTGCACAGTTAGTGCTCAGATATGATTTGGTTTTATCATAGTCCCTCATCTTTCTCATAAGATTATTGCACAAAGTTCAGAATTCTTTAAAGCTGAACTCATCCCAGTTACGACAGTGGATAAGAAACATCATTTGCAAGTGTCTGAATAGACTAGGAGCTCAATACACATCGATTATTACTACTATCAATATGTCACCATCACTATCATTATCTCCATCATCTGTGTACTATTTGTGGAGCCTCTCCTGTGTTCTAAAATCTATAGCAGGCACTGAAAAAACACTCTTTTTAATCACTATAACCTACAAGGTAGACAGCATCATCTCTGTTTTTCTGCAGACAAGAAAACTGTGGCTCAAGAGGTGAAGTAAGCGATTCAAAGCCACACGGCTAGTAAGTGTCCGAATCAGAATGGTCCAATCGTATCTAACTAATTGTATTTCTCCTCTAAGACTTGGGTGAAAGAGAAACAGGGAAGAGAAGCAGATGGTGTGATCACTGGCATCTCACAAGAGAGCTTAGAGACAGGTCAAGTGTACCAAGCATGAGACAGCGTTCCAAGAATGTGAAGAATTAAGATCTGATTGCATGTTGGAGAGACCAGGAAGGGTTAGGGCAGAGTGGGTGAGTGGAGAACAAGGGGAAGCTGTCAGGGCCCTGGCACTAGCAGAAAAGGATGGGGCAGGCATGCTGCAGAGGGCCACAGGATGTTTACTAAGCGTCTACTGTGTTCTGGCCCAGTGCTGGACAGCGTGCATACATTTAATCCTGACAGAGTGATCAAGTAGGTAGTTTTAATCCCATTTTGCAGGAGAGGAAGTATAATCATATAAATGTTAAGCCGTGAAGCAGAGGTGGTAGCAGGCAGGGCATGGCCCGGAAATGATTCCACTTCTGTACATCACCTGGAAGTCTGTCTTTACAAGGCCTCGTGAAGGAGAAATGACCAGGTTGCCCTCAGGCCAAGTGCATAATATATTTCCAGGATTTAGTTTTGTTCTCAGAGCCTTAGAGCCTTAGAGGTAGGCTTCACATATGGGGAGAAGGCGCTCATTCTTTCTTGATGCAATATGGTGACTCTTTTTTATTTTTATTTATTTATTTTTTAATTTGGCAGATCTTTATGTGAATTCAGTCATTCCCTCAACCAACCCACGTCTGTGAAGCTCCTACTATATGGCTCCTGTCATAGATGCTGGGACACAGATCAGTCACTCCAGTGACCCTGCCTTCAAAACTGCTCTCATGTGGCTCCCGAATTCATGTTACAGGCCCTACGATTGCCAAATAAATGTAACGAAGAATGCAGTGAATTTTAATTATAACGTGGAGTAAATGCAGCTAAACTATGCTTCATTGTCTACTTTCCTTCGTTGTCCAATCTGTAACCCACTGACCAGCTATAAATACTTATAATTATTTTCTTTCATCGTACTCAAAACCACTAATTAGAGTAATTACTGCAAAGTATAGTGAACATGAATCAAGCAGGCATGAAGGAAATCATACCCTATTACCCCACTTTGGCTTCCCTTAGTCTTCTCTTGGTTGGCTTCCCAGGCCAGACCCACCCAGTTTGCTACAAGTTTTGAATTATCTGACAAGGCCACACCCTCCTGTACTGTGTGACATTACGCAGAGCAAATGTCAAATTAGGAGGATGCTTCCAAAGCTTCCATCTGGCCGGTCAGATCTCTGACATTACCGTCCCCTTCTCAGCTGTGCATTCTCCTCCTCTAGGTCCATCCCATAGCCAGGATCCTGGCCCGAAGGCACCAGTGTTTGCTGCCTTGTCATGAGCGTCCCGTTGGCATGAATATTTATTTTTTAAAGATGTTGCCTCTGGCACACAAAGAGAAATGTAGTAAAAATGCTTGGCTGGAGGACAAGATCCGGTTCTCGCTCACTGTGGATCTCCTAGAAGTCATCTTCACCTGCAGACCCTGGGCTTCCTCGGTGGTACAGGTGAACACCAGTGCCCACCACAGAGGATGAGTGGGATGTGGACATGAGAGTGTGCATTTTCTGTGGAACATGACCGTGCTGTAAGGTTCAGATGATGTTGTGAATAGGAAGGCAGTGGTGCAGCCCATCAAGAAGAAACGTATCCCATGGCGGATACTCTAGTGTCAAACTCACCGGTGTACTACTGTCGCTGCTGCTGTTGGGTCATATTGTTTTGGATCGGTTTATTCTCACAGGAAATCAACCTACCTTCTCGATCATCTTCCACTCATGCTCTTTGGGTCTCCCCAGGTCTGCTCATGGCAGGCTTGCAGTAGCTCAGCACCTCTTCCTCACTCTCAAATACCCCATGCCCCACGCGTAATTCATTTGGGAACCAGCTGCCCCCACCCCTCCACCAGCCTCCTCAGAGCAGGGTTGTCTCCTTCCTCTCTGCTGCTGCCAGCACAGTAATAGCTACAGGGAAGCTGCCAACTCAGAAGCAAATGTACCATGAAGCTAAGAAAGCTGAAGTGTCAGGGCCCCTCACTTCCAGAGCCTGGAACCTCATTTGTAATCATAACTTAGTATTCTGCTATAAACTGAATTATGCCCCTCACCAGAATTCACCCCCAGTGCCTCAGAATGGAACTGCATTTGGAAACAAACTCTTTAAAGATGTAAGTAAGTTAAAATGAGGTCACTAGAGTAGGCCCTAATCCAGCAGGATTGATAAGAAGAGATTGGGACACAGACACACACATACACACATCCATGGAAGACCATGTGAAGGGAAGGTGGCTGTCTGCAAGCCAAGCAAAGAGGACTCAGAAGAAACCAACCTTGCTGACATCTTGATCTCTAACTTCCAGCCTCCAGACCTGTGAGGAAGTAAACTCTTGCTTAAGGCATCCAGCCTGAGGTACTCTGTCTTAGTAGCCCCAGCAAACACATGCGTACTCCTTTTCAAACAGTGGCCCCAAATGTAAAAGCATTAAGCCTCCCAACACTGTCCTGCTCAGGCCACAGTGTAGACACATGTTTGACTAACACTTTTTTACTAGTCAGGGTGTCACCGAAATGGGCTTGGTGGAGACAATGGTCAGAGAGAGCAGTGCTGCCAGCATTGAGGCCAGGGGCTCCACAGCAGAGAGGAAGAGAGCTCCTGCGACAAAGGGCCAAGTCTCAGCATGGCGAGGTTCCCATCAGGGTAAACTGTGTTCTTGAGCTTTGTATCACTCACTTCTTCTGTCAGCCTCTGGCCACTTTAGTCAGTGTGTATGAGACAGCACGTGGGATGGTACCCAGGACCTGTTGCTGCTCGCTCTCCCTGAGCCTCTGGAAAGGAAGGACAAATACAGCCAGAAATGGGCTTACCTCAAAGGGACCACTACAGAAAAGCAAAGCAATGCCTGGAAGACTATTTAAAATGCCCAGCTCACAGGGCAAAGGATTACCAAGAAAAGTCTGATTTAGGGAAATGATAGGCCTTTTAGCTTCTCAGGTTATCTTATAATCACTGAAATGAGAGAGAGGCAGATGGCAGTACCTACCCAAGAACTTTAAAAGGGAAATCAGTGGGTAGAGGTTAAAAAATGCATTATTCATCTCTCGGGAGGCAAAGTATATTTTCAAATGTAATGACAGTTAACATCGGACAGTATAGTGCGTGCAAAGTCACTTTCTCTCTCTCTCGTGTGATGTTCATAGGGACCTGACAAAGTAATGATCTTCTGATTAAGCAGATGAGAAAGCTGAGACCCGAGTTCACCCAGACAGCAGTGTCGGGAACCTTGACCCTTTGACTGCAGACTCCTTTACTTGTCATCACAGCAACACATTCGTACACGTGGTTGTAAAATACTTGTGCTTACGATTTTTAAGGAGAACAACATAAAACAATTGTTTCATTAAAAGCCTTTCTAGAGGTCTATATTTCCTGATATTCTGACTAAAGCTGACTCCTTTTGCCCACCACAGAGCTGGAATCCTCCTGGATGGAGACAGTGTTGGTTCTACTCTGTGCCCCACTTCTATACACTCTTTGGTCCTCCAAAGGTACCCTAAAAATGTGCTGAGTCCAGCTCTCCCTTCCAGAGGTTTCCCAGATCCTGAGGCCTACCTCCCAGGTTTATCCCCCACCCTCATTGCTCCTGAATGTCCATTCCCTTCCCAGACCTGGCATCTGACTTGGTCCCAACCCAAAAGCTCAGAGCCCTGAAGCCTATCACCCCACCATGCAAGTGACATCTTCTTCCGGCCTCACCTGTACAGTCATCTGAGCCACCTAATCTGGATCCTCCTTCTCTTTTACAACCCCTGGTGGTTCTGATATTTCTCTCACAACTAAACTGACCACCCATCTTTGGTACTCTCAAAGAGACCCCGTCATTTTCTAAGAAGAATAAAAATAACATTTACTGAGCTCGCACTATGAGACAGGTATTGTAGAAAGTGCTTCATATCCATAATCTCAATTAATCCCCACTCTAACCATGTTATTGTAAATAACATATATTACATCCCTGGGTTAAGGACTGTAATCCTCATTTCATTAATAAAGAAACTGAGGCACAGGGAAGCTGAGAAATGTGGAGTAGGGACAGGAGCCAGGAGCTAAAACTAATCCCATACCTGCCCTGATGCTTGTACCACACCACACATTTACAGACACTGAGAGACTGAGACAGAGGCTTGCAATGGTCCCATCAAGTTTTATGCTTCAACCTGAGCTGTCTCAGGGTTCAGATCCCAGAAGTGATGCTCTGTGCAGAACACTCCACTGTCTCCCTACATGAAGAGGGTCTCAGGCAAGGTGATGCCTCCCAGAGTGTGACAGGGCTAAACTGAGTCTGGGGCTATCCTCAGATCATTCAGTGGGATAGTAAGCCAGTAAGAGGCTATGTCACAGGGGATTGTCAGAGGAGAAGCCGCATTACTCAAGAAAAAGGGGTGAGAGAGAGGAGGGCTGGGCGCTCCAGATATTGAGCAGGGGCCAGGTATGGAGTGCCTCTGAGGAGTTTCTCCAGTACAAACATGTTGCTCTTGGTTCAATGGCTCACTTAGACATAGAGTGACCTTCCCTGAGCTTCATCCTAAAGGACCCAAAGAGGTTCCAAGATCTCCTTTACCTCCAATACTTGGGGTAGCCTCAGGACCAAACAGACTTCATTTCTAAATGTTGAGATATCATCTAAAACCTCTTAATTTGCCATAGACTGGAATGGGAAATTCAGCATTAAAAATATATATTGAATATATGTATATATATAGCTCACCCTACATCTTCGCCCAGGGGTACCTGGAAATGCCATTACAAGGGCCCATAGAAGAGGAAATGCCAGAGTAAATCGGTCCAACTTGGCTCTGAAGAAAGGCCTAGTCTACACTTACAAACAGGAACAAAATAATGATGAAGCATACCTTTCCTCCCAGATGTGAACCCTGAAACCCTGCCAAGGTTTGTTTCAGTTTTTTATTGATGGAGTAACATGGCCACATCCCAGGGGCTTGGCTCACTCATTCATGGGGCCAAGCCTTGGTAAATGTTTTATGTTTGCAAATCTTTGAGCTTGCTGAGCTGTGACGATGTTTGCCCATCACAGCCCATCCTGTGTACTTGGGTTTTGGGCACTGCTCACACACCAGTGGCATCTCAACACATGACACACCAAGAAACATAGATAGCGTCTACCCCGATGGGTTCAAGAGCTTTGTTATGGTTGTTATCATGGCGGGTTGTGGTTTTCTTTTGTTTTCTAAAGCCCACAAAATTATTGTTATGCTTTTCTAACAACAATACCACGTTGTTAGAAAATTCTGATCTGGGATTCGGAAGCCCTGGGTATAAAACCCAGCTCTGCCATTTACTAGCTTTGTAACCAGGAGGGAATCAATAAACCTCTCTGAGTCTCCACTTTCGTCTGCAAAATGGGGATGTTAATCATGGGTTGAATGCAAGCCCTCCCTGTCTCTCTTAAATGATATAAGGCCTGAAATCAAAACATTCATGAAAGTGCAATGCAAATTGCAAAGTGCTCTATAAATGTAACATACCATTTTTGTTTTTTTTTTTCAAATATGAAATTTGAACCCAATAAGAATATATACATTAGACCAGGTGATAGAAGCCTGAAAGAAAGTTCCAGCCATGTGGATAAACTAGATAGTCAGAAGAAAGTCCCTAACCAGTGGGTCAACCTGTAAGGCTAAAGGAACTCAAATTCTTGACCCCCTTCTATGCACCAGATACTAGAGAAAGGGGTGGGTGGGAGAACAATTGAATGCAGAAGGAGTAGGGAAAGGAATACACGGTCAGGCAAAGTTTTCCCCCATTCAGTAGCCAAGGAAAGAGTTGATGCAAACCCCACTTTGACATTCCCCTCCTTTTCAGCTTAAACCCTTAGCAAATAGTGAGTCACTAAGCTTCTCAGAGTCTCTTTCCTCAAATGACAAAGGAAAAGCAAGAACTGTTGAAACGTTACCACCATGATTAGAAGTGGTAGGTCTCCAGGAGGTTCACAACTGACTGTGTCACTGAGAAGCCATAGTTAGTATTCCCAAGGTGACATAATCTGAAGGAAAGTTCAAGTTTCAGTGTTGCAGAGTAATTTTATCATTCAATTTTGCATCCTAATTGGTGGCTTCAGAACCATCTTCTCTTACTTCTTATTTTCTCCGGCTGCAGAGTATACTTTGGCAGGAGAATGGGCCGCTCAGGCATGTTAACTGGGCCTCGTTCCCTCTGGTGGATGAAGTGTCTCACCCTTAAACCAGAACCATCTGTGTAAAATGACTGGGAGGCACAAAAAGTGCCGGAACCGCAAAATTCCAGCTTTGGTTTTGGCTTTCTGGCAACAAAAGAATAAAAACGCAGCTCTTGTTTCTCCAAATATTTCCCTCTCCACAGTCGACTCTGGTCTGCCTTCAGTTCTCGATTAGGAAGCCCTGATGTTTCTGTGGCCGCTCTTTCAACCGCCTTTGGAGATACTGCTGGAATGCACATTAAGGTCATGGTATTGGCTGAGAATAAAATGATTTCTTTTTTTTTCAAAGAGGACAAACTTCATAAATCCTGGCTTGTTCCTACACAGGTGTATAGAAGAAACAGAAGAAAATCTTTTGTGTGTATTCAGGTTTTGCCAAGACCCGAATATGAAAAACATATAAGACCCAAAATGACTTTTTCTACCGAAGGTGTCTTTAGAGACACTCCAAGTGAGTCCAGAGAAAGCAAGCTGTGAAAATATCTTGCCTGATCTCTGCCAAAAATGGCCAGCAAGGTTGCTCACACAGCATCTGCCCACAGTACGATAACTAGGGGCAGCACGGACGTCATTTGATAAAGACCACGGTTTGGGCTGACGAGATGGGGTGGACCAAGATGTTTACAGAGATGAGCAAGAGGTGTTGGAAAATCCACTGTCCTCCACACCACAGGAAGGCCTAACGATCCCACCCAACCCAAAGCTCATTTAAGTGTAAGGAGATGAAAATCATGTGGTTTGGGTGCACAAACGTTTTTAGCTATAAATACCCTTTAGATTGTTCCAATGCATTGAGCCAAAACCCAAATGCTGTGAGGTTTCACCCAACGGATGGTTCCTTAAATAAACACAATGCAAGGACAGAAACTACCAAGATGAAATTGAAAGAACAGATGGACTCTAAGAGGGTGACCTGCCTCAGGAGAGAAAAACAGGTCCAGGCCTTTAGCAACAGGTATCTTGTTGAGGGCTTTCAGCGGTGGAACACTGACCCAGCTCATTCAGACCCACTGGCACATTGATGCGCCTGCCGGAAATCCCATGGGAGAGTATCGGTGCCCCATACCTTAAAGATGAGGAACCAAAAGCTCCAGACAGATGAAGAAATCAGCCAGGATTGGAAGTCATGTCTGTCTGAGCCCAAAGCCCTCAGAGGGCTTCCACAGGACCTTCCACAGGACCCACTGTCCCCAGGGCATGTGTCTATTTCTCCCATCAGTGTGTGACCTCTTCAAGGGCAGTGGCATAACACAGTCCCACTCACCTGGGACTCCCCGGTACCAGGAGGCCATGGGAACCTTCAAAGTTGTATGAGGTTTTCCAGGGTGTATCCTAACACAACGATGTGCCACAAACCAGGCAGCTCAAAAACAACAGACATCTATTTTCTCACAGTTCTGGAGGCGAGAATTCTTCGGGGTTGGCACTGCTAGGGATTCTGAGGGAGAAACTATTCCTGTCTCTCTCTTAGCTTCAGAGGGTTGACCAGAAATCCTTGGCTTACACATGTGCCGCTCCAATCTCTGCCTCTGAAGACAGTCTTCACATGAATTGCACTCTGGGTCTCTTCTAAGGACCATAACATTGAATGACGGTCCATCCTCACACAGCACAGCCTCATCTTGACTTGATTATATCTATAAAGACCCAATTTCTAAATAAGATCATATTCACAGGGATGGCAATTAGGGCTTCACCATATCTTTTGGAGGGGACACATTTAACTCATGACAGAGATTGTATAATAAACTCTTTATTTCTTGAATGAAGCAAAGACCAAATGGACCCTTCCAGGATTTCTGACATACACCCGTGGTCTAGGAACCCTCATTGGTTCTTCTGTGGACACCTTAGGTCCCTAAGTACCACAGCCTTGAAGAAATCAGTCAGATCTGTGAAAGTTTCCGTAATGCTGGGTATGTAAGATGGTGCCACCACTGTGGAAAACAATAGGCAGAGCCAAAAGAATTCAGGATATAAAATTACCGTATCACCCAGAAGTTCTACTTGTGCATCCTGACCAAATGATAAAAAAAAATGCTTCTCTTATTAGCTATCAAATCCCTTGTCCTCCAAAACACCCAGAGCGGTTTTTACAATTGTATAATGAAGATCAAAAGCTCTGGATGTCATTTAAATAGGAGTAAGAACACAAATCGAAGAGCCCTTCCTTGACCACTGGGAAGAATGCTTATTATCATGAAAAATATCACATTTTTAATGCACCAATTACCTGTGTGTTGTCTATCAACCGGTGATATCACAAAAAATATGAGCTTAGGCTTCTATTACTCTGACTATAAAATCTATTTTTTTGTTTTGTCTTTGTTTTCTTTTTAAAAAGCTAATCTTTCAGGAATTTGATCATATTTATGAACACACATACATGCTACATCCTACCTCCAAGATGTCTATAAATGAAGATATTACCACCCAAGACGATGATATTGATGGCAATGCACAAAAAGTGGCTGATAAAGTCCAAATTAAGAAAACTGTAAAAAGTAACGAGGCAAAATGTAAACCCGTTCAGGCAAAAGCATTTGCATATACCGTTAAATATAATTTCCACCAGGTGCAAGAAGCACATGAGTAATTATAGATTTGAAAAAAAATTACGTGAGAACCTTTTTTCAGCATGGACACCCCCTCCTCTGATTATGTGGCAGTGCTCTGAGGAGTTAAATGCTCTCTACAATTTCCTGGTGGCAATATTACTATTCCTGCCTTTACTGTTCCTTATCATGGCCAAGACTGCACATGAAGGAATTACCCAGGGGTATTTTATTTTCCATCTTCTTTCATCTCTCTGGAAAGACATGGTTCACTTAAACTCAGAATTATACTCCAAAGAACCCTGGAGTTCCAACCCTAAAATCAAAGAAAGTTTGTCTTCCTAATATGCAGGAAGAAAAATAAGCAAATGAATAGAAATTCCTCAACATTAAGTTTTATTCTGTAATTTTCTTTGTAAGTATTTGGAACTCACTACCTTTAGTTTGTGAGTAACTACCAGAGATGACAAAGCAAACTAGCCAGCCATGTCACACCACTGTTCCCGTAGGACTGCACACACCACCAGCCCGCTGCATGCTAATGAGGGTAATGCCAGTCTGCATTTGCATATCTTTCTCCCTATGGTACTCTGATTTCTCTAACAGCAGGGGCCATGCAGCTCTAGAGCCTCTGCCTAGCCCAGGACTTGGCTCCTGGGAGCTCACAGTAAATGACTCCTGTAAGACAGAGCAATGAAAATGCAGATTCAAACTACAATGAGATACCGACTCACACCCACTAGGATGGCTATAATAATAAAAAATAATTAAAAAGACAAACAAAGGGAAAAAAAAACACACAAAGGGAAAAAAAAACACACATCCTTGTTGGCAAGGATGTGGAGAAATCGCGACCCTTGTGCGTTGCTGCTGGGAACCTGAGATGGCGCAGCCACTGTGGAAAACAGTTTGGCATTTTAAATTTTAAAAAATTAAATGCAGAATTGATTTAATATCAATACCCAAAGCAAAATATACCTAAAAGAATAAATGGACACTTATGTACCTATGTTCATAGCAGGATAGACAAAAGGTGGAAGCAACCGAAGTGTCCGTCAATCGCTGAATGGGTGAGCAGTGTGTGGTCTATGCTTACAATGGAATATTATTCAACCTTAAAAATAAAGGATGTTCTGATACACACTATAACATGGATGATTCTTAAGGACATCATGCTAAGTAAAATAATCCAAATACAGAAAGACAAATGTTTCATGATTCCACTTATAAGAGGTACTTAAAGGGGCACCTGGGTGGCTCAGTGGGTTAGCCTCTGCCTTTGGCTCAGGTCATGATCCCAGGGTCCTGGGGTCGAGTCCTGTCTGGAGCTCCCTGCTCAGTGAGGAGCCTGCTTCTCCTTCTCCCTCTGCCCCTCCCCATGCTCATGCTTTCTCTCCCTCTCCCTCTCTCTCTCAAATAAATAAATAAAATCTTTGAAAAAAAAAATAAGAGGTACCTAAAATAATCAAATTCATAGAGTCAGAAAGCAGAGCAGAGGTTACCAGGGGCTGAGAGCAGGAAGAAATTGGGGACTTTGTGTTTCATGGGGACAGAGTTTCAGTTTGGGATGATGAAGAGTTCTGGAGATGGACTGTAGTAATGATTTCACAACAATGTGAGGGTATGTAGGGCCACCGAACTGTACACTTAAAAGTAGCTAAAATGGTAAATCTCATGTGATGAATATTTTACCACAATTTTAAAAAGAATGAGCAGATGAATGTCAATATTTAACAACATTCTCTAGTTAGCATCTGGCTTCCAGTAGCCCCATCACCCAACAAGCTTCAGAAATTTGAGAGCGAAGTTGCTAGGGTACAAGTTGTAGGTATTTTAAGAATGTTAAAAAAGACTTTAACTTCTTTTTAATACAGATATATATAAAGAGGAAAAACATTGCTCATAATTCCACCACTCAGATAATCCGAATAAACCATATTTTTAAAAGTAACAACTGATCATATGCGCTTGCAATATTTAGCAGTATGCAATGCTACAAAATGAAAAATGCAAGCATCCTTTTCCTTCCTAGACCTCCCAAAAGGTAATCACTGTTAATAATTGTTTCATGTAGCCTTTAAAAAGACAGTAAGTGGGGGCACCTGAATGGCTCAGTCAATTAAGGATTCAACTTAGGGTCATGATCTCAGAGTTGTGAGATCAAGCCCGGGGTCGGGCTCCGTGCTAGCATGGAGTCTGCTTAAGATTCTCTCTCTCCCTCTCCTTCTGTTCCTCCTGCCACTCATGTACTGGCACTTTCTCTCTCTCTCTCTCTAAAGAAAAAAGACAGTAACTGATAAGCATAGACTAAAGTTGTGATGGTACATGTGCATATATTTCCAAATTTTCATTTAGTATATTTATATTTGTATTTTATTTTATATTTACAGTTTAAACAGTTATGTAATTTGGTTCAAACACTGCACACTTTTCAGCAAGCTAACTTTTTCCCTTGCAAATATTCTTAAAGATTTTTCCATATTAGGACATACAGAGCTACTTGCTGACTGTTTAGTATTCCTGGTGAAACCGTTAAGCTGCTTCCAAGCTTATTTTTATGTGTTTTGTTTTGGTTTGTTTTTTGACTCTAGCAAGTATATTTATAGCAATGCAATTGGTAGATTAAAATATGAACAATTTGTATTTTAGTAAACACTGGCAAATTGCAATCCTGAATAACAGGAACAGCCTACCCTCACTCCCAGTGAGTGAGAGTACATTTCCTCACACTGTTGTCCCAGGATGAGCAGCACTTTGCAGGATCTGGCATTTTAATGTTAGCCTTACTAATGAAGTGATGTGGCATCTCAATATTTATGAGAATTTCCTTAACTAAGAGAAGTATTGAACATCTTTTAACATGATTCATGTCCATTTTCCTTTTCCTTTGAATTATGTTTTCAGATTCTTTATTGGCTTTTTTATTACTTTTTCTTATTGATTTATATGAACTCTGAAGACTTAAAGATTAAGGAAATTAGCCTTCCAAGTGTCTTATGTGTTGCAGATATGTTCTCCAGATTTGTTTGCTTTATTGCGTTTTAGTTCCTCTGTGTCAAAGTAAATTTGAAATTTTTATTTAGCTGTATGTCTCTTCTTTTACAGCTTCTAGATTTTCTATCCTACTCAGAAAAGCTTTCCCTCTTCTAAGTTTAAAAACAAACTCATTCAAACTTTTAGACTATCTTTGCTTTCTTTTTTTTAATAATAAATTTATTTTTTATTGGTGTTCAATTTGCCAACATACAGAATAACACCCAGTGCTCATCCCGTCAAGTGATAAAAGTGACATAATTGACATTAGGTCAATTGATTTGTAAAATGCACACCAAAATAGTTCATTGAGAGACAAATACCATTTTCAACAAGTGGTACTGGGACACAAGGATATTTTCATGCAAAAAGTGAAGTTGAACCCCTAACTCACACCATTAAAAAAAAATCAACTCGAAATGGATCATAAACCTACATATAATAGCTGAAGTTATAAATTTTCTACAAGAAAACGTAAGAGGGAATCTGTGCCCTCGAGTTAGGCATAGTTTTTTAGCTATGACACCAAAGGCACACACACACACACACAAAATAACATGAGTGGCAAAAAGAAAAGATAAATGGGAATTCACAAAAATTGAAAAACTTTTGTGTTTTGAAGAACATCATCATAAAAGTGAACATATAACCCACAGAATAAGAGAAATTACTCGCAAACCATACCTTCATAAGAGATGTGTAACCTAATACTACTTCATAACCACTAGAATGGCTAAAACAAAAAAATACAGAAAAAATACTAGCCCACAAAAGCACTGACAAGCAAAATGAAAAATAACAAGTTTTGGAAAGGATGTAGAGAAGTTGGAACATTCCATCACTGTTAGTGGAATTGTTAAATGGTACAGCCACTTTGCAAAATAGTTTGGCAATTCCTCAAAATATTAGACATAAAGTTACCGTATGACCCAGTGGCCCCACTCCTAGATATATACATAGTCAAGAAGAATGAAAACGTGTGTCCATGCAGAAACTTGTATGTGAATGTTCAGAGTAGCATTTTTCATAAGATCCAAAAGATGAAATAAACCCAAATGTCCATCAACTCATGAACATATAAACAAAAGATGGTGTATGCATACAATGGAATATTATGTGCCAGTAAAAAAAGAATGAAGTTCAGGGATCCCTGGGTGGCGCAGCGGTTTGGCGCCTGCCTTTGGCCCAGGGCGCGATCCTGGAGACCCGGGATCGAATCCCACATCAGGCTCCCGGTGCATGGAGCCTGCTTCTCCCTCCGCCTGTGTCTCTGCCTCTCTCTCTCTCTCTGTGACTATCATAAATAAATAAAAATTTAAAAAAAAAAAGAATGAAGTTCAGTTTCATATTACGACACTGATGAACCTTGACAACATCATGATTGCTTTAAAAAGGTCAATCACAAAAGGCCACGTATTGTATGATTTCATCTATTTGAAATATCCAGAATAGGCAAATTCATTGAAAGAGAAAGAAAATTAGTGGTTCTTAGGGATGGGGGGCTCAGGACATGGCATAGTGGAAAATGAGCACTGATGAGTGTACAGTTTCTTTGGGGAGTATTAAGATTGCTCTAAAATTAGACAGCAATCATGGTTGCACAATTCTATGAATACAGTAAAATCTACTGAATTGTATATTTTATGTGGGTGGATTTTTATGGTATATAAATTATATCTCATAAAGTTCTTTTTTTAACTTTATTTTTAAAAACAGGCAATGTGATATGAGTCAACATTTTGTACTTTTGAAATGTTTGATAATAAAAATGGGGAAAATGCAAAGGAATAGTGATAAGAAAGGAAAATGAGTAAGAAGAGGTGAAAGGAGAAGATCGGAACATGATACAGAGAGAAAACTCAGAGAAAGACTCAAGAAAAAGCATCTTTTCTTCCTCTTGTATGTACCAGTTCATGGATAAAATGCTCTGGCATCCAGGAGAAATATCGGGTTTGAGAGTAGGAATGGAGATGAAGGCTGGACCAGTGAGTAAAGCCCACATCAGTGTCTAACCCCTTACGCTTTTCTGCTGGGGACCCCATGGCCAAGTCAGTTGGCCATGCTGAGCATGCATATACTTCTCTCTAAAAGGGACATAATATCTATATTCACAAGTAGAAAGCCCAAACACCTGAAAAATCTTAAGACATTATGAAATGTGAATATTTTTACTATAAAATTGATTTTCCTCAGTTGATATGGCATCGGGGAAGGTTTCTAACTAGACTTTTTACTTCTTAATAGGAATTTAAATATGCCCAGAGCAGAACAAGAAATGAATATCCATTTTCCAAATAAAACTTGATATAGTTCCATCTAGTGAACCAAAGTTTCAGTCCAACCTTTGTAATCCTCAACCAGGTATGTGCATGATCTGGGTCACCTTTTCTTCGCCTGTCAAAAATGAAGTAGTAGAATCCGAGTAGTCTTTGGTGCCTTCCAATTCGGCAATTCAAAGAAGTCAAAATGCCCTTTAGAAGTCCAAGCCAGAAGAAACTCATAATAACTCAAGAAAATATAAAGTCCTCGTTTCTCTGAAAGTGAATGGCTGATCCCCAATAGGAAAAAAGTAAACTTTTAAAGAAAATAAATCCAGCTATTCTGCTGTAATCCTTGGAATAATTTTATCTTTGCTCATCATGTTTATTTGAACTGGATGTTAGTTTCAGTAATATCATAAATATATGCCAGGCAAGTGAACAAGACAGCAAATTCAATGGGAAAACTTACATGAGCACTGAGCCAACCTCAGAGTCTAGAACATTCTGACTGTGTCCTTAACCTCCCCTCACTTTTCTCAAACTGTCTTTCTTTTGACCCTTCTACCAGCTTCTGATCTCAGGTGGTCCCCTAGATGCCACTCCTCACCAGATCTGTCAGCAAAGTCACCAACACTCAGTTCCTGATGTTGGCTTGTCCCTGCTTCTCTTGATGTCCTTCCTGTCGTCCGTCACACCTGCCAGGGCCACACCTGCAGGTTCAGAAGCCTCAGTCTCCCTATGCTGAGCACCGACCATGATGCTCATGTTGTCTTAGCTCACAAGCTCCCTTCCCTCTGGGCACAGAGTAACCCAGGTGCGTACAGCTATTAGACTAAGAAAGTTTCAGGGACACATAAGCTGGGACATTGAATAAATCTAGGCTCTACAACACTGGTATCCGTGACCATGGTGGCAAGAGATACACACATTCAAAAAAGCTCTAAAAGCAAAACAAGCATTTTCTAAAGACTCCAGAGGGAGATTCACAGGATGGAGCATATAAAATCCATGCAAAAGTTAATCTGGATCTTTGATCTTCTCAGTCCTCTGAGAAAATCGAGACTCAGGAGCTGGGGGTCACATACAGAGACATCTTCATCCCTTTTAGGCTTATAAACTCTGTGGACTTCCACAAAGAGATGTGTTTCTTCTATAAAAAAGGAAGGAAGGACGAGGTATCTCCATGCCTCCTCCTCTTCTGGGTGCTGTCAGCCGCTGGCTAGCTTATTTCTCCTTTCTCGCCACAAACAGCAAATGCAAGGGTGTCCCCAAGCACCAAAGACCTGGGCAGGACAGTGTTATGATATTACTGAAACTAACGTCCAGACCCAGGGCTGCCTGGATCTCCGGGGACATGGCTTCTGCAGGAAGCCTTGGAACCCAGTCGGTTCCACACTAACCTGACCCAGGCTTTTCAGATTCTCCAACCTTTCCCCCAGGGACCTGCTGGGTGACCTACCAGGAAAGCTTTTACTAAAACACAGATAGAGGAGGACCTTCTTCCCCTCTTGCCGGCACGCAGCCAGGAAACACCCAGGCACCCTGGCAGCAGTCAGCATGTTTGTCCACTCTTCCCAGAGGGTGTGGAGTGTACATTGCAGACTCGGAGGCCCCGGTGGCCTTGCTCCATAGAACATCACCAAAGCCACATCCCCCAGATACTTCTGCAACCTCTGCTGCTCCTCCATCTGTGCAGTTTGCCATCCTGGCAGCCCTCCGTTGCCCGTCCTACCCGTGGTGTGAATTCTGCTCATCCATGCCTGGCGGTGTCTCTCTGTCGTCCCCCAGCAGCAGTAAGCCCAGAGCTCCCCTCCAGTGGGCCCCCTTGGCAGCTGGCACAGCAGGGTAAGCCTTGACCTGGTCCACACTCATGAGCCACCAATCCGCTCCCCTTCCAGAGGGCATTCAGCTTTGTTAAGGAAGTGAGTATCCACCAGGCTTGTAGTTTTGCCAGGAGATTTCTTTGGTTGTCTTATGAGAGTGAATTAGCATGATGCTACGTAAACTGGGCTCCTCGTCTAAAATGTTTGGTCTTGAACAGAGAACTACCTGATTATCGTCATTACCTTCACAAAGCAAAACAAAGCCCCCACACATACAAAAAAAACCAAACTGTTTTGTTTTCCATCTCATCTTTTCCAGTTTCTCCTTCTCTTTGGGGCGGGATTTCAAAGGCTGTCATGGCCCACTACTGGGTCACTTCCCACCCCCTTGCACCCTAGGGCCAGCAGAAATGTTGAAGGTGCATTCCTGACTTGGTTCTATGGTAATAATTTAATAAGAAGCATCACTTGATATGAGTTAAAAATCCAAACTAATCACTCCCCAAACAGAGCTAGAATCCACATTGCAGGTAGTTATCAATGAGGCGCCTGAAAAGCACACACTATGTCCCAGCAGCATGTCCCAGGCTTTACAGGTGCTGCCTCACCTCCACCTCTCAACAACCCTGTTAAGTGGACACTACAACTATCACATTATATAGATGTTAGAACCGAGGCACAGAAAGATCCCATACCTGCCCGAGATCACACAGTTATGAGTGGTGGAGCTAGAACTTAAACTCTGTGGGTATTGGTTACAAAACCTGTGCTCTGAATCGCTCTACTATGCTGCCTAAATTCAAAAGACATAACTGATCCCAAAGAGGAAGAGAAAAAGCTTTCAAAAGCATTTTAATGTTGAGTGGATTTCTCCTCAAAGGTGCCAAAGGGGAAATTACCTTATGAGACATGTGGGAGAAAAATTCTTAAAAACTTCGTTATCTCCTAATTAGTAGTCACCCCCAACACACTCAAAATCTCACTTCTCTGATACATTTCTACATTTTCTCTAAAATTCCTAGACCACTTGGATCTCCAGTCTTTTTTCTTTTATAGAAAAATTTAGACCATTTGGTGTCTTTCAGTTTTCCTCTTTGCTTATTATCCTGGTCATCAAAACAAAGCCACCAAAGGTAGATCCAGCTCAGCAAAGAGAGGATCTAAAGGCTGTTTTATACTTTTATATCTTTGTCACATTTATGTTCATTGATTCAGTTTAAGTCAGAATCTCAAATACTACCCCACTGGGATTTTCCCATTCTTCTCTCCAACACACAAGACATGACCTCTATCTCGCATCTCACACGACCAGCCAGAAGACCACGGTGCCTGTGGGCCACTCTCTGCCACCTTCCTCAGCTCTCCTTCCCCACATGGCTATACCCTCATCCATAGCCTAAGGCAAGGCTGCTCTTTTGTCTCTCCCTAGGCTGTGCGATATGATGTCTTATTTGAGTTCTATCATCAAGGCTTTATCTCTGCTTCTTTATTAATGAGTGATTCTTTGTAAATAATTATCAAGAGATCATACCCAGATTATTGATAGAACCCACAGAATCAATAGAGCCGCTGACTTACACTGGCTGGCTAGCTTCTTGTGTTGGCACTGTGATTTTGTATTTAAAATCAAGACTATAGGGACCCCTGGGTGGCTCAGTGGTTTAGCACCTGCCTTTAGCCCACGGCGTGATTCTGGAGTCCCGGGATTGAGTTCCACATCAGGCTCCCTGCATGGAGCCTCTCCTTCTGCCTATGTCTCTGTCTCTCTCTCTGTCTGTGTCTCTCATGAATAAATAAAATCTTTTTTAAAAAATAAAATAAAATAAAACCAAGACTATGAAGATGGCTCCATGTGGATATGTTACCTGTCTAACCACTGCTATGCCCAGCTGCCAGGCCTCACTGCCTCCCCAACCGGGGGAGAAGTTCTCAAATACAAACCAAGAAGTGCCAGGACTGGGTTGGTAAGTATCCTCAGTCCAGTGAGCATTGGTCAGCTGGAAATCAGGGCCATCTATCTGCCCCTGATGCAAGCAGGTCGTCATTTCCTAGGGTGGCAGGGCAAAGCCAGGGGGCCTGGATTTCAGCAGTGGAATACTTTCTAGAAGAATTGATCATAAAAGTTTATCCTCTGTGTACTCACAGACACTTAAAAGGATTTTCAGAAAAAAAAAAAAGAGAGTAAAACAAACGATGATGGTGCCTGTGATTTATCACCTCGTTAGCAGAGGAATCTCAACTCAGAGAGGTGCATGCCTTCCTAGGAGGATGAGCGGGAATCTGCAGAGAGAAAGACAACCTTTGAAGATGAGTATTCCGTCTTTGATACAAATGTGTATGTTGCGAAACTAAAAATGCATATACTTAAGCTACAGAAGCCATCAAGTAAAGCTAGTAACATCTTGATGCACAGAGGACAGGACGGTGGGGTGAAAAGGGTGAGAAATAGGGGTTGCCTGGGTGGCTTAGTCGGTTAAGCGTATGACTCTTGATTTCAGCACAGGTCGTGATCTTAGGATCATGAGATCAAGCTCCGTGTGGGGCTCCATGCTGAGTGGGGAGTCTGCTTGAGATTTTCTCTCTCCTCTCTCCCTCCTCTCCTACGAAAGAAAGAAAGAAAGAAAGAAAGAAAGAAAGAAAGAAGAAAGAACAAACAAGAAGGGTGGACATACTAATCTACTGCAACAGGCGCTAGGCCAGGAGCAATGTGCGTGCTGTCTCATGCATTCCCCACTGCACACATGGAAGGGAAGGGACCACTTAAACTCTGACTCCCTTCTTTACTCTGAAAAAGTTTAAAAAGAGCATGGTCCTTACAGAACTGTTTTGAGAATTAAATGAACTAATACGTGGAAGCACTTAGTGCCTAGCACATGGTAATCTCAACATCATGACTATTCATTATTATCCTAATTATATTAATTATATGTTATTAGGTTATATATAGATACACATTATATATATATATAGGTTATATAGACAGATAATATGTATACATATATAATATATTATGTAAGATATATGTTGTGGGATATATATAATCATAATTATAATATATGTAATTAACCTATAGGTATAAATGTATACAGGTTATTAACCTAATTATACTAATTGTGTCTCCTTTTGTTCTGCTTTTTACAGATGGGAATGATTTAAGCCATGCTGCCTCAAAGGTTTAAAGGTTTGAACTTTGAAATTTGAACCATATCTTCAGAATCCATATTCTAATCAATGCCACAGACAGACTTTCCTTTGCCTTTCCCAAAAAACATTCTAAATGTATGTTTTAACTTCAGTTAGCAACCATGCCCAACTAACTACGAAAGGGCATTGTTTTGGGACTCCTAGGTGGCTCAGCAGTTGAGTGCCTGCCTTCGGCTCAGGGTGTGATACCAGAATCCGGGATCGAGTCCCACATCGGGCTCCTTGAGGGGAGCCTGATTCTCTTTCTGCCTGTGTCTCTGCCTCTCTGTGTGTCTCATAAATAAATAAATGGGATTTTTTTTAAAAAGGGGGGGGCACATTGTTTTAAAGAGGAGAAAACTCTCCATGTAGAGCAAGAGAGCCCGTGCTCTGATGCTGGGAACAGCTGCAGAAATGCATGTCTGTCGGGGACTCAAACAGGTGCCTGAAGCTCAGTCAAAAAGTCAAGGCTAGAGATAGATAATGAGTTGTTTGTTTAGGATTGATGGTTACTGAAGTCCCCAGGAATGAAAGAAATGGACCAAGAAGAATGGGTGGGATTGAAAGAGAAGAAGGCTGAAAGCACAGGAAAGAATAACAGACATGCTCACAGAAAAGAAAGATTTGGAAAAATGCCCGATGCACCTTGATATTGTCTGTTCTAAGGCGCTGATGCAGAGCAGAGAAGGAACACCCGTGTTCTCCCGTGTAATTGCCTCTCACACCTTCTGCATAATACAGATTTGCTCTGAGATAAGCTATCTAGGACTTTCCATTTCTCTGCTGGCTGAGATCCAGCTTGGATTTGGCATTTCCCAGGGTGTTAACAACCATGTCTGTATTTTGGTTCTGTACTTATTAGGCGTTCTCTGAAAATAGCCTCTAGCAACTTCTTCGCTGTCTTTCTGAATGTGATGCTGAAAACTCCTGCAGCTGAATATAATTTTCAACACTTCGCTTCTCCTGGGAAGACTCAGGGTGGGGATTCACATTGGTGTCTTCAAGGCCCAGAGCGCAGCATCCTCTTGTTTCACAGAAATCACACCCACGGCGGAGCAGTGCCGGGTGGTGGTGCTTGGCGGCTGCAGATTGGAGACTTCTGTATATTAAAACTTTAAGACTGCCCCTTATTCTCAGGTGAAGATTCAGGCCGGGTAATCAGCCATAAAAGAAAGGGGAGCTAGAAAGAGATTACTAACACTGAACATAAATTCAAAGACTTCCCAAAAGTATGTAGAAAATAGAGCACATTGAGAAACACCAAAGTAAAGAGGCGGGGGGAATCATCCATAAGGAATGACCATCCAGTATGTGGTGACTGAATGAAATGGTAGGAGAGAAAGGCTATAAATTCACGTCTTTGATGAGACAAAAGTTTTTGGTGTGTACTAGGACCCCGACACTGGACATTTTCTCCAATAGTCATGATGAGGGAAGAAAGATTTTTAGCACCATTGTCCTAATAAAGGAACCTTCTGTTCAGAGAATTTCAGTAGCTCTATCCGGGTCACACAGCTGGAAATTAATACAGTCAGGATTCTAACTCGGGTGTTCCTGCCTCTAATACCCATTCTTGGCTGGGTGAGCTGCATTCAACTGCACAGAGACACAGGATCCCACATCTTAGTCATATCTTCACATTTGCAAGAGACTAAAGGCCATGCTAGGGTCAGAGTAAAGGGACGCCTGGGTCAAAATGCAAAGACGCGTTGAGCGGCCTATTTGACTACAGAAGCAGAGAGGGCTGGGGGTGTTGCTCATCAGCTCTTGAAGGAGCAGAATGAGCAATGAGTACTCTCCAGAATATGGGAATGCCATGCAGAGGAAGCAGAGGGATAGGAGTGTCTGAGAAAAAGTGAGGAGCCTGCTGAGTTGAAGCTGAGTAGCTGTGCACTGAATGCCAAGTCAGGCAACAAATAGGCTGGGACTCGAACACAGAGCCATGAATACCACGTGAAAGCCCTGGGTGTTATTTTGTAGGAGACAGAAGAACAGAGAGCCATGAAACGTTGGTGGCGAGGGAGGTGACCTGCTTTATTCTCATGCTGTGGCAGCAAGAAGACCATGTGCTGAGGAGGGAGACACAAATCCTATTTGGAGGCTGTTGGGATGTGCTTGGTGACCCTTGTGTTTGGTGGTTTGTGGCCTATGGCAGTCACAGCAGAAAGGAAAGAGGGACAGATATGGGAGATATTTTAAGGAGAGAGCTGAAGTGGCAAGATGTGCTGACTAAAACAGGTAATGGTTAATTTTATGTGTCCTCTGACAGGGCCATGGAATGCTCAGATATATGGTCAAATATAATTTGAAGTGCTTCTGTGTGGGTGTTTGGGTGTTATAAACTTTTAGTGAGTAGACTGAGTAAAGGACATCGTGCTCCCCAGTATGGGCCTTATTCAATCAGTTGGAGATCTGAATAGAAGAAAAAGGCTGACCTTCCTGAGTAAGAGAGTATTCTTCTAGGCTGACCACCTTTGAACTGGAGTTTTGGCCTTTTCCTGCCTAGGACTCAAACTGAAACGCTGGCTTTTCCTGTGGCTCAAGCCTGCTGATTAACTCACCTTGAAGATCTTGGGACTTCTCAGCCTCCATAATTGCATGAGTCAATTCCTTATAATAAATCTCTTTCTGTATCTATACATCCTG